>NC_044922.1:13221056-13262294 GCF_003576645.1 Ipomoea triloba | reverse complement strand
GCGTGGAATGCTCGATCAAGTCCGAGCGGAGTTCAACAGATGGAAGCGTGAGGAAGGAACTGACCGACCCACTGGCCGATCTAGCAACCTGCTCCGAACACCCTTTACGCACAAGCTCATGAGTGAGCCTTATCCGATAGACCCCTTTACGCACAAGCTCATGAGTGAGCCTTATCCGATAGACCTGCGCGTTCACAAGCTCATGAGTGAGCCTTATCCGATAGACCTGCGCGTTCACAAGCTCATGAGTGAGCCTTATCCGATAGACCTGCGCGTTCCTGGAGACAAAGAGTACGCTGGCAGGTCGGACCCCGAACAGCATGTCAACCTCTATTATGGTAACATGCTCATGATGGGGGTATCCGAGGCCGTCATGTGTAGGGCGTTTTACTCCACGCTCACCGGGAGAGCTGCAGAGTGGTTCCGCACCCTAGAACCAGAGTCCATCTCGAATTTCCGAGACCTAGCCCAGAGGTTTGTCGATCGTTTCGCCATGGCCAAGACCGTGAAGAAACATTTCTCTCATTTGGAAAACGCCAAACAGTTAGACGGGGAGCCGCTCTCTGTCTTTATCGAGCGATGGAATAAGGAAATGTCGGAAATAGAACCCGTAGATGACGTAACTGCCACCAACTTGTTGTTGAACTCGCTAAGAGCGGGAAACCTATACCAGGACCTAATACTCCGGCCGCCGACCTGCTACGAAGACGCTGTGCGCAGAGTAGTGGCTTACGCTACGGCCACGGAGGCGAACTCAGCTAAGAGGTTGATGGAGACCGGGGGGTCGAGGAGGGATCAGGGCCAGAGAGACCGACGCCCGAACAATCTGCGACAGAAAGATCGCGATGGAAATCCGATTTACACCCCGCTGAACAGGCCGGTTGCGGAGGTCTTGCAATTCGCCCAAAGTTGTCATCTGATCCAGTTGCCCGCCCCGGCGAGAGATGGACCGGATAAGGAGAAGTACTGTGCGTATCACCACAATCGGGGACATGACACCGAAGAGTGTCATGTGCTTAAAGGTCTGATCGAAGACCTGCTACAAACCGGGGAATTGGCCCAGTTCGCCGAAAAGAGGAAGAAGAACCGGCGTGGATGGAGGAAAGATTTCAAAAAAGATAAGGACAAGAAAGATAAAGACCCCGACCTCGATAGGGAACCTCCGGCAGCCGCTCGAAAACAAGTTATTCATGTGATATTCGGAGGACCGGAAGGTGGCGACACTGCTGAAAACCGGCGTAACTGGGCTCGAGATCTACACGTGGCCCTAGTCGATGAGTCAAATCCGGAGAAAAGGGTGAAAGTGGAGCCTATCGTGTTCACCAATCATGACTTGCCGAGCAGCCCCAACTGCACGACCGAAGCGTTGGTGGTAACCATAGACATCAACGGCGTCGACGTACAGAGAGTCATGGTGGATACGGGGTCGAGTGTGAATGTTATGTACCTAGACGTCTTCCGAAAGCTTCAGTTAGATCGGTCCCAGTTAATGCCTGTCAGGACACCGCTCTCGGGTTTTACAGGAGCAATGGTCTATCCGGAAGGAGTCATCCGACTGCCCGTAGAGGTTGGGACCGTCCCGAGAGCGCTCCAGGTGACCATGGAGTTCGTCGTCGTTGACTTGGCGTGCGTTCATAACGCCATCTTAGGCAGGCCGGGGATATCGCAGCTCGGCGCGATAATATCAATGCCGCACCTATGTATGAAATTCCAGACTCCGGAAGGTGTAGGCACGGTCAGAGGAGACCCTCAATCGGCGAGGCGATGCTATGTCCGGGCTGTACAGAAACAAGATACCAGCACGTCTCGGGTGAACACTATCAATAAGAAGGGAGACGCCCGAGTCGAACGTCCCGAACCGTCGGAAGAGGTCGAGTTGGTACCGCTATCGGACTCTCGACCGGAACGTACTGTGAAGATTGGCTCGGCCTTATCGCCAGATTTACGGACCGCAATCATCGCCGTCCTTCAGGAATACGCCGACATCCTGGCCTGGGGACCGGAAGATATGCCTGGGATCGACCGCCAGACAATATGCCATAGGTTAGCCGTACGCCCGGGCTCTCGACCGGTCAAGCAGAAGTAGAGACACCTGGCGTCCGACCGACGAGAGTTCGTACGCTCCGAAACGAAATCTTTGGTAGCGGCCGGACACATACGGGAGGTTCACTACCCTGAGTGGTTAGCAAACGTAGTTCTCGTCCCTAAGCCCCCAGCCTGGAGGATGTGCGTGGATTATACGGACCTCAACAAGGCGTGCCCGCTAGACCCGTTCCCTTTCCCGAGTATCCACCAGATGGTCGACGAGACCGCAGGAGCAGAGCTCTTAAGTTTTATGGACGCTTTCAAGGGCTATCACCAGGTGATGATGGCCGAAGAGGACGAAGCCAAGACAGCATTCATTACTCCAGACGGTCTATACTACTACCGAGTTATGCCGTTCGGTCTCCGCAATGCCGGTGCAACTTACCAGAGAATGGTGAACACCTTGTTCGGAGAGCTGATCGGTAAAACGATGGAGGCCTACATCGATGACATGCTGGTAAAGAGTAAAGATAAGTATGACCACGCGTCCGACCTGAGACAGAGCTTTGAGATCATGAGATATAACCGGCTGAGACTCAACCAGGCCAAATGTACTTTCGCAGTCCAGACCGGGAAGTTTCTCGGGTTTATGATGACAAGGAGAGGAATCGAGCCGAACCCCGCGAAAGTGAAGGCGATAATTGACATGAGGCCGCCGGCCACGGTTAGAGAAGTTCAACAGCTAACTGGTCGACTGGCCGCCCTGAGCCGCTTCCTCTCGAAACTTGCTGAGCGGGCACACCCGTTCTTCCAGACACTGAAGAAGACATCCGCCTTCAGGTGGACTGATGAGTGTCAACGGGCTTTCGAAAGTTTGAAAGAGTACTTGGCCTCACCGATAGTGTTGTCCAGGCCGGAACCTGGTGAAGAGTTGCAGATTTATCTCTCCGCATCGGACCGCGCTATCAGCGCAGTGCTCTGCCGAACCGACCCTAAAGGGGTGCAACGCCCGGTTTATTACATCAGCCACGCTCTCCAGGGCCCTGAACTGCGGTATACCCGGCTGGAGAAGGTCGTATTCGCGTTGTACACGACCGCGAAGAAGTTAACGCCATACTTCCAAGGCCGGGTGATCCGGGTACTCACCGATCAACCGATAGGGGCCATACTCCGGACGACCACTTCCTCCGGTCGGTTAATTAAGTGGGCAATGATGTTGACCCAGTTCGCAATCGAATACACGCCGAGACCGGCCATCAAAGGACAAGCCGTAGCAGATTTCGTCGTAGAATGTTCAGCACGTGACAGCACCACCCCGGTGACCTCCGACGATGCCCCGGTGGAATGGGAAATTGCAACAGATGGGTCAAGCTGCAAGCAGGGCGCCGGCGCTGGTATAGTTCTTACCAGCCCGGAGGGCTTCAAAGTTTACTACGCCCTGTCGCTTGCTTTCTCACCGACCAACAATGAAGCGGAGTATGAGGCCTTCATAGCTGGCCTGCGACGCGCCCGCTCTCTGGGGGCTCGGCATGTGAGGATCCGGACTGACTCAGCCCTAGTCGTCGGACAAGTCACCGGCGCTTTCGAAACAAAAGGGGAACGGTTAGCCCGGTACCGCGACTACGCTTTATCCATTATGGGATCGTTCGACGCTTGCAGAGCCGAGCACATTCCACGGGCCGAGAATGCGGATGCGGACATGTTATCCCGACTATCACACGAGGCTCCGGAATATATATCGAAGGTCGCCCGGGTGGAAGAGCTGCAGACTGCTTGCGTGGATGCGCTTCCCGTGATACCGGTCAATGCGGAAACGGATGATTGGATCACCGACCTCCGTTCATATTTAGAGACCGGGACCTTACCAGAGAATGAGCAGAGGGCCAGGAAAGTAAAGCTGTGAGCTCCTCGTTTCCAGATAGTCGACAATCGCCTTTACCGGCGGTCTTATGGAGGGCCGCTGATGAGATGTCTAACCCGCTTTGAGGCCAAACTCGTGATGGCCGAGCTGCATTCCGGACTTTGCTCTGCCCATTAGGGGGGCCGGGCCTTGGCAAGAAGAATAATGCTGATCGGCTACTATTGGCCATCGATCCAATTAGACTGTGAGGCACTAGCGAAGTCGTGTGAATCCTGTCAACTTTACGCTCGAGTCCCAGGCAGGCCGGCCACCTTTTATCATCCGGTCAGTTCTGCAATACCATTCTCCAAATGGGGGGTAGACATCTTGGGACCTTTCCCGCAGTTGACCGGTCGACGCTGCTTCATAATCGTTGCTGTGGACTACTTTTCGAAATGGGTAGGGGCCGAACCACTAGCGACGATTACATCTCAGCAGTGCGCTCGGTTTATATGGCGAAACGTGATCTCCCGCTTTGGAGTTCCAGTTCAGTTGGTGACCGACAACGGAAGACAGTTCGAGAGCGAGTATTTCCAAAATTTCTTAGCAACGGTGGGCACCAGGTCGCTCCGTTCTTCCGTAGCATATCCTCAAGGGAACGGTCAAGTAGAGAATGCGAACCGAACCATCCTGGAAGGACTGAAAAAGAAGTTGCACTCGGCCGGACGAAGCTGGGCAGACGAGCTCCCGTACATCTTGTGGTCGTACCGGACTACGCCCCGGGAGGCCACAAAGGAAACGCCTTTCGCACTAGTTTATGGCGCCGAAGCCCGCCTACCAGTGGAAGCGTGGATACCGACCTCTAGAGAGCGGAGCTATGATGAGAACGGCAATGACTCCTTAATAATCACCGGGTTGGATTCTGTGGAAGAGAGGAGAGAGGTCGCAGTCCGGAGGGTCGAAGAATATCAAAAGAAATTGAAAGCATACCGCGACCCTAAAGTACGCCCCCGCTACTTTCAGGTAGGGGATTACGTGCTGAGAGAGCGCCCCCGCTACTTTCAGGTAGGGGATTACGTGCTGAGAGAGAGACAGGCCAGCAAACCGGTAGGGGATTACGTGCTGAGAGAGAGACAGGCCAGCAAACCGCTAGAGAGTTACGTGCTGAGAGAGAGACAGGCCAGCAAACCGCTAGAGAGCGGGAAATTGGCCCAGAGCTGGGAAGGTCCCTACGTCGTTTCGGCCGTGGTGAGATCGGGGACCTACCGGCTCGAAACCACCACTGGCAAACCGGTCGCGGGGACCTACCGGCTCGAAACCACCACTGGCAAACCGGTCGACCGCATTTGGCGGCTCGAAACCACCACTGGCAAACCGGTCGACCGCATTTGGAATTCCCAGCATTTGGTCCATTTTTATCAGTAGTTTGTAATAGGTTCGGGAGCCTCCGTGCCCCAATTTACTTTCGCCCTGCGAGGCTGTTCTGTTTGAAATGTAGTATCGCCCGGTCAAGTCGACTTTTCCTGTTAAATGTGTTTAATGGTGAGAGCAAGGTGCTCACCCCGGGAGTAAGGTGCCCGGTTACCGGTCTTCGGACCTTAATGGTGAGAGCAAGGTGCTCACCCCGGGAGTAAGGTGCCCGGTTACCGGTCTTCGGACCTTAATGGTGAGAGCAAGGTGCTCACCCCGGGAGTAAGGTGCCCGGTTACCGGTCTTCGGACCTTAATGGTGAGAGCAAGGTGCTCACCCCGGGAGTAAGGTGCCCGGTTACCGGTCTTCGGACCTTAATGGTGAGAGCAAGGTGCTCACCCCAGGAGTAAGGTGCCCGGTTACCGGTCTTCAGACCTTAATGCAAAAGTAAGCGTTTAAAAGGAGAAAGCAAAAGATGTTACGAGTGAAAGCGGCTCCAAGGCCATTAAGATAAGAGTATCGCCCGACACAACGAGGCCGGGCTCTCGAAATGAAACGACTCAAAGGTCGTCAAAACGAAATAATACCCGGCACAACGAGGCCGGGCTCCCACGTTTACTGTCTAAGGGCGTTCGGCCGACTGCTCGGCCCCAGGCTCCGTCGCACCCTCTGCCGCTGGTCCAGCATCGGGGGCTTCCGCATCCTCCGCCGTTGGTCCAGCGGAAGCGTCGGTGAAAGAGACCGGTAGTACTTGCCCCTCAGAGACGGTTGAGAACGGCGTCGGACCAGGGTCGGGCACCTCTTCGGGAAGCACGGCCAAAACCCTGTGGAGGTCGTCGTCGTCGATCGAGACTTCTAAGGCAGCTCGAACGTCGTTCTACATGGCTCGACGACCACTGTTGAACGCCCAAGTCCCGAACTCGTACATTAAGTCCTCCCCGACCGGCGTGCGCGAGATAGCCGCAAGAACGGCCTCACCTGTCTCCCTCGCTCGGTAGATATGCTTAGCCAGGAGGACGGGATCCGTCAAAACCTTCTCGCCGAAATCCGCCCGCTCTAGGATCCTCCGTCCGGTCTCTTCAGCTGTCTTCAGTTTCCCCTCGAGCTCTTTAATCCGCTGTTCCCTCTTAGCAAGGGACCTTTTGAGCGGGGCCACGTCCCGACGATGGATCTCGTCCCCGTCCTTGGCCCGGGCATACAGATCGGTGACCGAGTGCGCCATCTAAAACAGAAAGGTGGTGAGAGGACCGGTAGACGCTAACAAGAACACGATTAATCACTTCGCGATACCTGGATGAGGTCGCGAGCGATGCGCTCTCCCACTAGAGCGGTCGACCATCCGCTTGTCTTCTCCGGAGGAGGAGCCGCGGCGCAGATCCTCGTTAGCAGAGCGGCCGAGGATTCGTCCCCGTGCTTCATGAGCACGTCGATCACGGGTGTCGTGGACCCGGACCCGTCGCGACGGGAACGTTTCACGACCGCGACCTCCTCGACCTCGGGCACCTCTTTCTCTTTCCCTCGCTTGGCAGCCCGGGCTGCATCCTGCTCGTTGTTCAGATCGGCAGGGTGGGTCGTGTCCAAAGGTAGACCGACGGGCACTGGCGCCTCGCCGGTAGGATCCGCAGGCTTCGAGGGTTCGGCCTTCTTAGCCCCCAGACTGATCTTCTTGGCGGGTGCAGGCGGACGAGCTGATACCGGGAAGCTCCTCATGGCACCTGAAAGGAGAGAAGACAAAAGACTTAGTATACCGACCTTCGTAAAACCGACCTCGGATCGGTAAGTCTTACAAACCTCGTGACCCAGCCTCAGGAGGGGGAGGTCTGACGGCAACCGTCACCACCGCCCTCTTAGGCGTGTACTTCTCGGGCAAATCATATCTGGGGGGCTCGAGGTTTGCTTCCAGGTATTCCTCGGGAGATCGGAAGACCTCGTACTCGTATTCCTCGGCGGAAATCTTTATGGCCGCGTCATCTAGAGCCCGGCTTTTCCTAGGTCGTTTGTGCTCCGTCGCGAACTCTGGCCACTCTCGGTCAACAGGAAGCGGCCACGGGTATTGGACCGACAGGATCCAGTTTTTCCAGCCTCTATTGTTTTCGGGCAAATGTAAAATTTTGCAGAAGTGCTCACGAGACTGTATGCATAGGACGCCACCCCCGTGCTTGATAGATAGAGGCCGGACCGAGAAGAGGTACCGGAAAAGCTCTAGAGTCGCTGGGAGACCGTGGCGGTTACATATTTGTGGGAAGCATGCGAGAGTACGGTGGGCATTAGGGGCAATCTGCCCGGGCAAAACACCGTAGTATTTCATGAAACCCAGCAAAAAGGGGTGGAACGGGAAGGTCAACGGGGCCTTGATGGAATCCAAGTGCATCCCGAGCCAGTCCCCGTTCGTTCGGTCGACGATGCTCCCTAACGACCGTTTGGTCTCATAGTTAACAGTCCCGGTTAACAGGGCCGAGACTTCTTCGATCTCCCCGCGAGTGAGAAGACTGGTGTGTCGCCGCAGGCCGCTGCTGTCTAATCGGATCCTGCTGGCGGCCACTGGAGGCGTAGAATCGACTGGTAGACCGGCGAACCAGTCCCTACCATAGGCCGTAGGGGCAGGCTTCCCTCGACCTGAGGGCCCTGCTTCCATGGAAAGAGGCTCCATAACGGGCCGAGAGTCTGCTTCGTCATTCTCAGCCCTCGGTTGGTTATGAGCCCGGACTGAGCCCTCGGGTTCTGAGTAAGTGTCTATGGCGTTGAGGTCAGAGTCATAAGTTGAGACCGTGAACGATCCGACTTCGACCGAGTCGCCGTAACTGTGGTGGGATAGGTTTTGACTATCCGATCCGCTCATGGTTGTACCTAGCAAGGACAAGGAGGTGTCTTACTAAGGTCAGCCCGGGACTCGAGATCACCCGAAATCGTAAAACGAATGTATCCACGAGTATAAGCAAAGGGAGTTACCTGTCAAAGAAAATTCGAAAACGTGCTGAGGTCGACAACGCTAAGATCGGGAAGTTTAGGTAGCTCGAGAGGCTCTGAGTTTGTCTCGTTCGTGAAAGCCGAAAACACCGTACGTACCACGCTTTTATAGAGGGAGAAAGAAGGGGCTGACGGTTCGGCTCCCCACGCCGTAGACCTAGCCTAGGCCCAAGTTCCGAGGTTCGTGCGAACGTGACACGTGGACACTAGGGCTGACGACACCCGCCGACGACGTTTTCCTTGTCCCGTTCTGTTGATCAACCATGGATAGTGCAACCCGGATCCGATCTTACAGCCCGGACTTTTTCCTCAGCGATCGTAAAAGACCGGGCTGGGGGGCTAGATGATAGGGCTAAAATCCGGTCTCCGTATCCCGATCTCTCTCTCTGAATAAGGACTCAGCCAGGCCCTTAGATTCTATTCCCGGTCTGCCGAGCCTTGTACACTACACTCCGGGCCGCCGCGGCAACCCGGGCGGGATTCGAAGTGGGGGTCTCATATCCACCTATCGTAAGCGCATTGGACCGATAGCGTGACCGGTGCATGTCCGCCACGTGTCCTGCATGCAGCCCGACCGAAGTAGGCCTGGCCATATCCGCTATAAAAGGCGCATTTAATGTAGAGAAGAGGACTTTTGGCTTTTTCCTCTTGAACAGCAGCTAAAGAGACCGGGAGCCGCTGACCCACTGTCACGGAGCTCGGTCACACCTAGAGTATTCCTTCCCATACCATATATTAATACGAACATTCTCTTCCGTATTATACGGTATCAATACATATTATATATTGGAGTTATATGTTAGTTATTTTCTAAAATATAAATATAAAATTTATAAAAATATTTTACATTATTATTATTATTATTTACAGTAATTTAAATATCAAAAATCTAAATAAATTTAAAATTTTAATATAAAATATTAATATTGGGACGCACCTATTTTTTGCGCATCGCGCATGAGAAAAACTAGTATTGAAATAAGAGGCTAAGAAATGAAAATTAATGTTGTGAAAGTGATTTTGATATAATAAAGAGAATTAAATATGAATTTCTTACTTTACCCCTCAAATTTTAAATGTTTTTAGTTTTTTTCGTCAAATTTAACAGTCAGGGACTAAACTCGCCACTTCGCAAATAACTGAGGGACTAAACTCAGATACGGTCATATCGTAGAGACTGAGTCGGAACTTAATTAAAACTCAGGGAGCAAACTTGCAATTTTCCTTCTTTTTCTTTAACCAAAAAGTATTACACTTTCGCGTATAAGTAATAGACATTGAATTAATACCTATTTTTGTCTCTCGACTATTATGATTTCATCATTTTGGTTATCAACTTCCAAACTTGCTTAATTTTATCCCCAACTATGTAACTTCTACCTAAAATAGTCCTTTGTCCAAATTAAAATATTCGTGATTAGGATCATTTTAATTAACAATTACATAGTTTGGGATGAAATTGAGCAAGTTTGAAAGTCGAAGACCAAAGTTGTGAAATCCTAATAGTCAAGGGACCAAAACTGAGTATTAACTCAATCAATATTTTTTTCTAATTAACATTACATATTCCAGTATAAGTATCATATTTTCATATTAACCTGATTTATTCATGAATAAAAATTTGTGAAATGATATCACACTAATTTTTACCTTTAATGAAAGGATTTAGTTTTAGAGAAAAGACAAAGCAGCAGCCATGTGTTCCAGAAAGGTGAGCAATGCATGCATGCGTGCGTCACCCATTAGATAATAAACGAATGAAGGATAGTGTGTACCTTCGCTCTTGCAGGCTTGCAGTAATACTTAATTATGGGGTGTTTGGCAAACGGCTGATAGCTGGTTGATTTACCTAGTAGTTGATGGCTGATTGCGTTAACTGGTTTGACCAGTTGGTTGTATTGCTGGTTATAAAAAACTGTTTGGTAAATTAGCTGTTTACTAGTAGCTGATTGAATGTAAAATGACATTTAAGGGTATGAGTGTATTGTATTATTTCAACTTTTAAATATATATTAATAAATAATTATAAAATTTGGATATCATCTATACTTTTTTTTAAAGACATAAGTTAATTATTTTTGTTTATTTAACTCTTATTAAATTATACTAGTATTCTTCTTGATGAGTTTGTCTATAGAGATCGTATTGGGAGTCCGGTCGCCCGTGGCGACTGATTTTGTTGTCCTGCTTTCTGGGGCGTCACCCTTCCCTTTGTTCCAAAAAAAAAAAAAAAATTATACTAGTATTCTAAAACAATTTTTATTACGTATTTATTTTCTATTATTATTATTATTAAAAATGACAAACCCATCACCTGTTTATTATTATTATTATTATTATTATTATTATTATTATTATTATAAAATAACAAACACACCACCCATTTAAAAGTAAATCCCATTGATTTCAAATGATAAAATAGTCAATATACCCATTGTTCCCAACCAGCTGATACAAAAAGCTACATTCAATAGCTTTTCAATTTTCAGCTTATTGGCCCAATAAGCCAAGACCAATAAGCCATTTACCAAACACTTCAAAATAGCTTATTGGTTGGTCAAAAAACTAAACTTGATCAAATAAGCTAAAATTTGGCAGCCAATAACCAAACACCCCCATGTCAACCAATTTCCTAAACGAATGAATGAACGATAGTATGTACCTTCGCTCTTGCATCAATACTTAATATTAACCAATTTAACCTGAACCATTAGCTCATAAACCAAATGTATAATGAAAATCCTGAAGTTCATATATTCAATTTTTGTCAATATCTTTTTAATTAAATTTATTATATGTTGTTAAATAGTAAAAGAGTAATGATATATTCTTTACTTAATTTCACTTTCTAATTTTCACCTGCGTATTATGTGGTAATATACAATTAATTCATTTTATATTCGATTAATAACTAGATTTATTTTTTGAAGCAGAGTTGGTCAGTTTATGGTAACTAATAATAAAAAAAAATTATTACTAAGTCAAGAAGTAAATATTAAAAGATAAAATATAATGAGGGGAAATAGCATTATTTATACTAAATATAAATTACTACTCCCTCGTCGCATTTTACTTGACCTATTTAATATTCATTAGTCAATCTAACTCTTCTTTCTTTATTTATTTTTCCTTTAACATTTTCTTATCACTTTTAAATTTAATTTTTTGAGTATTTAATAGTACTTTTAATGTAATTTCTAAATATATAAATTTATATATTAATATTAAATTAAATATTACCAATAAAACGGTTATTGCACATTTGCACCAGTACAACTAATAACATTTTATTTAAAAAAAAATTGACCAAATTTATTTTCCTTGATTTTAAAGAATCTAATTTCTAATTGACTCGAACTTGACCAAGTCAAAGACTTAACTAGTGTAGACACTGAAATTTTGACGGAATTAAATTGGTTATTAATATTGGACCGCATATTATTTGAACTTGTATATCAATTAATTAAATTAATTTAGGTTATGTAATTTTCCTAATTAATTTAATTATTTGATAAAGATTTAGTCAAATTATATATTATTATTTAAGATCTTATAGTTGTGATAGGATCATGAACCTAGACATTATGGTGACTAAATACATTTTGGATAACTCTTATATTATCTCAAATATTTATTTATTAATTTTGAGATAATATCAAAGAGTTCTAGATGAGGTGGGAGTCTCTCATTCTCACCCCTATAAATAGAGGCATTAATTTCATTCTCAATCATCACTTGAAGCTCCACTTCTCTCTAGAGTAAAGATTTCAGAAGTCATAAAGAAGCCCTGCAGAAATACATACGGCAAAAGAGGATTGAAGATCAAAACAATTCAAGTGATCAAGTCAAGCTAAAGTGGGACTGAAGATCAAACCAATTTGAGTCCGGGGGCCCTTCAACGAAGATCAACCAACAAAGCCCTTCTTTGAAGAACAAGCCGCATTCCGGAGGCCCTTCTTTGAAGAACAAGCCGCATTCCGGAGGCCCTTCAGCCAAAGTTTCAAGTCAAGTCAACTAAGCGGAGAATCAGAGGATTTCCTTGATAGAGATTTTGTACCCGCGCACCTTTTGAAATTCATATATATATACTTTTCACATTTTCTTGTTTACAGATTTTGGCACGCCCAATGGGACATCTCTACCTCTCATCTCTTCACTATTGATCAACTCAACAAGCAACTCTACTAGCAATCTGAATGGCGTCAAGAAGCTCGGTGTTCAAGAAGTCCTATGCCCAAGTTGCTAGTTCCAAGTCTTCATCAACAGCTAGTTACGAAGCTAGCCGAGAGACCGAAGGACCATTAACTGGGTGCCGCGCAAGGAGCTTAGGAATGCGATCGCCTGAACCTGAGTCAATCGTTCGACGCATGATTCAAAGACTCGAAATGGCCCCTATCGTCCCGAGGAAGCCTACCTACGTTGCAGGTTTACCATCCCCGAAGGGAGCAGCTGGTAACGAGATGTCGACATCTTCGAAAGAAGCGGCATATAGCGAGAGTCCAACATCTCCGAAAGAAACGACATGTAGCGGGAGTCCAACATCTTTGAAAGAAGCTGCTGATAGTAGGAGTCGAACATCCCCAAAAGGAAACGCTGGAAGCTCGTCACCAACATCGCTGACGTCCAACGTGTGGAAAGCTGCGCCAGAATGGTCACGCGTCTATACCATCATGCCAGCTATGACAACAAGCGTAACATCTATAGAGGACCAGCTTGCGAGCATCACTAAGGCTCTTGAAGGGATGACCACCCTCCTTCAAAACCAAGAAAAGAGAATTAACGACTTAGCTGAAAAGGTCGAGAGCACAAGAAATGGCGAAACTAGCAGGGCTCCTGGGAAACAACCCGAGGTTCAAGGAGAAGACATCTCACACTCTCCAACTCGCATTGGGCGAACTGTGATACACGATGAATCAACTTCGCACATACCAACTTCGAACATGAGCATTCCAGTCACTGGGGGCATGATACCAGTGGATCGACTTAACGAGTTCATCATGGGAGCTATCAAAGGCAAGCTCGAGGGAGGACAAACTTCATACTCATACGCCAAGCCTTACACTCCAAGGATAGAGGATTTGACGATGCCCGTTGGCTATCAACCTCCAACATTTCAACAATTCGATGAGAAAGGCAATCCAAGACAACACATTGCCCACTTTGTGGAAACATGCAACGACGCTGGGACTTATGGAGATCTTCTTGTCAAGCAGTTCGTCCGCTCTTTGAAGGGCACTGCATTCAATTGGTACACTGACTTGGAGCCTGGTTCCATTGATAGCTGGCATGACATAGAGCGAGAGTTCTTGACCCGCTTCTATAGCACGAGAAGAACCACCAGCTTCTTAGAACTCACCACCACCCGCCAAAGGAAGGGTGAATGATCAACTGCTTACATTGAAAGATGGAGGGAGTCGTGCTTGAATTGCAAGGAAAAGATATCACAGAGCTCCGCGATTGAAATATGCATCCAAGGCATGCACTTCGAGCTCTCCTACATCCTCCAAGGACTCAAGCCTAAAACCTTCGAGGAATTATCTAGTCGCGCCCATGATATGGAGTTAAGCATAGCAGCTAATGGTGGACAAAACATACCCATCCAAAGCTTTTACAATGGGGGCAAAAGTCATGATGTTGAAAATGGGGGCAAATCCTTTAAGAAATACGAAAGCATGGATGATATGCATGTGAATACTCAACCATCTAGGATATTCACTAAAGTTGCTAGTGGGTTTAAAGATGCTTCTAGGTCATTGCGGAGCGGTAGAAGGCTTTCTCTAAGGGAAAGACAAAACAAACAGTATCCATTCTTGGATTCTGATGTCTCACATATGTTTGATGAGCTGTTAAAGCACAATCTCGTTGATTTGCCAGAAATGAGGCGACCACATGAGGCATCAATGGTAGATGATCCGAGTTACTGCAAGTACCATAGACTCGTCAGACATCCAATTGAAAATTGTTTTGTCTTTAAGGATAAAGTAATGGAGTTAGCTCAACAGGGGAAAGTTGAACTTGCAGATTCCATAGCAAGCGCCAATCAAGTTTCCATCTCATGCAATAAATCTACTTCACTACTCGTTAAGAGGAACAATGTGAAAGGAAATGAGAAACAACATAAGCGTCCACTACCTCTTAATGTCACAGCTAAACATGGTACTCGTTTTGGTGTTGAACATGCTAAACAAGAAGTTTGTGATGCAACACGACCACCTAAGCAAGTTATGAAAAGGTGGGTCAAGAAGAGAGTGTTAAAGGACCCTATTGATGAGAAAACTTGCAACCACCATACGAAAGCACGAGTTCCAATCACATTGGCGTATTATGTGCCGAAGTGGTTACATACTCCAACTAACCAAGAAATGAAGATGAAAATTCCTCAAATCAACCCATGTGATGGAGAAGAATATGCATCATCATATTATACCACTATCTGTGATGGAGGCAATATTTGTCAAGCTTCCTCAGTATGAATTGAAAACGCATCATATTCAAGACTCCTTGGCACGAATCGAAACTGCCTCATACTCTTCAAAGCTCCCCGGCACGAGTCAAAACTGCCTCATATTCATTCAAGGCTCCTTGGCACGACTCAAAACTGCCTTATATCCTTCAAATCATTTCAATTTCCTTAGTACAAGGATAAACTACTTCATATCAATTCAGTCTCCTTGGTACGAGGATAAACTTCTTCATATGGTGTCGAGACTTCCTTGAATTATACACTTTCAAGCTGGATGCGCTCTCATGTGATACATTCAAACAAGTCTCGAGGGGGCAATTTGTAGACACTGAAATTTTGATGGAATTAAATTGGTTATTAATATTGGACCGCATATTATTTGAACTTGTATATCAATTAATTAAATTAATTTAGGTTATGTAATTTTCCTAATTAATTTAATTATTTGATAAAGATTTAGTCAAATTATATATTATTATTTAAGATCTTATAGTTGTGATAGGATCATGAACCTAGACATTATGGTGATTAAATACATTTTGGATAACTCTTCTATTAGCTCAAATATTTATTTATTAATTTTAAGATAATATCAAAGAGTTCTAGATGAGGTGGGAGTCTCTCATTCTCACCCCTATAAATAGAGGCATTAATTTCATTCTCAATCATCACTTGAAGCTCCACTTCTCTCTAGAGTAAAGATTTCAGAAGTCATAAAGAAGCCCTGCAGAAATACATACGAAGCTCGACAAAAGAGGATTGAAGATCAAAACAATTCAAGTGATCAAGTCAAGCTAAAGTGGGACTGAAGATCAAGCCAATTTGAGTCCGGAGGCCCTTCAACGAAGATCAAACAACAAAGCCCTTCTTTGAAGAACAAGCCGCATTCCGGAGGCCCTTCAGCCAAAGTTTCAAGTCAAGTCAACTAAGTGGAGAATCAGAGGATTTCCTTGATAGAGATTTTGTACCCGCGCACCTTTTGAAATTCATATATATATACTTTTCACATTTTCTTGTTTACAACTAGAAAATAATTTTTTACCTTTTAAATTTCAAAAATGTTTAAACTTTTCTGATTATCAAATTAAATCTTTGAATGACTTTTGAAAAATATATATCGTACATTAGAAAAGTATGTATTTGGACTACTATAATCGAAGGTTATTGCAAATTTTATAACTTATTACTAATCATAAAATTATAATCTTTGATTTCTGGATGTGCCACAATTTTTAGAAAATTGTATTTATATCATAACCACTGAAAAAAATTATTAAAAGATTATAAAAAGAAGAAGAAGCCATATTGGAGTAGGGAGCTAGCCCCAGGAATAAAAAAGATTTTTTTAAAAAAATAATAAATAAGAGTGAAGGCGGTAAAATCGTAGTCGGTGACGTCAAATACATCATCCCAAGCATCCTAAGTTCCTTACTGCAATAAGGAAGTAACGCTGTATTTTCCTTAGACTTGTGTTTTTTCTTCGGATGCAATACTAGGCAATTCTACATCGTTCTACCAACACTGTAAACAATCCACACGCCTCTCTCCCAATATATATATAGCAGTACACTACAACCTTATAGCAGTAGACTACAACCTAATTAAGTTCAAAAAACCTTCTCAAACTCCGATCCATACTAAGTAAACAGCCACCCAAGAAATCATCAGATCTAAACATAATGACGCTGAAGAGAAGTAGAGAAGAAGTAGCAGCGGAGGCGGAGGCCCTGGCCATGGCCAATTGTCTGGTGTTGCTCTCCCGTCCGGCAAGCGGCGGTGCCGCCGAGAAAACGCCGCCGTCAGGATGGGAATTCGAGTGCAAGACCTGCCAAAAGAAGTTCAAGTCTTTCCAAGCTCTGGGCGGCCACCGGGCCAGCCACAAGCGCCCCAAACATCTTGAACACAACAACAATAATGTGAATATCAAGAAACGACACGAATGTCCGGTCTGTGGCTTGGAATTTGGCCTCGGCCAGGCTTTGGGCGGTCACATGAGAAAACATCGTGACGACAAGAAATCCCCAGATTTGTTAACAGTGACGACCCTCAAGAACGAGGAGCACAGCGCTGGGATTAAGAAGAAGAATGAGGGCTGGTTTGAGTTGAATTTTACGCTTTTAGAGAATGATTCCACTGTGCATAGGAGATTTGTTCCTACAACTTTGGATTTGTTTGTTTAATTTTGTAGTTAGTACCAGGATTGGATTCAGAGTTGTAAATTCATTAGATTTGATTGGAATGAAATTAGTTATGTACTAGCTAGCTTATTAGATTTAAACATGTGTACAAAATTAATTTTAAAAAAAAAACGATTGATTATTTTGTTTATAGTAAGTTCAAACAATCTAAATATTTCTATTTTTTTTTATATTAATTTTGAAGCCTCACCTTAAAGTTGAAGCTTTAATAATTTGTCACAAATGTGATTAAGCCTTTTCAAATTTGACATTTAATTTTATAGACAATTTTGAAGACTTAACTCATTCCTATCTAACACGACTACCAATTCAATTTTAGGAGTTTGAAAGTTTTGATGACATTAAAATATATTTTTATTTGTAGAATTAGTTTTCTAATTTAAATAAATAGTACAATTGTCTCAACACGGCGGTCACCCATCATGTTGCGGCAGAAAATCAAGCACGCTTAATTACAAAGTTCTTTGGTTATCTGATTAACATATCCTACTTAAAATTAATTTGGTGCAAATAATCTTTTTAAATTTGACATAGGTTCTATTTGACACGCCTAACTAAAAAACTAGTTGAAAAGTTAGTAGTTAATAGGCTGACTAACTGAAATTAAAGTGTTTGGTAAAATTAATTGTTGAATTAGCTAATAACTGCAAAAAGACATAAATGGATAAACTAATTAAGATATTAGGAATTTGATTAATGATGGTAGATGATGTCATTTTTAAAAAAAAAATGTAATAAGGATAAAAAAAGAAAAATAGTTAAGATTTAGGACCTTATTTTGAAAAGCACTAAAAGATAAGTTATAAACTGTACAAAACAAAGCGTGTGTGTGTGTGTGGATGCATTAATTAACTTCTTAAAAATTAAAATCAATGTCTTTTTTTTTTTTTTTAATTCTCACTTTTGAAATACTTGTCACAATCACCATGAACAAATAATAATAATAATAATAATAACAATAATAATAATAATAATAATAATAATAAGAACAAAATAAGATTTTTTTAAAAAAATATTTCTGCCGAAGAAAAGGACTTCGGCCGAAAACCAACTAGTTGGGTTTCTCAACTTGAGAAATAAACAGTTTTGTTGGGTTTCTCAACTTGAGAAATCCAGATATTTCTGTCAGAGAAAAGGACTTCGGCCAAAAATCAACTAGTTGAGTTTCTCAACTTGAGAATTAAATAGTTTTGTTGGGTTTCTCAAGTTGAGAAATCCAGCGAGCATATATGAATGATACAAAGATTTTATTATTATTATTATTGTTATTGTTATTGTTGTTGTCGTCATCGTCTCGTCGTTGTTATTGTCGGTGTTGTTGTTGTTGGTGTTGTTGTATGATTGCTAGAATTTTTTAATAATCATGACTAATTTCTTTTAATAAGTTAAAGTTTATGACCACGAGTGATCGGAACATTAAGGTTCATGGTTGTACTTTGTGCGGTTAAAATTTCTGACCACGAAAAAAATGATTTTAAATTTCGACCACTTTGCTTGGTGGTCAAATTAAAATTTAGCAAAGAGTTCTGCAAATGTAAAGAGAATTAGTTGAAAATTAGTTGTAAATTTTGACCATTATTTTTCTCGGTGTTCATAATTAGCAAGAAGTTTTACTAATTCTAAAAGTGGTAAGAAAGGTTGTCCGAACTCACATTTTCGACCAAACACCCTTGATTTCTAACAACTTTTTGGTAGTTGGAAAATTTAGGTATTTCTAGATATGGTTGTTGCAGTGGAAAATACTAACTATGATTAATGTTTCATTCTCTTGCACTTAATATATATATAGCATCGCATTCAGATGCGTACTGGTCGCCCAGGAGAGAACTGCGGACGAATCACAGCGCGCCACGTGTCCGAAATGTAGTTGCACATAACATTATAACTAGGTGCACGTAATGTTATAACTAGGTACACATAGGTGCACCCAGGTGTATAAATGTTAACAAGGTAAATTACTTGCACCTGTAAGTGAAAATAGGTTCACACGTGCAAGTAAACTGTATTACAAGTGCAAGTAAATTGTACAATGAGCATCAATACTAGGTGCACCTAATGTTATAACTAGGTGCACATAGATTGCACCCAGGTACATAAATGTTAATAAGGTAAATTACTTACACAAGTGTAAGTAAAATGTATTGCAGATGCAAGTAAAATGTATTACAGGTGCAAGTGAATTGTACACTGAGCATCAATACTAAGTGCACCTAATGTTATAACTAGGTGCACCTAGTGTTATAACTAGGTGCACCTAATGTTATAATTAGGTGCACCTAGGTTGCACCAGGTACATGAATATTAACAAGGTAAATTACTTGCATTTGTAAGTGAAAATATTTGCGAAAATAGGTGCATGAATATTAACAAGGTAAATTACTCGTACTTATAAGTGAAAATAGGTGCACTTGTAAGTGAAACTAGATGCACTTTTAAGTGAAACTAGGTGCACTTGCAAGTGAAACTAGGTGCACCAAAGTTCCAGTTATTTACGAAAATGCCACCGCGTCATTTTTTTAAAATTGCATCTGATTCGTTGATCTGGACACGTGGACGATTGTGATTTGTCCGCAGTTCTCTCCTGAGCGAGAGTACGCACGAGAGTGCAACCCTATATATATATATGTATGTGTGTGTGTGTTAATGGAATGTGCTAAAAAAATAATATTCCGTATTAATTATTGAAATAAAAAAAATAAAAAAATCAAAGTTGAAATAATTTGATTGTAATTATGATAATGTACAAAACGTGTGAAGTTTTAATTTTGCTATTAATGGACTGTTTGCTTGCGTTACATGGGATATAAATGTTGGGGTCACACTTGTATGAAATCATCTCATGAATTCTTATTCGTGAGTCAGGTTGTACAACAATCCGAATATTGATTAATGAACATGTCAATAAAGACAATATCAAGCTCAGTCTTTTAAAAAAAAAAAAAAAAACGTACAAAATAGCAGAATTTGTCAAATTTGCATCAAAACTTCTAATTTAATATGAAATTATCAAATTTGAAGCAGTTTGACCGAAGTTTCTTCCATACAAGATTATCCAATTAAAAAGGTTTAGTCAAAAGTAATTTAAGGTGAAAAAATTGAATTTTTCATGTCAAAGAACAAGGGCATTATTCAAACAATTTCTATTGCATAGCTATATACATACTCTGCATCGAAGATTATAGATTCTGAAATAGTAAGTTATGGTCAACGAATTCACCTGCATCATGTGAAACACGAAGCTTCAGTTCACTCCCAAACTACGACTCATAGCCGCGTAACTTGTTCAAGAAACAAGTAGTGTTCGTAGTGCCTTGCCAGTGAATTCCTAAACAATAAAACCACTTTTCGGAAATTTCTGCGATGTTTCACAATGTTTTACCCAAACTTAACATGTTTGTCTGTTTGTTGGGTTTTGATGTTGACGTACGCTAAAAGTCGTTCTTGTATAATAGGACGTAAACCAAAATTGCACATAAAGGTAAATTAAATAAATTGTTAGTAAAAATTAAACTCATCATGATTTCTCAAATATGAAAATTATACTTTCCTTACTTCAATACCCGTTGCAAGGCGTATATTTGTTTTTTCATCTAGTAAAGGTAGATGCTGTGTGGTTGAATGAGAAGTCATTATACCGTGGACCATGGGTCACAAAACGATGTCGTTTCAATAAGTGGGAGAAACGACTCTCGTAAATTTCCATAATTGATAGTACAATTCATCCCAAATGATACTACAGTTGTGTTTAACTGATACTGCAGTTGTGTTGAACTGATACTGCAGTTGTGTTGAAAGGAAACTGCAGTTGCGCGGAACGGAGGTCGTTTCATTCGTCTGGAATTGCAGTTGTGTTGAACTGATACTGCAATTGTGTTGAAAGGAACTGTAGTTGCACAAAACGGAGGCTGTTTCATCTATTTGTTTTCATTAATCAAAACGATGTCGTTTTGATGCGCGGTCCACAGTAAAATTTGCTTTGAAGGGTAATTCGTATCTAATTTTGGGCTCGTTAACTAAAATACAACATGTTTAATTCTTGAAGTTAAATTTGTGAGGATATAATTTTTTTTTTTGAAAGACCACGAGGTGTCCTGAGCCCTAACTGTATGAGGCACCATACTCAACTAATCCTTGTTCGCACTAGGTCGGCACAACCCAATTAAGAAGCAAAGTGCTGAGAGTGCATGATCACTCATATCAACCAAGCTGGTTTTATGAGAGTATATATAATCTTATTCTATAAGGATCTTATTATTGGGATAAAATTGAAATCTTTTCTTTTTCTTCTTATTATTAGGCTCTTTGAGGTTGGTGAAGGGACAAGTTCAATAATTAGGGCTTAGGGGATTGTTTGATGAAAATATGAAGAACCAAGTCCAACACCATACCTCTTGAAAATGTGGCGGTATATAAGGAAATAAAGTTGCGTCTTCGTTACGAGCTATAGATTTTTGACGTAGCGGTAAGTATTTGATCTTAATAAGTGGTATCATAATCAAGTCAAAGTTCATGCCCCAGACTGAATAGACTGACAAGTGATGGAATTGTTAGACGAAGGCCGGTTGAAAGGACAAGTCCAGCAATTGGTGGCTCGCAAATTATATCGTGGACCTTGGTCCACAACGCATTGTGAACCGCGCATCAAAACGACGTCGTTTTGATTAATGAAAACAGACTAATGAATTCGCGCCACTCACTTTCAGTTCATATACACTGCAGTTACATTTCAACACAATTGCAGTTACATTTTGATATAACTACAGTTTCATTCGATAATATAAAAACACAAATGTAAAACTGTTATTCAGTATCAGTTCATATACACTGCAGTTACATTTCAACACAACTACAGTTACATTTCTATATAACTACAGTTTCATTCGATAATATAAAACACAAATGTGAAACTGTTATTCAGTATCAGTTCATATACACTGGAGTTACATTTCAACACAACTACAGTTACATTTCGATATAACTACAATTTCATTCGATAATATCAAAACAAATGTAAGGCAGTATCTTTTAAGATGAACTGTAGTGTCAATTACGGGCTCCGTCTCCCACTTACTGAAACGACGTCGTTTTGGGACCACGGTCCACGATATAGGAACTGTTGGTGGCTACGGGGACTCTCCAAAAATGTGACGGAATATAAGAAAATAAATCCACGCCTTGTCTTTACTAAAATAACTATCTTCCTTGCAATGTAGCATTTTATTTATGGAAATATTATTCCCGAACATAAAATGTATTTACAAAGGCAAAAATTTGTGTAAAACTTTTCCACTTGAGACATGCAATACATTTCAACAAAAATGTTATACTTTTTTATTGGTCCATAAAAAATGTATGAAATTTTCACCCAAAAAAATAAAAAATAGATGTCTCACACGATCGACAATTTCACCTAATTGATTTACAAATTAAAAAAAATCTATTTCTAAAATATTAATTATAATTTATATATTATCTCCATCCCATTTTGGTTGTCTGGTTCGTTTAACGAGACTTGACTGAAGTTATTTATAATCTAATTTTTCATAATATTAAGTTTATTATTAATATATAAAATTTATATATTTAGAAACTACGTTAAAAGTACTATTAAACAAAAAAAAATAACAAATTATTAAAGAAAATAAGCAATAAAAAAGAGCTGATTTGACCAATGAATAGTAAATAAGACAGGTAAAATAGGTCAGAGAGAGTATTAAATGAATAAATCCATATAAATAGCTCAATTTATTATTGAATAATAGATTGTGAGTAAAAATATAAAATTGAATTCTGATTTTATAATAAGAGTTTCAGTCAATATGGTGCGCTGCTCGGAAGAAACCAATATTCTTATTCGATGCGTCTTATCGGAATTACATTTTGTGTCCGTTCACATAAGGCCAAATACTTGTGGTGCACGTGACTGTATCTATTACAGAGCAGGAAACAATCAACGCGTGCCAGCTGTCTGGTGAGTGTTAAATTCGCACTTATCAGTTACTATGATGATATCGTGTTTCGTCAACCGTTACGAAAATGCACGGAAACATTCTAGAAGTATCCAGGAAGCCGTCTGTCACTTTAATTTCAGTTCACATCGTACGACTTGTCTTTAACTTCCCCACACGCGGTCTCACGTACCTGACGGCTCTTCTTTGACTGCTCAAATTAATAAAAATGATAAGTGATTCCAATAGAGTAAAATTTATGTTATGGGCTATTTAGTCGTTAGCTGATTGAGTTAGTGAATTTGATTAGTTGATAGTATTAGATGATTGTAAAAAGATATTTGGTAAATTAAATGTTAATTGATAGTTGATTACATACAAAATGATTTTATCAAAAAGTTGATAAAAAAACTGTTTTGAGCAGCTTTTTGAATTTGAGTGTTCTAGAGCAATAAATTGTTACAAAATGTTAATTAATCAAACGCTTATATTGATTGTTTAACCAAATTAAACAGCTAAAAGTGATTAAACAAGTCAAAATTGACTGATAGACTAATTATTTTGCCAAACAGGGCCTATATGTTTTGATTTTGTTGAAGGGGGAAGAAGAGAAAGAAATAAAAATTGTGATTCATATTTTTTTGAATGAATCGAAGTGTGATATGCAAACAAAAAGTGAAAAATAAAGTAGAATGGAAGAGCATGTGTAGTATTACCGGCTCTAATTATACCACAAAACTTGCTTACCCTTGATTGGAAATAAAAGTGTGGGCCCACTTTTTGCTTCACAATTTTATTCATGTACTTTACAATATAAGATAGTTGTATTTGAAGGAATATATATATACGAACACGTGATGAAGACCTATGTGTATTATATATTTTATATATGAGTATGTCTCGTGTAAAACTGTCTTCATGTAATGCATGTAATATTTTTTTCATTAAAATATTTTAATGGATTCATAAAAAATATTATATGTTAATTAAAGTGTATTATATGTCTCAAATAAGACGGTCTTATACCAGACTTATACTTTATATATTTATTCATTTTTATTTTTAATTAATTAATATAATGTTTTCTTCTAATTCTAATTAATCATCAATGATTTGATACCTTTACTAAAACTTATTCTAATTACTAAATGAGCATGTAATTCTCTATAGCTAAACTGTAATACTTTTTATGAGTATGTGAAAAATTATTACATTTTAACTAAAGAGAATTACATGTCTTACGTGATACAGTTTCACACATGACTTATTTGTACTAAATCACTAAATCGGAAAAAGAGTTAAAATAAATTAAACCCCCAAATTATTATTTTTTAAAAAGTTAATTACATCCTTTTTTTTTTTTTTTGAAAACAATTACATCCTTGAACTACAAAGTTTTTCATACTAACCTTTGAACTCTTTAAAAGGTACAGTTAGAATATTTTTAATTATTATTACATGTTATACTGATATGATTTTTAGACTTAATTTTCTTTGTGTATATGGATGTCAAATATACTATTTTATTTTATTTTTTTTTAAAACATTTTTTTATTTAAATAAAATTGAAGAAAGTTACAAGTAATGCGGTGTTGATGTATGCAAAGAAAATTACATGTAGAATCATACCAATATAACATGTAACTTACATGTAAGAATGTTCTAATTGTACTTTTCTTTGTGACGAGCAAGAAAAATTTGTAGCTACTACTCAAATATTTACACTAGATAAATTTGACTATTGTGTAATAGCTTGCAAACTACAGAAGAATGTAATTAACTTTTTTTAAATAGTTTCCATCGGGCTTATTTGACCCTTCCCTTACTATATATAATAAATTTAAAATTTAATTTTTTTTTGATTCATTAAAATTTATAATTTAAAAATCCCATTGTTGGAACAAAACATGCCGTCTTTTTAATGATTGTTTAAAGCACTCGGAATATGAAAAGGAAAGGATACGACTGGCGACTTTTAAACTGTTGACTTTCTGTGAAAATTAAAAGGGCATAAACCTTCCACGTGCAAAAACGAACACGCAATTGTTGAAGTCAGCTTCTCTGATCTATCCACATACGTACTCGCCGGCGGCCTTTATATAAGAAACCCCAAACTCCATTTCTCAACCATCATCTCATCTCTCACATTTCTACTCTCATCATCCCAAACACAGAGAAATTAAATCTTCATTCAATTTCAAGTTTTGATTTAGTCCCAGTATGACAATGCTCATGAAAAGAAGCAGAGACTACGCCGGCGTCGAGGCTGAGGCCATGGCGAATTGCCTCATGCTTCTGGCGCACGTTGGCCGGAATTCTTCTTCTTCTTCTTCTTCTCCGGTGGCGTCGAAGGATCTCTGTTCTTTCCAGTGTAAGACGTGCGACAAGAAGTTCTCGTCGTTCCAGGCGTTGGGCGGGCACAGGGCGAGCCACAAGAAGCCGAAGCTGGCGGCTCCGGCGGCCGGAGAGCAAGAGAGTTCGCCGGAGAAGTCGAAGATGCACCGATGCTCCATATGCGGGCTTGAGTTTGCGATGGGGCAGGCGTTGGGTGGGCACATGAGGAGACACCGGGCGGCCATGATGAAGGACGGGTTTGAGAAGCCGCCGGCGACGGCGATGGCGATGGCGATGGCGGTTCCGGTGTTGAAGAGGACGACTAGTAGCAAGAGAATTTTTGGGTTTGGATTGAATTTGGATCTCAACCTGACGCCGGCTGAGAATGATGATGATTTGAAGATAGAGTCAACGAGGCCGGCAACTCCCGTCTTACGTTGCTTCATTTGAATTTGTTCAATTCGTTTTCGTTTATTCTTTTGATTCTTGGGATTACACTAGACATTCTTTGATTCCTTCAAATCATGTGTGGACATACATTATTCCTCCTAATCTTATATTTTATTTTATTTTTGTATTTGTTTTTATTTTTTACTAACTAATTGACACAAATTAATTAAATTTTTGAAGTTTGATTCGATGGGATGTCATTCACCATTTGTGCTAATGAACCATAGCAAGCAAATTTTAATCTTGGTGTTTTGGCCATGTTTAGCAGCATGCAGTATTGCAGTCTGAAGATATATTATATTGTGCAATGATATCTATTTTTTTTTTTTTTGAAGAAAACAAAAGCAATTAATCATGGAATGAATACAGGTCAGAGGATTCAACCCAAGAACATAAGCCAGTGTTAGAATGTGTAGCCCAAGCTAGAGAATGAGCTAAGCCAACTGCCAACACATTCACTGACATACCCGCAAAACTAAAGGCATAAGCCTGAAAGTTTGAAAGAATACAACAACAATCTATAATTAACAATATTATTGGTGTAAAACAAGCCTCGAGATGAGTCGTTGAAGAGACGAACAACCAGCTGACAATCCGACCGGATGCAAACTTTATCCCATTGCTTTTCCTTAAGCTAGCCAAGACAAGGCAAAACTTCTTTGATAGCAAGAACTTCGACAAGGTGATGAGCCTCATTTACTGGGTTCAATGGACCCCGAAATGGCTGCCATCAACTCATCTCTATGCGATAGAACAACAACACCAAATGTTACATTACCATTCAAGATAGAGGCATCAACATTACAGTATATTCAATCTTCATCAGTGTGGAGACTATCATGAGCAACCTGGGAAAAATTAGAGTCTTTGTTTGCCTTTTGAAACTCGCCGGCCCATGGCTGCCATTCATTGATAAGAGTGGTGATTTTTAAAAAATATATATAGAGCAGGATGGACTCATTTGATCATGAGTGTATATATATATATATATATATATATATATATATATATATATATTAAAGAGTAATACAAAATTAATACTTCTTCATAATTTCTTGTGAAGTTGATACAAAATTGTATCAAATAAGCAACATTTTGAAAAATCAAATAACTTACTTAGTAACTATCTTTTTAACTATTTCAATCCTTTGTCATCTAAATGGAAGACTTTAGTCTATCGTTGGCCATGCACTTAATTAGGGAAAGTTCTAAGGCAATGATAGTGGAGGTGGTCCTTGTGGGTAGTAGGGGTACGTGGTAGTGGGCATATCTAAACTTGGAGAGTGGGTTGTGGTGATGAAGGAAAGGCTATACTAGGTGGAGGACTTAGATAGAGGTTGAGATTGGTGGTGACAATGTTAGTAGATAATGACACCGCGGTAAGCTTAACAATTAAAGCATGCGCTCCATCTCAGCAAGCTAAAAGTTTAAACTGATAGTTGGATTATTGCACATTTATGTTTATATATTATTTGGGTGACGTACCATGACCTTTGGCATACCAAATTAAAGCATGTGCTCCATCTCAACTAAAAGTCTAAGCTGATAATTGGATTGCACATTTATGTTTATATATTATTTATGTTCAACAGTGACAATGACATTATTGGTGGAGGCGATGAGAACTGTGTTTTGTATTATATTATCTGGTTGAACAAATATACAAGAGATCAAGTATATATACAAGAGAGTCATAATCAGACTAGAAGAGAGAATTGTAATCTGATTCGAAATGTGTAGAGTCCTAATACTCCCCCTTAAGCGCAGGGTATGGTAGTAACCTGGAGCTTGTCCCGTAGAAAGGAAAACCGTGGTCCAGGAAGAGCTTTGGTGAAGATGTCAGCAAGTTGATCTTTTGTAGAGATAAAATTGACTTGAATTTCACCTGATGCAACTTTGTCTCTAACAAAGTGATAACCGATTTCCACATGTTTGGTGCGAGCATGAAATATTGGATTTGAGCACATGTAGGTTGCACCTAAATTATCAAACCACAATTTAGGAACAGAAATACCTGGCACATGAAGCTCACGAAGTAGAGAAACTATCCACACTACTTCAGCACAAACATCTGCTAGAGCCTTGTATTCTGCTTCTGTTGAGGATTTGGCCACAGTTCTTTGTTTCTTACAGACCCAGGATACAATATTTGTACCAAGAAAAACAGCATAACCACTAGTGGATTTCCGATCTTGAGGACAGCCTGCCCAATCAGAGTCAAAGAAGGCATGAATCTCCCTAGAGGATGAGGCTCGTTGTAACCCCTCGGCATTTTCGTAAGACTAAGGTTCGAAAAATATTTCCTTAAGCTATGACATTCATGAAATAGTCCCTCGATGCTTCAAGAGAATTTTTTTTTTTAGGAAGAATAGTTGTTATTAAGTTGCGATCGTTCGTGCCGGTCACGAACCGTAAAATTTTAGGAGCTGGTATTCGGACCCGATTATCCTAGGAAATGGATTATTAGACACCATATTATTATTCTTGAACTTCCTATTCAATTAAATCAGCCCATAGCAGCGAAAATTTATTTTGATCGTACATCGCTAAAATTTCGCGGTGTACCGAACCTAGCCCAATTTTGAGGGTTAGTCTGGAATAAATTTTTGGTTTCGAGAATTATTCTATCCAGATTATTTTCTACCGAAACTTTATCTGTTTGGACCCCAACTGATAAGTTTGAAAATACTTCATTATTTTATTCTATTTTTTTTTCCCCATAAAAACATCTTACCTCAAAAGGAAGAATACCCAAAGCCAATTTATTCCATTTGTTCTTCTTCTTCTTCTTCCTTGGCTGAATTTCAAAAGAGAGAAAGAGAGGTGACTTCCACCATTTTCCTCCATTAAAACCATAGCCAAGCTTGTACACAACTCTCCAATTTGTTAGGTAAGATTTCAATATTATTCAGTTAAAAAGTCTTGATTTCTTCCCTAGAACTTGATTGTAGGTAAAGATTTCTTAAATATGTTGTTATGGTGGTGTATTCTACCTAGGGTTTTTCGGTGAAACTTGGGGATAAAGGTTCAAGACTACTTTTACGGTGATATTACACACTTGTGAGGTAAGGAATTCCCTTAAGTTGGAATTAGTCACTTGAATTTGGATAATTGATTTTAGTTGAAATATGGTGTTTTTGGAGCTTTGGGAATATTTTCGTATACAAGTTCATAGCTTGGATATGCTTGTATATGTTGTATTTATGTCTATATAAGCTTATACTTGTGGAAATAGAGAAAGGAAATCAGGACAGATTTCTGTCAGTAACTTCCGTGAATTTCAGGGAAAAATCGGTAAATTATTTTGGTCCAATTTTTTTTATACATGTAGTTCTATAAGTGTAGAAGCCGCATATAAACTTTCATAATTTTTGGAGTAGTATAAGTATGGTTTTCGGAATTTTTCCCAAAACTGGTCCAGAGAAGGAAAAATGCTGGACAGCACACTGCCAAGGGCAAAAATGGAATTTTCTGTGTAAATTCGTGAACCTAGGTGACCAAAACTTTTTATGAACATCAAGTACTATGAGTTAGGGTTCTACCATAAAAATTTCAAGTGAAAAAGAGTTCGGGAACTATTTTTAACGGCTCAATCTTTCGGACTGCGCAAAACTGAAATTTCTGGACAGAAACTGTCAAAATCAATTTTGACAAAAATATTTTTTTTTTGTAACAAAACTAGTGACGAAATTTTGGGATGTCACAACCATATTTGGATGAAATAAATTATTTTGAAAATACTATTTGATTCCAGGAAAGAAAAAGAAAAATGTTTTCAAACCCTTAGTTTCTGGAATAAGGTGGGGACCTTCGGGAAGGCTTAAACGCCACGGCCCGGGGTTGGAATAAGGTTGGACCTATGGGAGGGCTGGAGTGCCATGGCCCTAGGTTGGGATAAGGAGACCGACGGGAAGGCAGGGAAATGACACTGCTCAAGGTTTGAGAAGGAGAATTGAGAAATGTTCAAAGTGCTTACTCAGGGGAAACTAAGTGGAAAATTTTTGAGTATGAAAATTATTGTTTCTCTGAGCTGCGGTTCAGATTATTATAGAGCTGCGGTTCTATTTGCAAATGATGAAATTCCTGGAAATGTGAAATTTTGCAAACTTGTCTGAAAAGGGCATGAAAATTATTTTGAGTGGCAAGTTATGACTTCATTCTTATTTGAGAAAAGCTTTATATGATTTAACGTTTATACGCTATTATACTATCTATAAATCGTTTCGTTACAGGCAGATTTTCAAATCATGGTAAAACTTTATAAAGCTTTTAGATTATCTATGTTTTCAAACCTTTGTCTACTTTTAAGTGACAAATGGATTTCCTTACTTAGCCGTCGTGCTAACTACACTTCGTTGTGTTCTTAACAGATGTCTAGGGTAGGCTCGTGTAGCCCACCTGACTCGGATCCTTCCGAGTTGGAGTTCCCTATCTACGATCATGATGTTTATGTACAGTACTTAGTTGATGTCGACCCGTATGCTCCTGGATTCGCTCCTGACTCTCCAGCTCCGGCTTATGTTCCTGCTATTCCTTCCCCACCGTACAGTCCTCCTCCGACTTACCCAACTACACCCTCTCGTATCCCGGTTCGCAGTAGCCAGCCAAATTTTCTGGATGGGGCCAGGTCTAGGTTTGGGTCTTTTCCGGTAGAGGTGTTGGAAGGGAGTGATCCCTTAGAATTTGTTGTCTTTTATCCCTGTCCGTGGAATCTCGCTCCTTCGGAACATTGGGATGAGTGGTCCATGATGTACACTCCTAGTTACTTCCTGGATCATCTCACCTGGGTTGCGGGCAACTGGCATCTTGTATGGGGGACGTACTCCGAACCGGAGTACCGCCCCTTAGAAGAGGATGACTGATTAGAAAGGTTATGGGAGGAACCCTTTTTTTTTGTGTACATGTATCTTTTGTAGCCATGATGAACTTAGCTGGCTAGTAAGTTGTAATTAAACTCTTGTATATATTCTGGTAGTTAGTGTAGCTACCCCTTTTGCTCACCTATATATATATGTATGAAGATATGTTGGGTAATGATGATGATGATGTGAAATAGTTTTCTTGTTAGCCTGTGCACCTAGAGTGAACTCTGTCTGGTCTTGGCTGGGTTTAGTCTAGGTGTGGCGGTAACTACTCCGGATGTACGGTATAGCCGAGCCGGGGTGTTACAAGTTGGTATCAGAGCCAGGTTGAACCTTCGGGAATTAGATCGAAGCCTAAGTCCGAGCCTAGGTTGAGTTCAAGTTTCAAGTCAGCTTAGGTTCGTAGAGATTAACTTAAGTCGTTGTTACGGTATCATGAGCATAAGCTTTGGAGCAGAGTTGGAACGAAAGTCCGGCAGCATAAAAGGGGGTATTTTACTTTTACTCTACAGAATCTTACGATTCTGGTTGTTGAATAATATGATCAATGTTCGTGATTTCTTGCATGTGTTAATCCTTGCATGGGATTATTGTGAGTAAGCTGGCTAGCGTAATGCGTTAATTATCCCTATGCTGAGGTAGAAACCCCTGCTTAGCGGGTATGATAAAGTGAATGTTAGGGGACGTTGTATAGGACTTAAGTAGGTGCTATACTGACTGCCTAACTAGCTAACCCTTGAGGACTCTTATACTTCGGATACTAATTTGGATCTATCGTCCAGTGAAAATGCCTCCAAGACGCAACATGCCTACCAGTAGCAACGAGAACGTCTCTGCAATTGATCGTATGGCCCAAGCGATGGAGCGAATGGCTGAGTTCATGATGGCTCAGCAAACCCAGAACCAGAACCAAGGACAACCACGAGTCGATTATGCGAAGGCGATAGCAAGCCGACAACCACCACACTATGCGGGAGAAAAAGATCCGGTTATTTTAGAGGAGTGGATCCGGACGTTTGACAAACTGCTCAACGCAGTGGATTGCCCTGCAAATCAACGAGTACCTTCCGCGGTCTATTATTTAACGAAAGCTGCAGACAACTGGTGGACATCAGAAGGACCTGATCTTCTACAAGACCCAGAGTTTGGTTGGGAAGAATTCAAGGAGGAACTGAGGGGACAGTTCTACACCGAGCGTATTAGAGGGATTAAATGCGAGGAATTTCTACGGCTAAAACAGAAGGGAGCAACAATCGAAGAATATCATGACCAGTACGTGGAACTAATGCGTTTCGCTCAGGAGATTGTACCTAATGAAGCAAGTAAGGCACGAAGGTTTGTTCGAGGATTGGACTGGGATGTAAGGAGGGCGAGTATAAACACAGGACTGACAATGATTGATCCCTAACTGAACAAATGTGTGATGCAATTTTTTATATTCAGCACCCAAATCAGACTGAACAGCCTTAATCTTCCGATTAAAAGACCGCTCGACTAGAGAACGAAACTTATCGAAAATAGCATATAGATCAGATTTTAGTTTCATAGGGAAAAACCAAACATAACGAGAGTAATCATCAACGAAAAGGACAAAGTAACGAAAACCATTTGTGGATAACAAAGGAGCAGGACCCCAAATATCAGTATATATTAAATCAAGAACAGCCGAACTAGAAGGCTCAACACGTGGCAGGGGAAAATGCGCAGATTTTCCTAGCTGACACGCATTACATAAATTAAATTATTGCAACGAATATTGGAACTAGACCTACTAACCGAACAATGTGGAAGAATGCGACTAAGGACACGAGAATGAGGATGCCCTAAACGACTATGCCAAATAGAAGGAGAGGCACGAGCAGCCAGAAAAGCAGTTGGACTGGAAACCGAGACCGGGAGTGTGTAAAGCCCTCCAGAACTATTGCCCCGTAGAAGAACTTCCTTGGAGATGGAATCCTTCACAAGAAAAAACGAAGGGTGAAACTCAAAAAATACATTATTATCTGATGTAAATTTCTGAACAGATAATAAGGAATTGGACAACTGAGGAACACAAAGGACATTAGATAATTGAAAAGACCTAGATCGGGTAGTAAAAGATGCATGACCAATATGACTAATATTTAAACCCATACCATTACCGACACGCAATGTGTCATCACCACTATATTCAGCAGACGCGGAGAGAGAGGCTAAGTCCGGGGTGGCATGATTCGTAGCCCCAGTGTCCGGAAACCAAGTCTGTGTATTGGGCTCAACGATGGAGGGTGACGCCTGATAAATCATGTGGGCTTGTGGATTGTTATTGTTTCGCATAAATTGAAAACAATTTGGGGCAATATGGCCCAAAACACCACACAACTGACATTTGGGCCTCCAATTATTTCCTCTGCCACGCCCCCTACTACGAGAAGACCTACCGCCACCGCCATGCGAGAAACCAGCAGCGCCGAACTGCTGCCTAGACCCCGCGCCGGCGTACTGCTGTCCAGAAGAGCAGCCGCCGCCGTGTGACGACTGACCGCCGAGACCATACTGCTGCACTCCACGAGCCGGATGGCGACCTCTCTGTGCAGCGAAGGCAGCCGGCGGAGAACCTCCGAAATCGTCGCCGGCAATAAACTCCTGAGCGCAAGGTAATCAGCTAATTCTTGCAACGTAACCGGCTGTCCACGGACATTGAGCGACGCTGTTAAAGCTTTGAACTCCGGACGTAACCCTCTAAATACATAGAGGTTCTGATCGACGAGGCTGACCGGTCGTTTGGCAAGGGCCAAATCTTCAACAATAACACTGGCACGACTGATGTAATCGGCGACGGAGGAGTCACCTTGCCTCAAACTGTGCAGTTGTCCAAGAATATGCAGAGTTCGTGCGTGGGAAGATGAAGCCAAAGAAGTCTCAATAGCATCCCAAACATCTTTACTGGTGTCACGACCGAGAGCAAGAGGCATAGTTTCATAAGATAGGGATGACACAAGCATGGACAATAGGGCTTGATCTTGGCAAACCTAGGGAGCATATGCCGGATTGGGGGTGGCTGGAGCATCTTTGGTGGCGGCAGTAAGGAACGCAGCAGGGCATGGATACGTGCCGTCGACGAAATCGATTAACTCATGCCCCCGAAGAAAGGGAAAACTTGAGCACGTCAAAATAAATAGTTCTTATGCGTCAGTTTAATGCTGATAAAGTGATGAGCCGCAGATAAAGAACTGAGCACCGAGGGAGTCGAAGAAACAGCAACATCAGAGACGGTCCGTTCCGAAGAATTAACAGATCCGTCGGCCATGGTAGGAAAAACCCTAGCTAACTGATACCAGATGAGAACTGTGTTTTGTATTATATTATCTGGTTGAACAAATATACAAGAGATCAAGTATATATACAAGAGAGTCATAATCAGACTAGAAGAGAGAATTGTAATCTGATTCGAAATGTGTAGAGTCCTAATAGAGGCTAAATGTGGCTTTTGGTTAGAAGACTATGATTTGGCTGAAAGTGGAATACTAGATCGAATTTCTTGTTCTACTTTAATTTGATTGGCATTTGAGCTATAAGCAATAATTGGATTGTTATATTGAGCTTACAAAGTGTATTTTTTAATTTCTTTTAGTTAAATGGTTATTCGTTTTTCCTAAAAAAAAAAAAAGTTATGCCTTTATGCATGTTTTCAAAAAAAAAAAAAAACAAAAATTGGTATGGGCTTGCCTTTATATGTATTGAGTATTGTTAGATTTTAGATCCAAGGTAGTAGGGTACTAGAATTAACTACTCAGTTAACAACAATAATAAAGGATGATAAAGAATACGGAGTATAAAAGATGGCAGGGATGAATTGGCAAACTACATGGTCCCTTCCCAAGTTATACTGTGTATCAAATAAATGAGAGTCCCATTTTTTACATGTGTTGCAAAGCTAAAGTAGTAGCTTAATATTGCAAAATTTTAAATTCCTACTTCTCAAGCCGGATGGCTACGAAAGATGAAGCTGAAAATCATTCTAAGCCAGATTGCACTGAAAGGGTCAACTCTATTGTGGTTGAAGATTGACATAGTTGGCATATATCTATACCATAAATGTGGATATAGACAAAGTCTACCTCAATGGTATGTTCCATTCACATGGGTGGGGATTGAACCACCAACCTCATGCTTAAGGGATGAGGTGCTGAACCACCACACCAACCATGTTGATTGATATAAAACTCTACTGATTCTCAAACTATTTTGCAGAAACCTGTGTCAAGAAAGAGGAAAACCACACACCCTGCAAAATTTCAAGTTGAAGGAATGATTGAGTAGAAAGGACGTCATACTAGAAAAGATAGTAGTAGTTGTCACTAATGAGCCAGAAGACTCCACACCTCTCGGCAAAGACAAAAAGCTTGCATCTGCTCTAAAATCTATAATCTATGATGATGGTTTTCTGACTAATGGGTGGTCAGCCGGGGGGCCAACAGTACCGGTAAAACCAAGTATAAAATGTAAAAAACACTCAAGATTCCCTTTTCTCAAACTCTCCTATCTTTTGTATGTTCCCCCCCTCCCCCCCCTCCCAAATGATTGAGAAGAGGTTTTATACTGTAAAGCGCATTAACTACCCTCATTTACACTCATTTACTTTCTTAATTGCAGATATCCGTTGGTCTCAGCGTTTCAGTTCTCAAGGGACAAGATTCTCGAGCGTGATCTCTATTCTTCAACCGACCGTAAGCCTTTACCTCTCAGTACCCCTCCTGGTTGTCTGACCCCCTCACTCATCCGATCCTCTGTCTTTAGCATTTAGTCCTAGCTCATTCTCCTGCTGACTGTCTCAAAACTCCTCTCGCTTAGTCGCTCAAAGTGATTTGATCTTGATCTTTGCTTAATCCTTGCATAGTTATCCAGCCACTCCTGAGATTTGCTCTATCTAGCCCGTCCGAATCTCGCCCGGACTTAAGTTATTTCCCATCATATGATTTGTCTATTGCGCACAAGTTGATAGACCAGCAGATTCAGAAAGCTCGATCAAGTTGAACTTGGAGCCGTATTGCTAGGGACTGAAGCTGGTCAGCCAGACACACCCCAGATGATGATGAAATCTGAACTTTGGCTATTAGTTGTGCCAAAAAGGGAGAGAAGATGTTACATTGAGGGGGAGTCACTGTCACAGTTGCTGATTTGGTTACTTTGTGTGTGGGCCGATTGACTTTGATGGGCTCCAAGCAACATGTGGACCATAGTCTTTTTTTTCGGGTGGCGTGGAGATTCGAACCCATGACCTTTTGCATGGCTCTGATACCAAATTAAATCATGTGCTCCATCCAACTAAAAGCCTAAGCTGATAGTTGGACTGCACATTTATGTTTATATTATATTTATGCTCACAGTGATAAAAAACAATTGTCCTTTCCAAAGTACTCTAAAAGATCGAAAGGACTTTAATCTTTTTACTATGCATGCTATGTTTATGGTTTTTTTAATGAACTTTAAGAGAGTATCTTTTCAATATAATGTTTAGTTATTTCGAGTTGTATTTCTTCGCAGCATGTAAAATAGTTTAGTTTTATTATTTTGTCGAATAAATCGCCACAGGGGCAGTTTAATTTGTTAGTGTTTATAAGGTAAATCCCATTTTGTGTAATTGACAAATTATTATGGCAAATAGAATATGTCAGGTTAGGACTTAGTGTTGCTAGTTCGTGACTAAGTGAAGATATGGTGGAACAGAACCTCCAACAGACGCGCCCTGAAGCTATTCTCGTAAGCTCTTTTACAGCTGGACATGAAGTAATTGCTCAAAGGTATTTTAAAAGATTATCCTTATTTGATTGAGAAGTTAGAATATATTCTCAATTAAATAACCCGAGGGTGAAAGAGTAACTGGACTATAGGAAAATATCTTGGTTGTTATTACTCTCACCACATTCAAGAATATAAATATTTTAGAGAGAAGGTTGTTATAGAGAGATGAAGTGAATTGATCAAAAGAACCTCTCTTTACAAGATTTCACAAGTTTTATTTTGAAAAATTCTCACAAGATATTCATCTTTCAACTGAAATCCATCTCATCTTCAAGAGAAAAAACTCAAGTGATTTTATCACTTCTAGACTGTATTCCATATTAGTTGTGCTGCAGCGGTGGGTGAATATGTGAGACGGACAACAAAGTTATGGATCTCCAATCCGATTTTTTTGGACCGCTAAAGCGTGGATCTTCGAACTCAACAATCCATCTATGGTGGCATGCGGATTGGGTACTTACAATATGTGGTATATCACATATGAGATCGTTCTCTTACTATATATATATATATATATATGGTTATAATCAAGTGTGGGCGGCNCTCAACAATCCATCTATGGTGGCATGCGGATTGGGTACTTACAATATGTGGTATATCACATATGAGATCGTTCTCTTACTATATATATATATATATATGGTTATAATCAAGTGTGGGCGGCTATATATATATATATATATGGTTATAATCAAGTGTGGGCGGCCCTTAACTTGCGGTCAGTGCGGCCGCACTACTATGTATATAAATATACACCACTCAATGTTAGAAAATGCACCATACATATATGCATCATTAGGTACGCATCACCAAAAAACACACCACTAGGTATGCAAATATACACCACACAGTATTAGCAAATGCACCATTAGGGACAGGGGAGTTATGGTGCATTATTTTGGGTGTGTGGCGTGTTTTTTGGTGTTTTTGTATATTTTTATTGTGATGCGTTTTTTAACATTGAGTGGTGTGAACCGCACAAGAAGGAGCGACCACATTTGAATATATATATATATATATATATATATATATATATATATATATATATATATATATATATATATTGATGGATATATTTGAGACGGGCTCCGACTTGGGAAGGAGGAGAGGCAACCCGAAGAGCAACTCGGAAGACGACCCTAACCATGGGCAGCCTCGCTGGAGATAAAGTCTCGGCCTAGGCTAGCATCGTCCAGGAGCGGCTTCGGTTGGAGGCGGCTTGGGTAGGATCGGCATGTGCGGGATCGACCTAGGTAGCATAGCCTTGGGCGACCTCGGCGAGAGGCTGATGGCCGTTATTTTTATTAGTAATTTAGTTAAGTTTTTATAATTAATAAATAATATTTAATTAGTTTTTTTAATGTATTTGTTACTATTTTTAGTTCTTCTAAATAATTAAGTAATAACTTTATTATTTTTAATATTTCGAACTATTTTCCTAAATTAATACGGAGTAATATTTTGCTCAGCCCATTATTCTAAGCCTTCACTTAATAGAACTCTTTTTCCCCTTTTACTGTTTCTTCTTTCCGCAGGTTTGTTGGCAACGAACAAACGAAGCGAAGGGCGCAACACTAATAAGTCGCTCCGTTCTATGGGCGATCCGATTGAACAGCGGAATAAATTGGAGGTGCGGTTGAACCGGAACAGTATAAAAGGAGGCCAAGATCATCGTTCTTAGACACGAATTTTCTCCAGACTATTTCTGGGGGCGATAAAAGGGTTTCAAAGGGAGCAGATGAGTGTTGCGTTCAATGGCGCTGTTCCGGTTTTCGGGTTCGTAGATTCATTCGGTGGTGCAGAATCCTTGACGGCAGAATTCCGGTGTGGCAGCAGTGAATTGATCAACAAGAATTACCCCTTACTTGCAGCAGCTTGTTCTCTGGTTCTTTCCTCTTTTTCCTATTTTGCGTTGTAGTGCTTCCGTATTTGTGATTAGAAATTTCTTAATTCCAAGTCTGTGAATTGTGTTGCAATGCTTTAAGCATACTGTATGTGATGCTAATTACCATCTTGAATGCTGGATGATGGTGAGGGGTAATTCTTGTTGTCAAAATACTGATTTCATTGGCCATTTATCGTCAATTATAATGAATTGTTAATTTTCTTTATTTAGGGACATGATTAATTTACCATGAAAATTGTGTAGTAATTGTTTAATTTTACCTATTGAATTAAGTTTTATCCTTTGATCTTATTTTAGTAATTGATTGTGTTACTAGGTGATCAACTTTAACATAATTGAATTGAATTGAGGGAATTCCTAGAGTAGAGATCATGCCTATTAATTCCATGCTCCTAAGGGTAAACGAGTAGATAATTTGATTGTCTTATCATATTATTTATTTGGTTCATAAATCGGGTAGTCCGTAAGTTCTTTTAGGCATAATGGGTTTTAACCGTTTGAATAAGTATCTTAAGTACATGAATGGTTAAAACACTTGACTATCTTTGGACACCATACAGAGTAGTCATATAGCAGTTAGAACGAGCCCTTAATTTGATTGGCAAGTTAAACTAATCTGCATAATTAGTAATGGTTATTAATTCATGTTCCTAGTCTTTAATCCTTTGCTGAATTACTTCGTTGTTACTTCGTATTTTATTGTTCTTCCGATTGGTTACTAAATTACCTCCTATATCAGTTTTGTTAGTTTTAATTATTTCATTTTTCCAAGTAATTTTACTAGTTTTGACTTTACTTTACTGCATTCAAGTAATTATTTGCGAGTTATTTAATTGCATTGTATCAGTTCCCTGTGGGATCGACCCTTGCTTTTGCACACTATCACTACACTGACTCGTGCACTTGCGAGGACATTATATTAAAATTGTCCATCAGAGGCGGCCTTGAGGTAACCTCGGGGCAGCCTAAGCTAGGGGTGGCCTTGGGGAAAGGTTAGGGGTGAGCATATAACCTGTCCAACTCGATGATACCGGCCGAACTGTCCACCGAAACAGTGCGACCCTTCCCGGTCCGAATCCACTCGCTTTAAAACGGACTCCCTAGTCACTCTTCTCCTTTCACTCGAAAGAGGGATTTCACTATCTTTAATCACCCAGAATAAATAGTGAACCAGTGCCCTTCTAGCACTTCTACAACTCCGAGTGTCTTGCACAAAGCTACACTCAATCCTGAGCGCCTCGCACAAAGCTACGCTCCAGAGCGTCTCGCACAAATCTACGCTCCCCGAGTATCTCGCACAAAGCTATACTCCTACACCAACCAAGTGTCTTGCTCAAAGCTACACTTAGTTTCCCCGAGTGTTTTGCACAAAGCTACACTCCTACACTTTTTCTAAAGAAATAAAAGCATTTCTTTCTAAGACTTGATTTTCTCTTGTGTTTTGCTCAATGATAGCACTTGCTTAATCAGATGACTTTTCGTTGCCTGTTGTTGTATTATTTTGTATCTCTTTGTTATCGTACTTGTCTTTAAGTCTTCTTGGGTATTTATAGCTAAATTAGCTATTTGCCCATTGCATATCTTCAGAGCTTTAATTGTCTTCTGATGATGATTGTCAACTTTGATGGCTTTGTTAGATGACTTTGAATATTTGCATCTGATGATCTTCCAACATCTTCTTTTATCACTAACATGAATTTGTCTTGTAACTTGTAGGAGTATAGCTTTGTGCAAAACACACTGCCTTTGTATTCTCTTGGACAATTAAAAGATATGGAAGAATAAAGACTCGAGATATCTATAGATATGAAAAATCAAAGTCATGACTAGAGATGTCTATAAATGCATGAAAAAGCAATTTGAGCAAAAGATATGAAATTACTCCATAAATCAATGCCATATGCATTTTGTTGATTTGATAAACAAACAAAAAAGAAGATGAAAATAGAAAGGGGATGAAAGATTGCTCGTAACCAAAAAAAAAAAAAAAAAAGAAACACCATATGCATTTTGTTGATTTCATAAACAAACAAAATGATGAAAAATTAAAAGGGAATGAAGAGTTGCTCGCAACTCGAAAAAAAGAAATGCACAGAGAGAGAGAGAGAGAGGGGGAGGGGGGGTGGGAATAAAATATCATAAGCTTGAAAATGTGAAGAAGAACTATTAAGGGGGTTAAAAATTGAAGAAGGATGGTAAGGTGCATAGTACTCCGTGAAATTTTGCAGAGTAAATTTGATTTGATGGTAGATTACAACTATGACCCACCAATAAAATATGAAGTACTTTATGAAAAGTTAAAAGGGCAACATGGAAAAAATAAAAACTGAGTGAAGTTTAATTTTGGAAAGTGGACAATATTTTTGGAAAGACTAAAAAGGAAAGTGAGAAAGATAAAATAAGACAAACTGAGTACTATAGAATTAAAGCTTAATTTGAGTTGTAACATGATGCATATATTCTAGTATTGATCTCCTCAACATACACCACATCAAATTGTACAAACAGATCTTATAATATAAACATGTGGATCATTGTATGCGGTTGGATTTGTTTTTTGGACGGTCGGATTGTGATGTTTGTTTAGGCACGTCTGGATTTAATTTTTGCTGGTTATATTGTTTTTATTTTGGATTGGGGGTATTATTGGTATTTAGCATTGTGGCTTTTCATTTAATTCTTTTTTTTTTCTCCAACTTACCGTCTTTTCCTAGGGTTTTTTCCGGAGTTGTCTCCACTCGCTCGTGCACACGTTGTTTGGATTCATGAACTCATCAGCTTCTTCGTCAATGCGTCTGTGATTGGAATCTGTGTGGGAGCAATGGTTGTCGGTGGGGTCCAGTCTAGGAGCAAGCGAGGGGACCACCGGTGCATGCTGTCGGTCGAGGTGTGTGTTCGATTTTGTTCTTTATTAGTTGTTGTTGCTATTTTTTATTCGCTTTTTTCATTTGTGTTCTATGTCTGTTTTTTCTATAGTGATCGATTCTCCATTCTTGTTTTTTGTTTTGGCTTTGTGTTATTGGTTCTGTGGGAGGTGGGGGGGGGGGGGGG
>NC_044922.1:13218703-13221034 GCF_003576645.1 Ipomoea triloba | reverse complement strand
GGGGGGGGGGGGGGGGGGGGGGGCGAGTGATTGGGGTATGGATGTTTTGGACTGTTCTTGGGTCGAGTGGTGTGTATTTTTGAGGTTTTTGGTTTTGTTTAGTTTTTTCACCATTTCTTTTGTCGGTTAGTTGCTCTGTTATTATTATTCCAGTGTAGGATGCTGTCTTTAATTTTTATCTAATTTTTTCATATGCAGTACGCTGGGGGGTTTATTTGTTGTTGCTAGATTTTTGGTTAAGGTGTGGGTGTCTCCATTATTTTTTTGGCTCCAGTTGTTGGGTCGAGGGTTTTTTTTTTCTGGTTTTTGGATTTGGTTTGTTTTTTCATCATTGTTTTTTTCCTTGAGTTGCGGTTGTTGTATTTTTCATTTTTTGTCATGTGTAGTACGCTGGTGGGTTTATTTCTTCTTGCTTGAATTTTTTGTTAAGGTGTGTGCAGTATGCGGCGTGGGTGTGTGCATATGTATTTTTTTCCAGCTTCATACAGTTCTTGATGGCTCTTACAATCATGACTTTAGAGTTTTGTGGTTTCGGGAGCAGTTGTTGGTGGACTTTGAATCGTCACCGTATGAAGACTTTTCACAAATTGCTATGGTATGATCGGCTCTTGGTTGGGGTCTATGCAATGGGGTCGACTGTGTGCTGTGCGGTGTATCATTGTGTGCTATGATGGGGGGACTATGTGCGGTATTAACGGGTGGGTGTGTGCTTTGTAGTGTATCCTGTTAGGAACATATTGTAATAGGTTTTGATGATACCAAATGTAATCTATAATCCCCTAAGTCTCGAAAGATAGAAATTATATGTAAGTTCGACAAGTAAACTAAGAGCGAAAATACAACCGGGTAACTTGAGCTCAACTCGGAAAATATTTAAGCTTAAGGTAAACTTGTGTGAACATCTTAGAAAGTCTCGTGTTGTAATCTTATAGATAGATCAGAAGAAGGCACGGGACAACACTGGAGGAATAAGGGTCTGCGAGACATCAACTAAGTCTCGAGACATAAGCAGAGTCCGAGAGATAGGATCTCTCGATAAAACAACCCAGTTCGAGACATAAGCAGAGTTCGAGAGATAGATCTCTCGATACATGGGGATCAAGACATCAAACAGTCGAGACATCAATCTTGGTGTCGATAAACTGACATTTCTCCAAAAGGCTGAATGACGGTCAGGAAGCATGAATAAAGTTTGGAGAAGAAGAATATCATGGAGATAAAATATTAAGGAGGTACCAGAAGTGGATGCCACATCAGAATTCCACAACAAACGGATAGAAGGTGCACTAATCCAAAGTCGGTCTTATTCCCTAAAACGAGGATCAATGAGAATTTAAAAAGGAGTAACTTTTACCAAAAGTAGCAAGTGGAGCATGGACTTAAGAAAGTGGATTATGGAATATCCACTACCAAACAAAAGGTTCAAGTTACAAGACCACCACTCCATGAAAAATGCTGAAAAGATGCAAGTCCCATACATAGCATGGGAGACAGATTTCAAACGGAATAATTTTCCCTCCAACGGAATTATTCCTCAACTCTCATATAAAAAGGATGTGAAGACACAAGAAGAAAAAAGTTGGTTCATTCGAAAATATTAAGAGGTGTCTGCTTAGAACATTCAAAAGTGCAAGTGCTCAACTTGGAATATCATCCTGATATTCAAAACAGCGAGAAAAACACATCTTAGTGTTTGAGAGAGTTACAAAGCTTAAACTGCTATACATCTAGAAGGTGACCGAAGCTGCTCTACATCGAAGTTGATACAACGATAGCTTTTGGTCAGATTGGAGCTTGTTACACTCAACTGTAACAACCAAAGGTCCTTGCTTTGGATTAAGCAAGAAGAGGCGGAGTAACCTGGCAGCTGTCTAGTGAAGATCCTGAGGCTTGAGGCGGGCTTGGCGATCAAAGCTCAAGTGCTCGGGAGGTGGAGTAACTGGAAGCGGGGAGAAAAACCTGAGGAGAGGCGGAGTAACCTGGGAGCTGTCTTGTGAAGATCCTGAGGCTTGAGGCGGGCTTGGTGATCAAAGCTCAAGTGCTCGATAGGTGGAGTAACAAGAAGCGGGGCGAAAAACCTGAGGCTTGAGGCGGGCTTCGTGATCAAAGCTAAAGCGCTCGATATTGTACTAAAAAGGGAAGTTTTAGTGCAATCCTTCCAGGGAGTTTCTGGAAGAAGAGTGGACGTAGGCGGGTTGGCCGAACCACTTAAAAATCTCTCTCGTATTTACTTTTTGTCTTTTATCTCTCGCTACCTAACTCTCGAACTGCCCTGCATATAACCGCACCTCTCGAACTAACTCAAACTCGTGCTAACTAAAAGGGGATAAC
>NC_044922.1:13188239-13215603 GCF_003576645.1 Ipomoea triloba | reverse complement strand
TTCAAAAGCAAAGCCGAGACATCATCCACTAGACCATTAAGTCTTCTTCACATGGACTTATTTGGACCGGTGGATCCACCCAGCATGAAAGGAAGAAAGTACACTCTTGTGGTAGTAGATGACTACACAAGATTCACCTGGACCGTGTTCTTAACGAAGAAAAGCGAGACAAAAGTCGCCCTACCAAATCTTTTGAAGCAAGTTCAAGTTGAAAATGATGTCTCGATACTAAAGATTCGGTCAGATCAAGGTGGAGAGTTCGTTAATCAAGTTATCGAGAGCTACTGCAACGAGAACGGTATTCATCATCATTTGTCAGCTGCTCGAACGCCTCAACAGAACGGGGTTGCTGAAAGAAGGAACAGAACTCTCAAGGAAGCTGCAAGGACCATGCTCTCGCAAGCCAACATATCTCAAGGATTTTGGGCAGAAGCAATCAACACAGCGTGCTATACCCAAAATCGGTCCTTGATCGTGAAAGGAGTTGGAAAGACTCCATATGAGTTGTGGAATGGAAGAAAACCGAATGTAAGCTACTTCCACACATTCGGGTGCAAATGCTATGTCCACAACAATGGGAAGACTCAGCTAAGAACTTTTGATGAAAAGGCAGATGATGGAGTATTTCTGGGATACTCATCGACAAGTAAAGCATTCAGAGTCTTCAACAAGCGGAGATTGGTGGTTGAAGAATCCATACATGTCTCTTTTGATGATAGAGCATCAACAGATCAACCATCAAAGTCAATGGAAGCAGCTGAGGAAGCTCAGTCGGAGTCAATCGAGAGATTAAACTCACCTCTCGATGGGAAGAAACCGATAGTTCGAGACGTAGCGGAACTCCAGTCAGAATCAGATGATGAAGAGCCTACCAAGAAGAAAGCTCCTGACTCAGTTGATCCGATCCAGATCATAGATGCTCAACCCACATCTCAACCTTCAACGGAAGTATCAACTAAGGAGCCACAACCCGACCTAAGATGGCTGAGAAGTCACCCTGCTGATCAAGTGATTGGAGATGTACGTGACAGAGTTCGGACCAGATCAGCATATAGAGAAAGCATGTTTGCTTGCTTTCTATCTCAAATAGAGCCTAAGGTGATCGATGAGGCTCTATGTGATCCAGATTGGGTACAAGCCATGCAAGAGGAACTTCATCAGTTTGAACGGAACGATGTTTGGGAACTAGTTCCGAGACCTCATCATCAGAATGTCATTGGTACAAAGTGGGTTTTCAGAAACAAGATGAATGAGGATGGAGTTATTGTTAGGAACAAGGCCAGACTTGTTGCCAAAGGCTATTGTCAGGAGGAAGGGATAGATTTTGATGAAACCTTCGCTCCAGTGGCACGTCTCGAAGCCATACGCATCTTTCTCGCATATGCCGCCTTCAAAGACTTTAAAGTATATCAAATGGATGTCAAGAGCGCTTTTCTGAACGGGCTTCTCGAAGAAGAGGTGTACGTTGAACAACCTCCAGGTTTCTTGAAGGACGTGGGAGCTGACAAAGTATACAAGTTGAAGAAGGCACTTTACGGCTTAAAACAAGCTCCGAGAGCTTGGTATGACACCTTATCCTCTTTTCTACTTCAGTGTGGGTTCACCAAAGGCCTAGTGGACAAAACATTGTTTAGAATTAAGGATGAGGAACACATCTTATTGGTGCAAATATATGTGGACGATATCATTTTTGGAAGCACCAATCCAGACTTGTGCGAGAAGTTCTCCAGGTTGATGAAAGGGAAGTTCGAGATGAGCATGATGGGAGAACTCAACTACTTCCTTGGATTACAAGTGAGACAGCTTAAGGAAGGTATCTTCATCAATCAAGAGAAATACACCAAGGATCTGCTTAGAAAATACAACATAGAAGGGAAATCCTCAGTCAAAGTACCCATGGGAACTTCTCTACGTATCGATGTCGACAGTGAAGGTCGAGAGGTCGATCAAACTACGTATCGAGGTATCATCGGATCTCTTCTTTATTTAACTGCTAGTAGACCAGATATATCCTTTGCAGTAGGTGTATGTGCTAGATTTCAGGCAAGTCCTAAGGAAAGTCACTTAAATGCATCTAAAAAGATCCTTAGATACCTCAAAGGTACGCAAAGTGTTGGACTTTGGTATTCGAGAGGTTGATCTTTCGAACTTACGGGTTATTCAGATGCGGACTTTGCCGGTTGCAAAATAGATCGAAAGAGCACATCAGGGACATGTCAGTTTCTAGGTGGAAGACTTGTCTCATGGTTTAGCAAGAAACAGCATTCGATAGCTACAAGCACCGCTGAGGCAGAATATGTAGCAGCTGGAAGTTGCTGTGCTCAGGTTTTATGGATGAAGCAACAATTACTGGATTATGGTGTTGAATGTAAAGAGGTTAAGATCATGTGTGACAACACCAGTGCTATAGCTATTACTCAGAATCCAGTGTTACATTCAAGAACAAAACACATTGATATCAAGTATCACTTCATCCGAGACCATGTTGAGAAAAAGGATATAACTTTGGAATACGTTGCAACGGAGGAGCAACTAGCAGATATTTTCACAAAAGCGTTATGTGAAAATAGATTTTCTCAACTAAGGTTAGAATTGGGAATGATATAATTGGGTTGAATGGTCTAATCTTATCTTCTTGTATTAAGTGCCATGAACTGTTTCGCATTTGAGGAGCGGTTTCATCAACTTTATGGCAGTCTTGGAGTTACACAGCATTGAATGGTCATTCATACAGCATCCCGTGACTCTACAGTGTTAACTTTTTGGGCTATAAATAGAGGGTTTCCTTCAGCAGTTTATGTCATCGACTTCTTCATGGAGAAGAAGAAAGGAAAAGATGATGTACCATACTTTTATAGAGGGAGAAAATCAGCAACGAGGTCCAAAGACTTTCAAGGAGAGAACTATCCAGAATCAACGAAGGGTGAACAGATTACGGAGCTTCCTGATAATCCAAGTAAGCATTCTATTCCCATCCAAGGTGAATGGATCCCCAAATTCGAGGAGATCCACAACGATGGGATACTGGAGTCAGGAGAAGAGTCCCGTATAAGTGGGACTCCTACAGCTGCACATTCTGGTAAAGCAACTCCCTCAACCAAATGGAAAACCAAGGGAAGGGGAGATGAAGCCTGTGAGGAAGGTAGCAGCAGAGAAAAGAACAAGAAGGAGTAGCCACCTCTAGTTCTGTTATTAGGATAAATAGGACTTTAGATGGCTAGTTCTTGTTCTAACGTCAGATTCCTATTAGGCTGCCCAAGGCCAAACAAAAGTTTCTATGGAATCTAATAGGATATTGATTCATATGTAATGTTTTCGAAAATCATTAAATGAACTTAAGGAAATGTTCCAAGTGATATTTTTTTATGAATCAATCTTGTCTCCGTATCGCAATCTGTGTTCGAAAGGTAGTTCGAGAGGTACATATTCAGTTTGCCTATTTGTGTTATGTCTCGAAGAAGGGTAGTTCGAGAGATCACTTCAAAAGATATCAAACTGACTATCTACGTATCTCTAAATGGAGGAATAAGGAGGGTTAGGGATCGATCACTCAGGGGGAAGATCCTTAACCNTTCTTAAAGGCATTATCTTGATGAGTGGGAGCACGCTTATATAAATATCATCTCTTTATATCCCACTATCCAAAACCGTATTATATCTTACCAAAATATCCTTACCATACCTTACATACATAACCGTTATAAAAGGGTATTTCTGACCTTTCAATTCTTTTAAATTAACCGGGATCCCTTTTCGGGTCAAGCTCTTAACCCTACCCATATATCCAACCCGAATCCACATGATATAAAAGCCAAATTCTTCTTCCTCACCCGGATTCAAGCTCAAACCGAATACCCAAAACCCCCAAATCCTAAACACTATACACAATCCCTCCAACATCTCAAACAATGGCGTCTGAATCATCATCATCATCTTCCGATGCATACCAGAGGGAGCTGGAACACATACGCTCTCAGATAAAACAAGTCAAGGCGGGGAGTATCCTTGACAGAGATGGTTTCGTTGCTCACTCGACGAATCCAACAATGGCGGAGAAAGTCCTGAAGAAGTTCGAAAAAGCAGGACTTATGAAATACATGACACACGACTACCAAACCATTCATGAACTCGACTTCACTGAATGGTTCGCGAATGCCAAGGTCACGAAGGGCAAAATAGAGAGTCGGTTCAATGAGTTCCATATCACGACCTCTGTTGGTGACCTCAGAGCAGCATTCGACTTCGCGACGTCGGAGGAAGCAGTCCAGCACCTCTCGGATTACGACTTGGACAAGCAAGCTTTTTGGGATAAAATCCGACTGGAGTCTGCACCGCCTAGAGCATCCTCTGCCCTCCGCAAGTTCCACCTAAAGGAGAGGTTTGCTCTTGCTGCCGACCTTATCATGAAATTCGTGCTCGGCAAGGTGTCTGGAACTGATGAGATTAATCTGGACATCCTCAAAATCCTCCACGCCATCTGGAACAACAACAAAATGGACTGGGCACATATCATCTTCAATTTCCTTCAACAGCAAGTGCAGAGCTCAGTCTCCAACACCAACCTGACGATTAGTAAAAAGGTTGGTTTCGGTTTTGTTGTTCAATACCTTTTAAGTCTGAAGGGCTTAGAACTGAGGGAAGGGCGAGAGGTTCATCGGAATACCTATATGGGTAGGACGAAATCTCAAGTTCCAAAGGCTAAAGGTGTTAAGGTTACACCTTCTCCCTCAAAGCCTAAAGGAAGGGGCAAAAGGAAAGCCCCAGCCAAGGAGAAGGAATATGATGATGAGCCTCTGGATACCCTGGTCAAGAGGGTTGCCTTGCCAAAGAGGGCTAAAAAGGCCAAAACTATCACTCAAATTCGAGAGGTAACACCTTCAGCAATCCAAGTACCATTCGAAGACAGGGCACAGGCCCAGGGGGAACCACAGGCTACACTGGCCGCTGAGGTTGAGAGAGTGCCCCCTATCCGATCCATCTCAGACGAAATGTTTGTTGCTCTGAATGATGATGGTGCTGGCTTTGCTGATGAATCCTTGGCTATACCTCGAGAGGAAGTTCGAGAGATTGAAGGTACTGGGATCAGTGATCCAGTACACACAGATGTTGAGGAACCACGAGAGGCGGTTCGAGAGATAACAGTGGAAGCTGCATCAGCAACAGAAATCCTGTCTGCTAACTCTGATGAGCTGAATGCTGAAATCACTTCTCAGTTGGATCAAAGTACTGAAAATATGTCTAGCTTGGATGACTTCTCCAGAGTGCTTCGATGGATCAACTGGAGAACAGGTCCGATTGATCAACTAGTTTCGAGAGCAGCAGATATGGTGGCTGAGGAGGACTTTGCTTTAAATTGGTTAAACCTCACTGCAATCCCAGCCAATGAACTTCTGAATCTTGCCCATGAGATGCACGTGACCAGGAGAAATCTTGGTCGATTTGACAAGGGAAAGGGCATAGCTGTTGATGCGCAAGAAGCTGAAGCCGAGCCTGTAGTGGATCCTGAATTAGAAGCTCAATTTCAAGAAGATATCAGACTCGCCACTGCATTACACTCAACTGTGACAACCAAAGGTCCTTGCTTTGGATTAAGCAAAAAGAGGCGGAGTAACCTGGCAGCTGTCTAGTGAAGATCCTGAGGCTTGAGGCGGGCTTGGNGTATAGTTGTCATTAAGCTGCGATCGTTCGTGCCGGTCACGAACCGTAAAATTTTCGAGGACGAATTTTCAGCTCGGATTTCCTTAAAAATTGATGATTAGGCATGTTATGACTAAGTATGAACTTCCTGCTTAGTTAAGTTGAAATTGGATGAGCTATAAGGGTCGAAATTTATTTCTGATCGTACACCGCGAAATTTCCGCAGTGTACCGAACCTAGCCCATTTTGGAGCTTTTGACTGGAATAAATTTGTGGTTTCGAAAATTATTCTTTCTGGATTATTTTCCACCGAAACTTTATCTGTTTGGACCACAACTGATATGTTGTGGAGATATTTTATTATTTTATTATTTTTTTTCCTAAAGCTTATCCCATAAGTTGGGATTAAATATAAAAGGAATTTTTTTTCCCTTTTCTTCCCCAAATGCCAAAAAGAGAGAGAGAGAGGTGTGATCATCTTCCACCATTTTTTCTTCCAAAGTTCCATAGCCAAATCCTTCTAAACTTCCAATTTATTCGGTAAGTTTTCGATATTATTCGGTAGAAAGCTTTGTAATCCTTCCTAGGTTATGAATCTATGTTTAATTTCTTGATACATGATGTTATGGTGTTGATTTTGAACCTAGGTTTTAAGGTGAAAATTGGGGAAAGGATCCAAAATTGCTTCCTAAGGTGTTAGAAATCCTTTACAAGGTAAGGAATTCCCTTAAGTTGGAATTAGTCACTTGAATTTGGATAATTGATTCTTTGTTGGAAATATGGTGTTTTTGGAGCTTTAGAATATTTTTGTATACATGTTCATAACTTGGATATGCATGTATATGTTATATTTATGTCCATATGAGCTTATACTTGTGGAAATATTGGAGAAAAATCAGGGTAGTCTCTGGCAGTAACTTCCGAGATTTATTGGGAAAAATTGGTAAGGTATTTTGATACCATTTTCTTCAGATATGTAGTTCTATAAGTCTAGAACCTGCATATAAAATTTCATAATGATTGGAGTAGTGGAAGTATGGTTTTCGGAATTTTTCCCAAAACTGGTCCAGAGAGACAAAATTCCGGACAGCACACTGCCAAGGGAAAAAACGGAATTTTCTGTGTTTATTCGTGGATCAAAATGACCAAAACTTTTTATGGACATCAAGTACTATGAGTTGGGGTTCTACCATAAAAATTTCAAGTGAAAAAGAGTTCGGGAACTATTTTTACCGGCTCAATCTTTCGGACTGCGCCAAGCTGAAATTTTCTGAATAATGCTTAGTATGATTATGAATGTGTTAATGATAATTGTGAGGTAGTTAGTGAGTTAATGGTGATTAGGTGATGCTAAGGACGTGGATTAATGATGGAGATTAAATGATAATCTCATGATTTTTGGGTTATGGTTAGGCAATGACCTTACCTATTAGAATTTATATATGTTTGGATGTACGATATCCTCAAGTTATGATCTAATGGTGTTGATCATGGTGGAAGTTGTTGAGGACGATAGTTGAGGATGCTGGTTGATTTTAAGTGTGAGATGGACATATGAAGTGTATCCAAAAATGTTTATGAAAACTTACGTTGAAAAACGTATGCTATTTTGATATAAAGGTTGTCAAAACCTTATTGTTTGAGAAAATGATGTTTGAAAATCCTTCAGGGGCTAAAGAGGTAGCCGATTTCAAATATTGGATTCATTGGTGAAATATGTCCAAAAGAAATTATTTGAGTAAGAAAAATTGAAGGAAGAATCATGTTTTCAAAACCGTAGTTTCTAAAGTAAGTGAGGAGGACCTTGATTGACCCACGGGTGGCTTTAAGTGCCCTTGCCCAGTGGTCGTTATATTATATTGTTAGAGCGAAGTCTATTCGCCGTTATGTCGTCATGTTGGGATAAGGAGAGGTGCCCACGGGAAGGCTTGAGTGCCACGGCCCGGGGTTGGGATAAGGGAGGAACCTACGGGAGGGCTGGAGTGCCATGGCCCGAGGTTGTAGGCCTCACTCTTACTATATGAAACTAAGGAAGTTTTAAAGACGAGAAAAGAGTTATTTTGTAACGTCTTTGAGAAAGAAATGATTTTGTCTTACGAGACGAGTGGATGTTGTTTCACTAAATGTTTTTAAACCTTTGTCTACTTTTAAGTGACAAATGGATTTCCTTACTTAGCCGTCGCGCTAACTACACTTCAATGTGTTCTTATCAGTTGCAGATTAGTGTGGGCCCCTGTAGCCGATGAGCTCGGAATAGAAGGGAAGTACAGGTTGAGGTCTACTCTTTGATGTAGACAGGGATTGTTATTAATGTTGTAAGTTTAGCCTGTGCACTTAGAGTGGAGTTTGTCAAAGAGGTNAACACATCTTAGTGTTTGAGAGAGTTACAAAGCTTAAACTGCTATACATCTAGAAGGTGACCGAAGCTGCTCTACATCGAAGTTGATTCAACGATAGCTTTTGGTCAGATTGGAGCTTGTTACACTCAACTGTGACAACCAAAGGTCCTTGCTTTGGATTAAGCAAGAAGAGGCGGAGTAACCTGGCAGCTGTCTAGTGAAGATCCTGAGGCTTGAGGCGGGCTTGGTGATCAAAGCTCATAGCACCCGGTTTTCTGTTGATATGATGTAAGCTTCCGCAGCGTTTTATTACGGATTTTGTAATAAATGTAAGAGTTGAAAATTGGGGTGTTACAGGCGGGCTTGGTGATCAAAGCTCAAGTGCTCGATAGGTGGAGTAACAAGAAGCGGGGCGAAAAACCTGAGGCTTGAGGCGGGCTTCGTGATCAAAGCTCAAGCGCTCGATATTGTACTAAAAGGGGAAGTTTTAGTGCAATCCTTCCAGGGAGTTTCTGGAAGAAGAGTGGACGTAGGCGGGTTGGCCGAACCACTTAAAAATCTCTCTCGTATTTACTTTCTGTCTTTTATCTCTCGCTACCTAACTCTCGAATTGCACTGCATATAACCGCACCTCTCGAACTAACTCAAACTCGTGCTAACTAAAAGGGGATAACTTTTCCGCTGCGCATAAAACTTTGTCTTCATCTTGTGAGGTATCGGACCTAAACATCCTAAGTCCAATACACACGAGAAGTCGAAAAAGATTTGCAAAATCTTATACAAGTCTATTCACCCCCCCTCTAGACTTGTACCCCATCCCCTTGGGACCAACATATCCCTGTGTGCTGTGTGGGGTGGACTGTGTGCGGTGTTAAAGGTTGGGTGTGTGCAATGTGTTGACTGTGTGCTGTGTGGGGTATCACTGTGTGCTGTGGTAGTGATCTTTATCTTTGTGAAGCTGGGGTTATTTCTTGGTATCACGTGTGTGCATATATTCATCTACTCTTGTGCATTGCTATTATGTCTGGGTAAGTGGTTTTGGTTTGGGCACGTTCGAAGTGAGATTTTGGGAGAGTATCGAGTGGACATTTATTCATTTTCCCTTTTGCCATATTATTTTTTGTTCTTTCATGTGTTGTAAGGGTTGTGCACATATTCATAAAACTATGTGCACTGGCGTCCTAACGGTACACCACATACTCTGTAGATGTTCTTCCCAATCATTCGCCAAGAGCACTACTTTCTTCTTTGTTTTGATTTTCGGCGTTTTCGGTTGGAAATCATCGATAATTCGTCGTCACCAACATCAAAGAAGTTCAAGTACGGAGAGTGTCTGGTTGATATGGTATTAGCCTTTCCTTTGGTTTCTTTTATTCTCTTTTTTAAAATGGTAGACATTACTTCTGTCCCTTTTTCCCACATGCTGCAAGAATTCTTTACAAAGACTTATCCTAGGAGGTCGGTGTTGTGTGCCGGGCTGGAACCGAAGCGGATGCAGATGCCTTGGTGGGATGTAAATAATAAGATTGATTGCGGGGTGTATCTAATGCGCCACATGGAGGTGTTTACTGGTCAAGCGGTTTCCCATTTGGATTGCGGTCTTGTCAAGGGCGATTATTGTATATTGCATAGATTGAGACTGCAGTACATGAAGGGCATCGTGTTGTCAGAGTACAATTTGCATAGGTTGAGGAATTTGGCAAGGGCGTGTCATTCAATCAGTGCACCGTTAGATTCTATTTAGTTTCAATGTTTACATGTCTGGTAGATCTTGTTTAGTTTCGGTGTTTACGCGTTGATTCCCTGTGAAGTTTGTTATGTACTTTTATTTTGGTTCTAGACTTGGGGTTAGAACTATTTTGATGGTAGTGCTGTTTTTTTGGTAGTGGATATAGTGTGCTACTTTATAGGGCACATGGAGCTTTTTGTACGTGCACTTGGATGTTGGTTGTATGTTTTTTTTTTTGCTGCTGGGATGGAGTAGTACATTTATGCATTTGTAATTTCCATTCTTGCTGTTTTGAACGCTAGTTTTTGTATGATGTCCTTTTATGGTTTGGAACCTCCGGCTAGTGTTTGTAACAGGTGTGTGCACGGGTGGGTAGTGTGTGTGCTCTAGGGGTGTGCACGAGTGTTTTGTAGTATGTGCACTAGTAAAATAAGTATGTAATTTGGTGTGTGCACGAGTGCATTGTAGCCTGTGCACTAAACGCTGGACTTGCCTTATTGCCTGCTGTTTATACATTTTCAAAGCTACAAGTTGACGGGGCTTATAACGGGTGTGTGCACCTCGTTCGCTTTGTGTGTGCTCTGATTTGTACACGTGTTTACATGATGTGGGTACACATTCAAAGCTACTTGCTGGTTAATAAAAATCAGGTTGTTATGACTTTTTAATAAATTATTATTTGAAGTTTTAAAAATGATCATCTCATAAGTAATCAAATTTAATCTTTGGAACTGTGTGTTTTTGCCCATTTTGATCACCCCATGCCAATTGCACAATTAGGATTTCACTGTTATAATCATGTATGAACGTACTAGGTGCGGTGTTATCCTCTCAGGTTTCCAGTGGCGCAGGCATGTGCACAATACCATGTTAGTGTGTGCATGCCGGGTAAATTGAGTTGTATTCTGTGTGCGCGTACTTGTGTGGTTGGCTGCATGATGATCTCAGTTCATTACCAAGTCACCATTGCACGATGTTCGCAACCACACAATTCCTTACACTAAGAACACACCAGTGTGCGATAAAACTACCATATCCATGTTTGGACGTGATGGATTTAATTAACCCGGGGGTCCGGACTAATAAACCCATGAAATGAATGATAACTTGAACTAATAGGAAATAGTAGACACAATGGGTGTGACAAGGTCAAAGGGACCAAGTATTGTATTAGAACGTAATGAATAGGCTATTACAAGACGATGTAATGCTATTACAAGTGTAGTTTAGGACAAAGAATATAGAACATGTCTTAATGAGACGATAACACGCCTACTTATACTCTCCAAAAATCCCTAACCGCCCCCCTAAGACGGGGGAACGGTTATGGATCCGATTTGACCGCACCTGCGCCGCGACCAGGCCCGTGGCCGAGCTCTTCTAGCCTGGGCCTTGGGCCGAGGCCTCTTAGCCGGGGCCTGGGGCCGAGATGCTAAATGAACTAACCCGGGTCAAGCACGGGGCTCCACCCTGGGTCCCGGACCTTCTCGTGGCCCTTGTCTTGCTCCCTCGGGTCAACTTGGCCCATTCCTAATATATCCATCATCAGTCCCCCACTCTCCGAGCTGCGATAAGTCGTCAGCAAAGGAGAGTAGACACTCTGGCCCGTCCTCGTACGTCCTCATGTAGTCACAACCAATCGCGTTCAACACCATACAGCCGAGCAGGTGCCCCCAGTGAGTCCCCGAGCGCGCATAACACCAGATTTTATCACAAATAAACTCATTCCCCTACAAAGGCTCTTATTGACTTCTAGATAAGATAGAATGCTATCAAGATATGGTAGAATCCCAAAAGGTTTGTAACTCTTCCCTATAAAAGTATGGGAAATTCCCCACATCACACCCATCAACATCCATCACCTTTTCCTTTCCCCAAGACCTATCTCCATCATCTTTTTCCTTTCCCAACACTCTTCCCCATTTTGAAAATGTGGTCAACCCCTTTTCCCCCCTCTTTTTCCCACCTTTCTACCATTCCCCACCTATTTAATCCCCCTTCCACTCCTCATTTCGGCCACCACCCCCACTTCTTCCTCTAAATTTTCTCTAAAGCTCCCCACCATCTCAAGTGTCCTCCTCCTCCGTCCAAGCCGAGCCCTACAACCCGAGCTTGGTCAGTACCTTCTCTCTTCCTTATGCTCGATTATTATCACCACCATGCTTATTTATTTATTTATTTTTTCGCAACTGCCCTGCTCGCTTATTTTTTTTTGTTTCGTGTAGTTCTCGGCCGTGAGCCCCCCCCCCCCTTCCATCTCTTCTCTCCCTTGACTCCTTGCATGCATTTTACCCTCAATCTTGATGTTCTAGACTCCATAAGTGATAGTGAAATCTCTATGGACGGTGCTACCCCCGAGGGCGAGTACCCCCATCCCGACTCCGAGGTCCCTTTCATAATCGAGGACCCCGTAAATGCCCGTCCTCTCCAAGTTATTGAGCCCGACACGAACATGAACCTTGACTCCCCTGTTGTGTATACTAGTCTTGACTTGAATATTCCCCGATCCACCCTCTCACACCTTGGACCCCATCAATTAGAGAGAGCCTGGGAGATAGTCGGGCCGGGGGTAGACGTGGTGGTCCCTTCCCCGGGTGATAACGTAACCGAGCCCCCGGAGGGTCACTTTTTGGGTGTCCACACCCTATCATTATCCTACGGCTTCCATTTCCCTCTTCATCCTTTCGTCTTGACCCTTCTCAATTACTACGAGATTAGCCCGGGCCAATTGGTTCCAAACTCCCACTACATGTTGTTGGCCTTCCTTCTACGGTGTCGTGAAATACATGTCACCCCCTACCTAGACCTTTTCAACCACCTTTTCCAAGTCACGGGGTCGTCCGCACCCGCCGGCAAGGGTTTCGTGGCTCTCCCGGCCCGTCCTCGTATGAAAGTTCTTCAAGACATAGTTTCCTCCAACCATCATTGGAAGCCTTCTTTCGTTTTCATCTCCGTTGGGCCCCTACGTCCCTTTGTATCCCCTTGGAACAACTGCTTTCGCAAGCACAAAGCCCCTCGGGTAAACCCTTCCTTGTTACATGATGCCCGTGCCTTCCGGGGGTCGACCCCCGTACTATACATAGAGCCTATGTTGAGCGAGGATAGCTTGGAGGGCCTGGGGTTCACACCGGGCGCCCCTCTTCCACCCCCCTAGCTTGCCCCCACGCCGACTCGTCTCCCCCCGAGCCCATTGACTTGGAGTCGGGCTCGGGGGATTCGGCCGAGGCCGGGGCCGAGGGCTCGGCCGAGTTCTCCTTCGGGCTCGGAGTCGAGTCGATGAATTGATAATTGATTGATAACAGATTACAACTGATCAGTGTTCCTATATGAGAGATAACACAATTCTCTCCTAGCCTATAGGATCACATTATTTGACTAAGTTACATTTACTAATAACAACTATATAATATAATAAACATTTAAATGTTACATGGCTCACACGCCCCCTCAAGTACAAGGTTGGTAGGGCACAACATTGAGCTTGGTCCGAAGAGTCTGAAAGCGCTGAGTAGGTAACGGCTTGGTAAAGATGTCGGCCAGCTGATCCTGAGTTGAGACAAAACTGACAATTAACTCTCCAGACGCTACCTTGTCACGAACGAAGTGATAGTCAACCTCCACATGTTTAGTTCTGGCATGAAAAATTGGATTTGCTGCCATGTAAGTAGCTCCCAAATTATCACACCACAGAGTCGCTGGTTGGCCAGAGTGTAGATGTAACTCACGTAGTAATGAAACCACCCACATAACTTCAGCAGCCACATCTGCTAGACCTTTGTACTCTGCCTCAGTGGACGAACGAGCTACAGTGCGTTGTTTCCGGGAGACCCAAGAATAAGATTTGAGCCAAAGAAGACTGCATAGCCACTGGTTGACTTCCTGTCTATTGGGCAACCAGCCCAGTCGGAATCAGAGTAGGCATGTAACGTGTAGTGTAATGAGGGAGTAACCTGTAACCCCATGTCGAGAGTACCTTTTACATACCGTAGCACCCGCTTGAGTAGCCCCCAGTGATCTGCAGTAGGTGCATGCATAAACTGACAGAGGCGATTAACTGAAAAAGATAAGTCAGGCCGAGTAATAGTCAAGTACTGTAAAGCACCTACAATGCGCCGATATTGAGTTGGATTATCATGTAACTCAAGAGTGGGAGACGCTGGCTGTGTTACTGCGGCTGGCGTGGCTAGAGGCTTACACTCAGTCATACCGGCCCGTGCTAAAATGTCCTGCATATACCTCTTTTGAGATAGTAAAAACCCCCCGTTGAAAGGCAAGGTCTTAATGCCAAGGAAGAATCCAGGTGAGCCTAGATCCCTGATCTTGAATGCCGTAGACAAACTGTGTAAGAGAGAGTCAACTAAAACAGCACTGTTGCCCATCATGATGATATCGTCAACGTAGACAAGCAAGTAAACCCGTGACTCCCCTGAAGTATAGTAAAAAAGGGAGACGTCAGTTTTGGAGGGTGAGAAGCCAACAGTGAGTAGAAAATCATGTAGTCGTTTAAACCAAGCCCGAGGGGCCTGCTTTAGCCCATATAACGACCGCTGTAGATGACAAACGTGCCCAGGATGCATTGGATCCTCATAGCCGGGTGGTTGCTTCATGTAAACGGTTTCTGGCAAGTGACCATTAAGAAAGGCGTTATGAACATCTAACTGCCGTAGGACCCATGAGTGAGTGACTGCAAGCGAGAATAACAGCCTGACAGTTGTGGGTTTAACAACGGGACTGAAAGTGTCGAAGAAGTCCTCACCGGCTACTTAGTTAAACCCTTTTGCGACAAACCGTGCTTGATATCTCTCAATAGTGCCGTCAGCTTTCCGTTTGGTACGGTAAACCTATTTACAACCAATAATATTCATGAGTGGCGTTGCAGGTACTAGTTTCCATGTGTTGTTATGTAATAACGTGTTGAATTCCTGATCCATAGCGTCTCTCCAATGTGAATGCCCCACGGCCTGTGAGTAGCAAGTCGGGTCAGTGGAGGTATGAAGCGCGTAAAATTGTTCGCCTGTACCCTTAGTTTTCCGACGTGTCCGCATGGCATGACCACCATTAGTGGGCTGGATACCCGAAGTAGACGCCACTGGTTGTGAGTCAGTATGTGTGTGGGAAGATGAGGTCGGAATATATTCAGTTGTAGGCGTCTCTGTTGGCGCGACTAAGGCTGGGGGTTGTTGCACATGGGTTATAATCGGTGCAGTTGCCCAAGGTTCAGGTGACGTGTCTGACGCCACAGTATCCTGCAAGGTAGCCTGAATAGCAAAAGGAAAATCATTTTCAGCAAAGCGCACATGGCGACAAATATAGATTTTTCCAGTGTTAAGGTCCATGCAACGGTATCCCCTATATGTGACTGGATAACCTAGGAAGACACAGGGTGCTGACCGATACTCAATTTTGTGACGGTTGTAGGGTCTTAGATAGGGAAAGCAACTACAGCCAAAGACACGGAAAAAGGTGTAGGGAGGCTGAACATTGTATATTTCAAAATGTGGACTTTTAAAGCCTATAGCAGATGAGGGCAAGCAATTGATTAAAAAGGTTGCTGTTTAAGTGGGGTAGAACTTTGCGATACTAATGCTAACCCGGTTTCAACTATATGTCGGTTTCAACGTTCTACCCTTCCATTTTGTTCGTGCGTATAAGCACAGGACCTTCTATGAGTAATGCCCAGGGATTCAAAAACAGAGTGGAGTCATTGATATTCCCCACCCAAATCAGACTGAATGGCTTTGATAGAACGCGAAAACCGACGTTCTACCATTGCCCGAAACAAAGTGAATATTTTATATATATCTGATTTTACATGAAGTGGGTAAAACCAAGTGTAACGCGAATAGTCGTCAACAAAAAGAACAAAATATCGACAACATGTACTAGACATAACAGGGGATGGACCCCAAATATCTGTGAAAATTAAATCTAGTACATTCTGAGTGTTATTGGAAACCCTATCTAAAGGAAACCTAGCCGACTTTCCGAGATGACATACCGAACAAACGTCTGACGAACTGACTTTATTTGCTGTGACAAGATAGTGTTTCAAAACACGGTTTAGAACCTGACTGTGCGAGTGACCCAATCGCTGGTGCCAAATGGCGGATGATGCTCGGGCGGTAAGAAACGCATTGTGTTCCCGAAGGACTAATAGTCTATATAAACCGCCCGTAGTGAATCCTTTAAGAAGTACCGCCCGGGTTGTGCAGTCCTTCACAAGAAAGCAGTTTTTATGAAACTCGAAAAACACATCGTTTTCGTTAGTAAATCGATAAACATAAAGTAAAGGGATAGACAATTTTGGTACGTGGAGGATATTAGACATTTTTAACAAGTGCGAATTAGATTTGATAACCGTGCAACCCACACTGGAAATATCCAAACCTGTACCATTGCCTACTTTCAGCACGTCACCGCCCGAATACGGATCTGAATGGTCACGCAGCTGTGCGTCCGGTGTGGCGTGGGAAGTGGCGCCGGTGTCCGGATACCAAGCCTCTGCCATTGTCGGGGGTGCCGCAGCCTCACCGGAAAACATTGCATGAGCTTGCACGGCCGGCCGGTCATCATATCTTCGAAAGCAATGAACCGCCGTATGCCCATGCGATCGGCAAATCTGGCACCTCGGCGTACCGCCTCTCCCACCGCGACCAGGATTGCCGTTGCCACCGCGACCTCGCCAGTTACGGCCACCACGACCACCTGCCTGGTTTCTGCGTCCATGACCAGAGCCGGTGCCATTTCTGCCACGACCAGCGTAAAACGCGGAGGGAGGGTCGTTCGTCGTTGCAGATTCAACCGTCGTGAAATCATCGGCTTGGATGAATTCTTGGGCGCGGAGGTGGTCAGCAAGCTGGGGCAGTGTGATCGGCGTAGCAGCAGCCGTAAGAGTGCTCGCCATAGCACGGAATTCCGGCCGTAATCCGCGAAGCACGTAAAGCAGTTGTTCGTCGGGAGTCAGTGGACGGTCGGCTAGCGACAATGCCTCGACCAACATCTGGGCTTGGCCTAGGTATTCCGATGGCGTAGAGTTCCCTTGACGAAGGGTTTGGAACTGGCCGAGGAGGCTAAGACACCGTGTCCTCGACGTCGACACAAGAGCCTCTGTAATGGAATCCCATACGTCGCAACTAGTTTCCTTGCCCACTGCAAGGTACATAACCTCACTGGTTAGGGAGGAGACAATTAGAGAAAGAATTGCCTGGTCCTGCTGCACCCACGGGAGATACGCCGGATTGGGTGTTGCTGGTGGCGGAGCGGCGGTGGACGTGGTTGTAGCAATGACGGTCGCCGGTGGGCACGGCAAGGATCCGTCAAGGTAGCCGAGCAGCCCTTGGCTGCGGAGAAATGGAAGAATTTGTGTCCTCCAGTAAATGTAGTTACGGGAGGTGAGCTTTATCGTGATAGAGTGTGTCGCCGCCGACATGGAAAGAGCCGGCGGTGTGACGGCGGCGAGTGATGGGGTGATCGCACCATCATTAACCGGAGACTTCATCGGCGATGGGTGTGAGATTAGGGAAAGAGAGAGAGGATCCTAACCTAACGCTGATACCAGATGAATTGATAATTGATCGATAACATATTACAACTGATCAGTGTTCCTATATGAGAGATAACACAATTCTCTCCTAGCCTATAGGATCACATTATTTGACTAAGTTACATTTACTAATAACAACTATATAATATAATAAACATTTAAATGTTACATGGCTCACACGCCCCAACTCGGCCGTGATCGGGTCAAGCTCCGAGGCCATCACCGAGCCCGTCACCGTGCCTAGAGGTTGTCTCCCTCTCTTCTCTCTTTGCTTCGTTTATCTTAATTTTAATGTGGGTATTTTGTGCTAATCCCCGTAGTTGTCTACAGGCGATTCGCGTGTCATGGCGTCCCATGCAGAGAGGTTGCGTGAAGCTAAGAGGCAAAAAACCGCTAGAGAAGGTGCCCGTACGACCCGACAGGCCCGTGCTGACACGCGTCCCCGCCGAGATGCACCCCCGACTTTGTCAGTGCTGCCGCCCCCCACACTCCCCGTTTGGCCACCGCCCCCACCGCCTCGGCCGACCTCTAGCGGCGTCCGTGGAGACCCCACGCGGATTCGAGAGTTGTTTCGCAGCTTGTTGCACTCCAACGGGCCGAAGACGATCTCGGTTGATCACGCCGCTGAGTCAATTTTTGAGGTACCCCTCTCCTTTGTTTTCTTGCCATACTTATTGTCAGTTACCTAACCCCTTTGTTTGCAGGCCGTCCTCCACTTTTCTAACCTCCAGGGCGAGTATGAGGCTGCCACTAGGTGTATCGTGGAGTTGTCTGGAGCTGTGCGGACTTTGGAGTCGGAGAGGCGGTCCCACAGGCTTGAATTGGAGGGGCTGAGAGATGAGCTCTCCCGTGCTGTTCTGACCTACCAAAGGTCCGAGGGGTTCCAGCGGGACGCCATGGCCTATGTCCGGGGCCACCTACGCGCGCTAGCTGCGGAGTGGCTTGCCACGGAGGATGGACAGAGGCAGCTGACTGAGGACGGACTGGCCTCCTACGAGGTAGGCTTACATGAGATGCAGAGCTCTATATACGAGGTCCTCCGCCGAGAGGACGCTACTTTTGACCCCGTGGCTAGGGGTTTGCCGACCGTGCTCCCACCTCCAGACACCCCTGCGGGCGGTTCTAGCACCCCTCCCAGAGGTGATCCGGCCCGCGGCGGGCCTGTGGACTTGAGCGTCCTAGACCGGTCCCCCGATGATCATGCAGCGGCCACACTTGGACCTGTTTCACCCACCTAGGAGAATACTCACCTACCGGAGAACATGGCAACCTTGGGTGATGAGATCGCGGCCTACCATGCCTCTACTGCTACTCTAGACTTGAATGCATAGGCGTAGGCTTGTGTAGTTTATTTCCTTCTTTCTGCGATGTACTTGGATATTATGTTTGAATGAATATTTCACATCTTTTGCTACCGCTTGTGTTGCGTGATGTTGCACTTTGCCTTATCGAAACACGGCTGCCTGCGTGGAGTTGGTATCTCGTGATTTTGACGGGCCTCGGCCTCTTTTGAAAAGCTCGGCCTAAGCCCCGCCTTCGGCTATGATGGCATTATGGGCCAAACCTCCCGGCCGGGGGCCTTGGCCTCTTTCTTAGCTTTATCCGTACGCCCTTCGTCCCGAACTCGGAGTTGACTCGGAGTAGTTAACACCTTGAATCATTTTTTTTTCACATAGTCATTTGGCCGAGGGTACTCTCGGAACAAACGCTCTTCCGTCGGGGTTAGTACGCGAGGACGGGCCTCGTGCCCCCTTAGGGTGATAGCTTTTCGGCCTGGGCCACTTGACAACAGGCCGTTAGGCTCTTCCGTCAGGGTTAGTACGCGAGGACGGGCCTCGTGCCCCCTTAGGGTGATAGCTTTTCGACCCGGGTCGCATGACAACGGGCCGTTAGGCTCTTCCGTCGGGGTTAGTACGCGAGGACGTCTCCCCGTGCCCCCTTAGGGTGGTAGCTTTTTGACCCGGGTCATTTGACAACGGGTAGTTCGCCTCTTCCGTCGGGGTTAGTACGCGAGGTCGGGCCTCGTGTCCCCTCCTCAAGAGAAAAAATATGAAAATGAGACATCCATGGTGAGGCTATTTTTCTTGAGTTTATTAAAACGAAGGGGACAGACCACCTCCTAACAAAATGGATTGCTGGCTACGTTTATTGAAATGCATAAGATTGACCACCTCCTAACAAGTGGATTATTGATAATACTTTAACAAGTGCTCGGCATTCCACACCCTGGCTACCATCTTCCCCTTGGGGGTCTTGAGCTTGTAGCTGCCTGGGCGAACCACGGCTTCGACAATGTAGGGACCTTCCCATTTCGCGGCAAATTTGCCTCCGGCCTGTGGTTGGCTTGCCTCTCTCCGCCTAAGTACATAGTCGCCTATGTGGAAGTAGCGTGGCCGAGCCCTTCTGTCGTGATAGGCTTTGGCTTGGCGCTGGTAGTTTTCTGCTCGGATCATGGCTGCCTCCCTCTTCTCGTCTATTAGGTAGAAGTCTGTCCGGTGGTGCTTGTGGTTGGTGTCAGGTTATATTCTTCAGCCTGGTGAGATGGTATGACGGCCATCGCGGGGGCGCGGGCCTCAAAACCATAGGCCAGCGAGAACGGAGTCTGGCCTGTAGCCCTCCGCGGTGTGGTGCGGTAGGTCCACAGGACCGCGTCTAGCTCTTCCACCCATGCCCCTCCGGCCGACTCGAGTTTTCTTTTGAGGCCGTCCACTAGGGTGCGGTTGGCGTTCTCTACTTGGCCATTCGCTTGGGGGTAGCATACAGCTACTCGGCTATGTGTGATGTGCCATTCTACGCAGAATTTTTCGAACTCTTGCCCCTCGAATTGACATCCGTTGTCGGTGATGAGTTGCATGGGAACTCCGAAACAACATAGGATGTTTTTGTAGACAAATTGCTTGTACCAAGAGCTGGTGATGCTGGCCAGAGGCTCGGCCTCTACCCACTTGGTGAAATAGTCCACCGCTACTATTAGGTACTTCCTTCTTCCCGACCCCATAGGTAAGGCCCCCACTAAGTCCAGCCCCCATCGTGAAAAGGGGATGACCAAGCTGATGGGGGTGTAGTTGGAGGCGAGCCGACCCGGCGCGGTTTGAAACTATTGGCAAGTCTTGCAACTCCGAGCGTAGTCAGCGCATTCTTTAGCCATATTTGGCCAAAAATACCCCTGTAGGATGGCCCTTCGGGCCATGGTGTAAGCCCCCTGGTGGGCTGAGCAGGTCCCTTCGTGAATTTCTTCGATCATCGACTTTGCCTCCCCTGGGTACAGGCAGCGCAATAGGGTGCCGTTTTCTTGTACTCTTGAAGGTGGTCCAACCAGCAGGGGGTCGGGCTTGCACAGGTAGTACCGGGTAGGATTCCAAGCTCGACCTTTTTACTTCTTCGACTCGGGCTATTTTTGAAATGTGTTCTGGGGCCCCCAGGCTGAGTTTGGAGAACATGTCTACGTCCTCGTTCTACTCCCGGGGTACCTGTGAAACTTCATAATTGATCAATTGGCCCAGCAACTGAAGCACTACGTCCCGATATCTCCTCATCCTATCTTCGTTGGCGACAAATTCGCTCGTGACCTGGCCTACTACCAATCTGGACTCACACCGGATCTTGAGCTTCTCGGCCCTCATATTTAGGGCTAGTTGGAGCCCCCCAAGGAGCGCTTCATACTCGGCCTCATTATTGGAGAGGTTGAAGTTGAACCGGAGGGCATAGTAGGCCCGGAACCCCTCTGGGTTATGATGACGACCCCTCCCCCGCATCCTTTGGGGTTTGAGGACCCGTCTGTCGAAAGGGTCCACCACTCCTCGTCCTCATTTCGGATCTGCTCTGTGGCCTCTCGTGCGGTGCATTCGACTATGAAATCAGCTAATGCTTGCCCCTTGATAGCTAATCTAGGTCTGAAGTGGATCTCGAACTGGCTCAGACGCATAGACCATTTGACCAGCCTGCTGGCCGACCCCGAGGCCCGCAGCACCGAGTCCCGGGGCTGGTTGGTGAGGACATGTACGGGGTGGGCTTGAAAATAGTGCCCGAGCTTCTTGGCTGTAACGTCCACCGCAAAAAATGGCCTTTTCGGTGGGTGTGTACCTGACCTCCGCCCCCCTTAGAGCTCAGCTCACATAGTAGATGGGCCGTTGGACCCCTTCGTCATCCCGGACCAGCACGGAGCTAACCGCGGCCTGGGCTATGCCCAGGTACAGGTACAGAACCTCTCCCTTCGCGGGTTTGGCTAGGGGGGGAGTGACATTAGGTATGTCTTAAGATCTTCGAAGGCCTTTTGGCACTCTTGGGACCATTCGAATCTCTTAGCCCTCTTGAGCACCCCAAAGAAGGGTAGGGACCTCTCGGTCGACCGTGAGAGGAAACGGCCGAGGGCCGCCAACCGCCCGTTATGGCGCTGGCCATCCCGGAGGGACCTCGGAGGTTCCATGTCCAGGATGGCCTTCACCTTGTCGGGATTGGGCTCTATGCCCCTCTTAGAGACCATATACCCCAAGAATTTTCCCCCGTGTACCCCAAAGGTGCACTTCTTGGGGTTTAATCTCAAATTAAAACGTCGCATTATTGAGAATACCTCTGCCAGGTCATTGACATGGTGACTGGCCTCGGTACTTTTGACTATCATGTCATCGACATAGGCTTGGAGATGACGCCCGAGGACTTGTTTGAACACCTTAGCCACCATTCGGGTATATGTAGCTCCCGAGTTCTTGAGCCCGAAGGCCATAACCTTATAGCAGTAGACCCCTTCGGGGGTGGTAAACGCCGTCTTCTCCTCGTCGGCCTCGTGCATAAATATTTGGTGGTACCCCCTGAAGGCGTCTAGCTAGGGTAAACTAGCATGCTTGAGCCTGACGTCGGCTCTCAATGAAAGCACCAATGATGGATTTAATTAACCCGAGGGTCCGGACTAATAAACCCGTGAAATGAATGATAATATGAACTAATAGGAAATAGTAGACACAATGGGTGTGACAAGGTCAAGGGGACCAAGTATTGTATTAGAACGTAATGAATAGGCTATTACAAGACGGTGTAATGCTATTACAAGTGTAGTTTAGGACAAAGAATATAGAACATGTCTTAATGAGACGATAATACGCCTACTTATACTCTCCAAAAATTCCTAACCGCCCCCCTAAGACGGGGGAACGGTTATGGATCCGATTTGATCGCGCCCGCGCCGCGATCGGGCCTGTAGCCGAGCTCTTCCAGCCGGGGCCTTGGGCCGAGGCCCCTGGCCGAGACCACCTGGCCGAGGCCTTGGGCCGAGGCCTCTTAGCCGGGGCCTGGGGCCGAGATGCTAAATGAACTAAGCCGGGTCAAGCATGGGGCTCCACCCCGGGTCCCGGACCTTCTCGTGGCCCTTGTCTTACTCCCTCGGGTCAACTTGGCCCGTTCCTAATATATCCATCAGGACGTTTTAAAGTATGGTGCTTGTATAACTATTGGATTACTAACCTTGGTCGTTCGACTGAATGTCGTCTTCATTCACATCCATGGTTTCTCTGCGCCGCATCGGTGTTCGGATTCCATCGTCCCCTTAGTTGGTGCTGTACATTACATAGTTTAATCCTACCAAACTTAGACCTCCTTATTTCTTGCGGAAATCTCATACCAAATATAACTTATATAATATTACGCTGTCATTTTCCCGTAATTACCCTTTCATTATAATTAAGCAGGTTGGGAAATTAATTGGTTATATTAGATCTCGTCCCTTCATCTTATCCAATCTAAAGGTCATTATTAATCCCTATGTTTGTATTTTAATGGGGTTTGCATGTGAATTCAACCCTATATATATATATATATATATATATATATATATATATATATATATATATATATNATATATATATATATATATATATATATATATATATATATATATATATATATTTAAACGGGGAATCGGGGCCGGGAATACCCTCCCCGTCCCCGACGGGGATTGGGAATTTCTCCCCATCCTCGCCCCCGTTCCTCGAAATAATTCCTCGAACCCGCCCCCGTCGGGGGCGGGTTGAATTTTCATCCCTACACATGACACAACACATGCTTAATATGCACACATCATAATGCCTAATAGCTAAACATGTCATTTCTGAGGTAGAATTTACCTCTTGATTTCCAAATTTTGCATTTGACTTTAAGGTATGTTTGCATATCCATCGTTTCAAGTTGACTGATTTTTGCCCTATGATTTCTATGATTGAGTTGCTTGAAAATCTTGAGGAAATTCTTGGAAATCAAGGCTATTGTTTCCTCAACCATTTCTTCAAGGTCCGATTCATATTCATGTCTATCGCCAGGAAATGCAATAGACTTTCCCTTCTTACTGTGATCATCTTGAGAGAACATTTTCATTTCATAAGTTTGCATATTGCTCATCAATTCTGCTACTTTGTTCTTCTCCTAGCCAACACTTTATTGAATGGCAGTAACCTTCATCTTGAATCTTAATGGCTGAGAGCCAAGGATTTTGCGATGCCACTTCCACTGTTTAATCTGCTTTCGTAAGTGTGGGATGTGTCCATCCTTGAATAACAAAATTCCAGACCTTGACACCTTGATACCTTCGTACGAGCTTTCCAATAGGAGTAATTTGATCCCACAAGTTGCGGAGGTCTAGCTTGCACTTCCATATTAAGACCCGTAAACCAAATAACATACAAAACGCACAAAATAGAGACACAAACACAAAGTGGCAGAGTATTTGCAGTTTTCGGAAGCACTTAGGCTAAGAAAGGAGTCAAGAAGATGATTCTTGGAACCCGCTTTAATACCACGTGAAATTCATGGCAATTAGCCCAGAGTTTGATTACATACGAACGATCTAAGTGCTAGTTAAATCGTTAAGTAATAAACTCGATTGAGTGCATAATGCTTCGTAATCGAACAATCATTGAACTAGTTCTAGAACTATCATATGAAAGCAGTAAAGAAGGCACAAGATTTGGTTGTTGGTCCCAAGGGGATGGGGTACAAGTCTAGAGGGGGGGTGAATAGACTTGTATAAGATTTTGCAAATCTTTTCAACCTCTCGTGTGTATTGAACTTAGGATGTTTAGGTTCGATACCTCACGAGGAGAAGACAAAGTTTTATGCGCAGCGGAAATGTTATCCACTTTTAGTTAGCACGAGTTTGGGTTAGTTCGAGAGGTGTGTTTATATGCAGTGCAAGAAACCCGGAGGTTGTTCAACGTACACCTCTTCTTCGAGAAGTCCGTTCAGAAAAGCGCTCTTGACATCCATTTGATATACCTTAAAGTCTTTGAAGGCGGCATATGCGAGAAAGATGCGTATGGCTTCGAGACGTGCCACTGGAGCGAAGGTTTCATCAAAATCTATTCCTTCCTCCTGACAATAGCCTTTGGCAACAAGTCTGGCCTTGTTCCTAACAATGACTCCATCCTCATTCATCTTGTTTCTGAAAACCCACTTTGTACCAATGACATTCTGATGATGAGGTCTCGGAACTAGTTCCCAAACATCGTTCCGTTCAAACTGATGAAGTTCCTCTTGCATGGCTTGCACCCAATCTGGATCACATAAAGCCTCATCGATCACCTTAGGCTCTATTTGTGATAGAAAGCAAGCAAACATGCTTTCTCTGTATGCTGATCTGGTCCGAACTCTGTCACGTACATCTCCAATTACTTGATCAGCAGGGTGACTTCTCAGCCATCTTAGGTCGGGTTGTGGCTCCTCAGTTGATACTTCCGTTGAAGGTTGAGATGTGGGTTGAACATCTATGATCTGGATTAGATCAACTGAGTCAGGAGCTTTCTTCTTTGTAGACTCTTCATCATCTGATTCTGACTGGAGTTCCGCTACGTCTCGAACTATCGACTGCTTGTCTTCGAGAGGTAAATTTGATCTCTCGATAGACTCTGGCTTATCTTCCTCAGCTGCTTCCATTGGCTTTGATGGTTGATATGTCGATGCTCTATCATCAAAAGAAACATGTATGGATTCTTCAACCACCAATCTCTGCTTGTTGAAGACTCTGAATGCTTTACTTGTCGATGAGTATCCCAGAAATACTCCATCATCTGCCTTTTCATAAAAAGTCCTTAGCTGAGTCTTCCCATTGTTGTGGACATAGCATTTGCACCCGAATGTGTGGAAGTAGCTTACATTCGATTTTCTTCCATTCCACAACTCATATGGAGTCTTTCCAACTCCTTTCACGATCAAGGACCGATTTTGGGTATAGCACGCTTGTTGATTGCTTCTGCCCAAAATCCTTGAGATATGTTAGCTTGCGAGAGCATGGTCCTTGCGGCTTCTTTGAGAGTTCTGTTCCTTCTTTCAGCAACCTCGTTCTGTTGAGGCGTTCGAGCAGCTGACAACTGATGATGAATACCATTCTCGTTACAGTAGCTCTCAATAACTTGATTAACGAACTCTCCACCTTGATCTGACCGAATCTTTAGTATCGAGACATCCTTTTCAACTTGAAATTGCTTCAAAAGATTTGGCAGGGCAACTTTTGTCTCGCTTTTCTTGGTTAAGAACACGGTCCAGGTGAATCTTGTGTAGTCATCTACTACCACAAGAGTGTACTTTCTTCCTCTCATGCTGGGTGGATCCNTCGATACCTCACGAGGAGAAGACAAAGTTTTATGCGCAGCGGAAATGTTATCCACTTTTAGTTAGCACGAGTTTGGGTTAGTTCGAGAGGTGTGTTTATATGCAGTGCAAGAAACCCGGAGGTTGTTCAACGTACACCTCTTCTTCGAGAAGTCCGTTCAGAAAAGCGCTCTTGACATCCATTTGATATACCTTAAAGTCTTTGAAGGCGGCATATGCGAGAAAGATGCGTATGGCTTCGAGACGTGCCACTGGAGCGAAGGTTTCATCAAAATCTATTCCTTCCTCCTGACAATAGCCTTTGGCAACAAGTCTGGCCTTGTTCCTAACAATGACTCCATCCTCATTCATCTTGTTTCTGAAAACCCACTTTGTACCAATGACATTCTGATGATGAGGTCTCGGAACTAGTTCCCAAACATCGTTCCGTTCAAACTGATGAAGTTCCTCTTGCATGGCTTGCACCCAATCTGGATCACATAAAGCCTCATCGATCACCTTAGGCTCTATTTGTGATAGAAAGCAAGCAAACATGCTTTCTCTGTATGCTGATCTGGTCCGAACTCTGTCACGTACATCTCCAATTACTTGATCAGCAGGGTGACTTCTCAGCCATCTTAGGTCGGGTTGTGGCTCCTCAGTTGATACTTCCGTTGAAGGTTGAGATGTGGGTTGAACATCTATGATCTGGATTAGATCAACTGAGTCAGGAGCTTTCTTCTTTGTAGACTCTTCATCATCTGATTCTGACTGGAGTTCCGCTACGTCTCGAACTATCGACTGCTTGTCTTCGAGAGGTAAATTTGATCTCTCGATAGACTCTGGCTTATCTTCCTCAGCTGCTTCCATTGGCTTTGATGGTTGATATGTCGATGCTCTATCATCAAAAGAAACATGTATGGATTCTTCAACCACCAATCTCTGCTTGTTGAAGACTCTGAATGCTTTACTTGTCGATGAGTATCCCAGAAATACTCCATCATCTGCCTTTTCATAAAAAGTCCTTAGCTGAGTCTTCCCATTGTTGTGGACATAGCATTTGCACCCGAATGTGTGGAAGTAGCTTACATTCGATTTTCTTCCATTCCACAACTCATATGGAGTCTTTCCAACTCCTTTCACGATCAAGGACCGATTTTGGGTATAGCACGCTTGTTGATTGCTTCTGCCCAAAATCCTTGAGATATGTTAGCTTGCGAGAGCATGGTCCTTGCGGCTTCTTTGAGAGTTCTGTTCCTTCTTTCAGCAACCTCGTTCTGTTGAGGCGTTCGAGCAGCTGACAACTGATGATGAATACCATTCTCGTTACAGTAGCTCTCAATAACTTGATTAACGAACTCTCCACCTTGATCTGACCGAATCTTTAGTATCGAGACATCCTTTTCAACTTGAAATTGCTTCAAAAGATTTGGCAGGGCAACTTTTGTCTCGCTTTTCTTGGTTAAGAACACGGTCCAGGTGAATCTTGTGTAGTCATCTACTACCACAAGAGTGTACTTTCTTCCTCTCATGCTGGGTGGATCC
>NC_044922.1:13184165-13188059 GCF_003576645.1 Ipomoea triloba | reverse complement strand
GATTTGATCTGTTTGCAACGTTGACATGCCTCACAAATTTTATCCTTTCGAAACGTCACTTTGGGCAGTCCTTCCACTAGGTTCCTCTTAGTAAGCTTGTTGATAGTCTTGAAGTTCAGATGACTAAGCTTACTATGCCAATCCCAGCATAAATCTTACTTGCTCCTTGCTAGCATACATAGGGATGGTTTTGCAGACTTCCAATCCACTATGTACATGTTTCCTTTCCTTGCTGCTTCCAAGACGACTTCGAGAGATTCCTCGCTCATAATCTGGCATTTGCTTTTGGTGAAGATAACCTTGTAGCCCTTGTCACAGAACTGGCTTGTACTAAGGAGATTGAACTTGAGCCCTTCAACGTAGGATACTCCCTTAATAACCAGCTCATTCTTTTGGATTTCACCAACAGCTTTTGTGCGTCCCTTCTTCTCGTTGTCGCCAAATGTCACCAAGGGACCTTCGATAGGTTGGATGTTCTCTAGCAGTGTTAGATTTCCCGTCATATGTCTCGAACATCCACTGTCAATGAACCACACGTCCCTGGTGTCCTGCAAGGAAATTAAGCAAGTTTAGGTACCCAAACTTTGGGTCCTGGTGGGTTAGTGAGTTTAGGCATCCATTTATACCTTGTGCCCATTATTCCAGGCCTAGGCGCAATGTAGCCATTATACATTTGATAATCATGAGGAATGCTAGCAAAGACTCTGGGCCTCTNTTATACCTTGTGCCCATTATTCCAGGCCTAGGCGCAATGTAGCCATTGTACGTTTGATAATTATAAGGAATGCTAGCAAAGGTTTTAGGCCTCTTTGGTGCATAAATCAACTTAGGTAGAGACTTTTCGACCGGCTTATGCACCATGCCTTTCATACGCTGTTTGGTCATGTGAAATTGCTGAAAGTGAGGTTTCTTCCAGAAATTGTGATTCGATGACCAATCCTCACTGGATGGATAAAGTCTGCCTTTCTTCATCCGTGAGTTCCTAACTATGTGGATCTCAGACCTTCCATATTTGCCTTGAGGCGCATTGTATGGAATGTAGCTTCTTTTGTACTTGGAATGGCCTTGCGAGAGATAGCTGGGTGATCTCTCGATATTGTTTACCCGGCCATTCTTCGTAGCTTTCCTATACCTTCCATTGCTGGTGTACAGGGACGGTTTATGAATAGCTACTCTGGTCTTTTCTATTGGTCCTTTATGACCTTTATTTGGTTTGGGTTGAGATCCTCCATTTCTTGAAGTTCCCGAACCATTGGTCTACTTATCTCTCGAGAGACTGTTCCGACGAAACCCGAGACCGGTTCTGTCATTTGCTGGTCTGTGATCATCCACCATTTTCTCCATAGCTTTGGAAGAATTAGTGTATGATGCTATGACCTTTCTAAGATTAAGCTCTCTGGTCTCTCGAGCTTTGCACTCTTCAGTCAGTAGGATTACTTTAGCTTCTAACTCACTTACTTTGAGAGTTAGCTCTGAATTCTCTTTCGAGACGTTCTTAAGCATATCTCTTTCAGCGGTTAGCTTGCTGTTTTCTTCCCTGATTTTGGCATGAGTGCTGTTAGCGATTTTGAGGTTCCTTCTGATCAATTCCATAGTCTCGAAGGGGTCCTCATAGCTTCTAAACGAAGAACATTGAGAAGTAGAAATAGAGCAGCGAGATGTGGAAGGGGAGGTTACCTCATTATTGATAGCCATCAAGCATTGATCCTCCTCTTCTGTAGTGTATAAGCAGATGAGCCCCCTCTCATCCTCTGAGCTGCTGCTGCTATCACTGGAGCTCGATGTCTCGGACTCCTCGATTGTCTTCTCGAGTTCCTCAGCAACAAGCGCCTTCCTGCGTAGGTGTGTCTTTGTTTCTCCCTTGAGGCTACCTTTGGCTGGCCTCTCTCTGGATTCCTCTTTTCTTCTGGAATCCTTGCCTTCCTGACCTTGATGCTTGCTTACTGGTGGGTGAGGGAATTCAGCCTTGAAGTGCCCTGGCCTCCTGCAGTTGTAGCATAGACCTTGATCTTCTTCCTCCATTCTTCTGGATGTGTATCTCTCATTTTTCCTTCTTGAGGAGGAAGGTGAACTTGTATTGCTTTCCGGTGTCTTCTTCATGAACTTCCTGAATTTTCTCATGAAGAAAGCAAATTGTTCGTCAGATAAAAAATCAGTGGGATTAGGATCTGACCTTGAGGAGGTGGTTGGTTGGTCCGCAACCAGTGCCACATTCCGTCTGTCCACCACGTCCTCATCTCTCGGAAACATCTCAAATTCGAAGGCTTTGAGATCTCTGAACAGTTGGTCGGTTGTGGTGTTCTTCAAATCCCTGTGATCACGCATTGTGATCACCTTCATTTCCCACTCCTTGGTAAGGCCTCGTAAGACCTTCAGGTTTAGCTCCTTTTGTGGAATCTCCTTCTCGAGATCACTGATCTCTATTGATAGCTTCATGAAACGAGATTCCATGCTGTCGATGCTTTCCCCTGGCTTCATCTTGAAGTCCTCGAACTTCTTCATGGCCACGGTGAGCTTGTTCTCCTTTTCCTGTTCGTCACCTTCACCAATTAACATCAAAGTATCCCATACCTCTTTCGCCGTTTTGCACTTTCTTACTTTTGGGAAGATGGTTTCGTCTATAGCTCTGAAGAGAATATCCTTGGCAATGTTGTCCAGGTTGTTTCTCTTCCTATCATCACTTGTCCATTCTTCCCTAGGTTTGGGGACATACTTTGGTGTATCCCTGGTTTGCTCAGCAGCCGTGTTTACCATCATGATCTTGACTGGTCCAGATGTTATAACTTCGGCCATCTCATCATGGAGGGCTGATAGATACGCAAGCATGCGTGTTTTCCAGTCATCGAACCTGCTAAGATCAAAGAGAAGATGTCTCGACAACATGCTATTCATTTTAGAAAAATTATCTCGTGCTTTGAAAACTTTTAAAGGATTTTTCAAAGAAGGATCTCTAGGCAATATAAACAAAGGTTTATATCGNTGTTCGTCAGATAAAAAATCAGTGGGATTAGGATCTGACCTTGAGGAGGTGGTTGGTTGGTCCGCAACCAGTGCCACATTCCGTCTGTCCACCACGTCCTCATCTCTCGGAAACATCTCAAATTCGAAGGCTTTGAGATCTCTGAACAGTTGGTCGGTTGTGGTGTTCTTCAAATCCCTGTGATCACGCATTGTGATCACCTTCATTTCCCACTCCTTGGTAAGGCCTCGTAAGACCTTCAGGTTTAGCTCCTTTTGTGGAATCTCCTTCTCGAGATCACTGATCTCTATTGATAGCTTCATGAAACGAGATTCCATGCTGTCGATGCTTTCCCCTGGCTTCATCTTGAAGTCCTCGAACTTCTTCATGGCCACGGTGAGCTTGTTCTCCTTTTCCTGTTCGTCACCTTCACCAATTAACATCAAAGTATCCCATACCTCTTTCGCCGTTTTGCACTTTCTTACTTTTGGGAAGATGGTTTCGTCTATAGCTCTGAAGAGAATATCCTTGGCAATGTTGTCCAGGTTGTTTCTCTTCCTATCATCACTTGTCCATTCTTCCCTAGGTTTGGGGACATACTTTGGTGTATCCCTGGTTTGCTCAGCAGCCGTGTTTACCATCATGATCTTGACTGGTCCAGATGTTATAACTTCGGCCATCTCATCATGGAGGGCTGATAGATACGCAAGCATGCGTGTTTTCCAGTCATCGAACCTGCTAAGATCAAAGAGAAGATGTCTCGACAACATGCTATTCATTTTAGAAAAATTATCTCGTGCTTTGAAAACTTTTAAAGGATTTTTCAAAGAAGGATCTCTAGGCAATATAAACAAAGGTTTATATCGATCAGAGAACTTGCTCTGATACCAATTGTTGGTCCCAAGGGGATGGGGTACAAGTCTAGAGGGGGGGGG
>NC_044922.1:13139407-13183511 GCF_003576645.1 Ipomoea triloba | reverse complement strand
TCGAGCACTTGAGCTTTGATCACCAAGCCCGCCTCAAGCCTCAGGATCTTCACTAGACAGCTGCCAGGTTACTTCGCCTCTTCTTGCTTAATCCAAAGCAAGGACCTTTGGTTGTCACAGTTGAGTGTAACAAACTCCAATCTGACCAAAAGCTATCGTTGAATCAATTTCGATGTAGAGCAGCTTCGGTCACCTTCTAGATATGTGGCAGTTTAAGCTATGTAACTCTCTCAAACACTAAGATGTGTTTTTCTCGCTGTATTGAATATCTGGATGATATTCCAAATTGAATGCTTGCACTTGAACGTTTGAATCAGACACCTCTTTAGAATTTCGAATGAACCAACCTCTTTTTTTTTTTCACTGTGTCTTCACGTCCTTATATATGAGAGTTTGAGGAATAATTCCGTTGGAGGGAAAATTATTCCGTTTGAAATCTGTCTCCCATGCCGATCATGGGTCTTGCGTATTTTCAGCATTTTTCATGGAGTGGTGGTCTTATAACTTGAACCTTTTGTCTTGTAGTGAATAACCCATATTCCACTATCTTGAGTCCATGCTCCACTTTCGTCTTTTGGTAAAAGTTACTCTTTTTATATTCCCATCATTCCTTGTTTGTGGGGAATCAGACCACTTCAGCATTGGTGTACCTTTTGACCGTTTGTGGTGGAAATCTGATGTGTCATCCATTTCCGTCCATTTTGAAAACTCACGTTCGGCACCTCTTCATTATTCTATCTCCATGATATTCTTCTTCTCCAAACTTTAAGTATGCTTCCTGACCGTCATTCAGCATTACTGGAGAAGTGTCAGTTTATCGAGACCAAGGTTGATGTCTCGATTGTTTGATGTCTCGAACCCAAGCATCGAGAGGTCTACCTCTCGAACTCTGCTTATGTCTCGAACTGGATTGCTGTAACGAGAGATCCTATCATCACGATTTGTCTCGAACTGCTTATGTCTCGAACTGTCTCGAACTCTGCTTATGTCCCGTGCCTTCTTCTGATTTGTCTATAGGATTACAACACGAGACTTCTAAGATGTTCAAACAAATTTACCTTGAGCTTAAATATTTTCCGAGTTGAGCTCAAAGTTACCCGGTTGTATTTTCGCTCTTGGTTTACTTGTCGAACTTACAGTGTTTTGCCTATGTATCGAGACTTGGGAATTTCTACTTAAAAGTTGGTATCATCAAAACCTATTACATGATGTTCCTAACATTGGTAACCCAATTTAGAATATGCATACCCTTACATCTAGTGGGCATCCCATGGAAAAGATGTCTCAGTTCACCATTAACTTAAGAAAAGAGATTCGCAGAATCAATGAGAAGTGCAAAAAGAACTCAATTCAAGACGTTAAGGACTTAGCTAAGTAGAAGAGTTCTTTCTTTGTTTAATTGGCTCGCGATCTCCTGATCTTCAAAATTGAGCCCTCCTACCCCCACTCAATTGCAGTTTGGTTTGACTCCTGCCAATTCCATTTGGATTATCCGCCCATAATCAATAAAGATTGATATGATTGACTTGATATGATTTCTAGTCAGCTCCAACGAAAATAATCAAGTCCTCAGTTTAGCTCAAATCGATCTCTAAGTGTATCAACTTCTCTATGTAAATTTCTCTATACAATTGAAGAAGAATAAGGTGGCCTTTATATAGATGATCTCCGTAAATTACTCTATGCTTGTAAAGGTCTTGAACTATTCATTGAACAATCTTCGAGCTGGTTTAGTCTTTAGTCTTCAAGTCCGAGAAGTGAACTATTTCGTGCTATTACAGACTCTAGCTCAAACTTCTAACTACTTGATACATAGACGGAACAAAAAGTTGAACAACTTTTGTTCCATAAACCTTTAATAATATAGAGGGGAAAAAACTATCTTCGTAAAATATTTTTGTAATAACCATTTTATATTATTAACATGGTTGCAATAGGCCCTAGTCGGGCGCTCGAGTAGCGCCTAGCGCCTAGGCAGAATCTAGGCGGGCACAAGAAAAAACAATGACAAACTTGCAATTTGACAATTTTAATGAAACTATTTTTCAACATTCAATCAAATAACACATCTAAATAAATAAAATAATGATAATTCATCAGTCATAACAATATAACATCATAGCAATATGAAAAAATAAAAATACACAAATATGAAATACTCAAATACTTCAATCATCCAAAGATTCAAAGTATCAAACTACCAAAAAAAACTAATAAATTGGTCAAAATAGGATGAAATCGGCCAATTTCGATGCCTAGTCGACCAACTAGGCCGATTTCGCCGCATAGCTGATCGACTAGGCGGCTGNCTATATTTCACTTTCTTGAGTCCATGCTCCACTTTCGTCTTTTGGTAAAAGTTACTCTTTTTATATTCCCATCATTCCTTGTTTGTGGGGAATCAGACCACTTCAGCATTGGTGTACCTTTTGACCGTTTGTGGTGGAAATCTGATGTGTCATCCATTTCCGTCCATTTTGAAAACTCACGTTCGGCACCTCTTCATTATTCTATCTCCATGATATTCTTCTTCTCCAAACTTTAAGTATGCTTCCTGACCGTCATTCAGCATTACTGGAGAAGTGTCAGTTTATCGAGACCAAGGTTGATGTCTCGATTGTTTGATGTCTCGAACCCAAGCATCGAGAGGTCTACCTCTCGAACTCTGCTTATGTCTCGAACTGGATTGCTGTAACGAGAGATCCTATCATCACGATTTGTCTCGAACTGCTTATGTCTCGAACTGTCTCGAACTCTGCTTATGTCCCGTGCCTTCTTCTGATTTGTCTATAGGATTACAACACGAGACTTCTAAGATGTTCAAACAAATTTACCTTGAGCTTAAATATTTTCCGAGTTGAGCTCAAAGTTACCCGGTTGTATTTTCGCTCTTGGTTTACTTGTCGAACTTACAGTGTTTTGCCTATGTATCGAGACTTGGGAATTTCTACTTAAAAGTTGGTATCATCAAAACCTATTACATGATGTTCCTAACATTGGTAACCCAATTTAGAATATGCATACCCTTACATCTAGTGGGCATCCCATGGAAAAGATGTCTCAGTTCACCATTAACTTAAGAAAAGAGATTCGCAGAATCAATGAGAAGTGCAAAAAGAACTCAATTCAAGACGTTAAGGACTTAGCTAAGTAGAAGAGTTCTTTCTTTGTTTAATTGGCTCGCGATCTCCTGATCTTCAAAATTGAGCCCTCCTACCCCCACTCAATTGCAGTTTGGTTTGACTCCTGCCAATTCCATTTGGATTATCCGCCCATAATCAATAAAGATTGATATGATTGACTTGATATGATTTCTAGTCAGCTCCAACGAAAATAATCAAGTCCTCAGTTTAGCTCAAATCGATCTCTAAGTGTATCAACTTCTCTATGTAAATTTCTCTATACAATTGAAGAAGAATAAGGTGGCCTTTATATAGATGATCTCCGTAAATTACTCTATGCTTGTAAAGGTCTTGAACTATTCATTGAACAATCTTCGAGCTGGTTTAGTCTTTAGTCTTCAAGTCCGAGAAGTGAACTATTTCGTGCTATTACAGACTCTAGCTCAAACTTCTAACTACTTGATACATAGACGGAACAAAAAGTTGAACAACTTTTGTTCCATAAACCTTTAATAATATAGAGGGGAAAAAACTATCTTCGTAAAATATTTTTGTAATAACCATTTTATATTATTAACATGGTTGCAATAGGCCCTAGTCGGGCGCTCGAGTAGCGCCTAGCGCCTAGGCAGAATCTAGGCGGGCACAAGAAAAAACAATGACAAACTTGCAATTTGACAATTTTAATGAAACTATTTTTCAACATTCAATCAAATAACACATCTAAATAAATAAAATAATGATAATTCATCAGTCATAACAATATAACATCATAGCAATATGAAAAAATAAAAATACACAAATATGAAATACTCAAATACTTCAATCATCCAAAGATTCAAAGTATCAAACTACCAAAAAAAACTAATAAATTGGTCAAAATAGGATGAAATCGGCCAATTTCGATGCCTAGTCGACCAACTAGGCCGATTTCGCCGCATAGCTGATCGACTAGGCGGCTGATTGGTGGAATAGTTTTTTTTAGTGGTGAAGGTGATATAAAATGAAGAGTCAAAACTCCCCGAGTGTCAGTCTCGAAGGAGAGACGTAGAAGGTTTTGCTATTCTTTCAATCGAATGAACGTGTGGTGAGACGTGTGAGGTTGTTAAGAGTGGTGGATGGCATTCAGGAAATGTACGTGTGCAAGAGATAACTAAAATCAAGTAATAAGTAATAAGAAATAAGGGAATGAATTGTGCATGTCTATGTTGCCTCATTGTGTGTCTCAAGTAGTGGTCTAATGATTCAATTATGTTGGCTATTCAAGAGTGTGTCATCTTAGTCATTTTCCACCTTTGTGTACTAGGGCTTCTTAGGTTTAGGAGTACCATTTGGCAACCAAAAGCCCTAAGAGACATTTTATCAAACACCAAGGCTACACACTTTCCTACTATTCCCAATCATGGAATTCCATAGGATCTAAGATTGTAAAAAGCTTCAACTCAACCCAAATCAATACCATGATAGAGTCAAGGTCTCAATCTCTCAATACCATGATAGAGTCAAGTTCGTCAACCTCGCATAAAGGACTACGACGAGGACTATCTGAGGTATCTCTAGGAGATACTAGAAGAGGAGGACGACGAGGACCTCACTGACTCCTCGGTCCAGGAGAATGAACCCAGCTACGCACCGAGGCGTCCAACTTATGATCAAGATACCAGGGAGTGGTATCGTTTTCATGAAGACCTTGCCTTAAGCACCAGACAAGTTCAAAGCCCTCCTACTCCGGAGAGCAGCCAGGGTCAGAGCCTTCTTTCGACCCCAAATAGCAAATATGCAAAGGCAAAGGCTAAGGGAAAAGAGAAGGCGAGGAAGTAGTTTTACTCCTCGAGGTAGTAGATGTCTTGGATGTCTGGGGATTTTCTATGAATAAATGTATCTTATGTTTCACTGTCTCTTGCTCATGAAATAAAAACTTCTTTGTGTTATTGACTTTTATATATCTTGAAGACCTAATTTGGACCATCATACTGATAAGTTCACTTATCTAATGGAGAAGCCTATATGATGGGATGAAGTCTTAGCATTACGAGTCATGAGCTGCGAACTCTAAATTCACGAAGCTTAAACTCTCTCGTTGACCGAGTTCTTAAAACCTTAATCTATGTGTTATATGGCACGAGGACTTATGGAAGAATTATGTGAGTAAAAGGACGAGGAGAAGAAGTGGAGATGAACATTGACAAAGGTATATGAGTTACAAAGACTAAGACCGAAGTCTTGATATCAATATGAAGAAGTCTACATGAGGAGTTGTTTATCAACTCGAGTACACTTATAACCAAGGACTAGATAAGCCCATTCCTGAAATCAGTTAACAGTGGATGAACCCAAGGTTTGATGACCGTTGATCAAAGGAGAAAGTGGGATCGTGTGCTAACACGTGTCAGCTTGTGATTTGATTCAGTACGAAGCATGAGCTCCATTATCTCCTAGAACTGACGAACCGTCATAATTGAAAGGATGTGCATTTATGGTGAATAAGGGCATTGAGTGTTTTTATCTATCCGCAATTAATGCCACTTTCACTTTAAAAGATATTGCATTATGAGGTTTTGCCGATCAAGGGTTTTACTTACCTTTTATACACTTTTGATCAGGTGCATTAACAGTATTTATCCCTTATACATAAATTACTACCTGAACCCGTTGAGAAACCCGACCCGTTTCCATCCATATAAAACCCAAGTCGTTCCTAACCTATTTACTTTTACCCTCACAACCTCTCTACTCAAAAGCTTTCTTCCTCCCAAAGTTTCCTTTCCAACCCAAATCCTTTCAGTAAACAACAATGGTGATCATTGAAGAAAACCCGAATACTTCTTTCGATGAGAGTCAGACGATCCCGAAAACTAATAAATGTACAGAACCACCAAAGAAGATGGAATACCGGCCATCGCAAGTTATCACTCGTCCATGTAGCAACGTAGAGATTTTCAACTTCTTTCTATGAAGGTTGAAAGGTCAAGACCCCAAAGAAGGTTGGTGAAAGCTGGGTCCATCCTGGATGTTGAAGGATTTCTTGAGAAGGTTATTGATAAGAAGTTTGGAGAGAAAGTGGTACAATGTCTCAAAGACGGCGAACTATATGACTTTGTGACATTCTCTCAAAAGACATTTTATGCTGTTGATGTTGCCCAGTTCTACATCAATGCAAGCCTACATGACACAAATGGCATTGATGAGATCAGATCTGTTGTAAATGGGTTGAATGTGGCTATAACCCATAATGAACTTAAAACTGCCTTCAGATTCCTTGTTCAAGATGAAGGGTACCACAAGGATTGTTTAGAGAAGGAGTATGACAAGGTTAAACTCTGGAAGGATGTCAAGGGTTACAACCAACCTTCCAAAGTTCCCTTTCCAATCAAGAAGAAGATGCTCAAAATGGATTGTGAGTTCACAATCGATATACTGAACAAAATCATTGAGAGCAAGAAATCCAACACAGATGACATATCTGAAGAAAAGTTGAAGATGTTGTGTGCCTTATTGGAGAAATATCCTATGGATTTGTCCAAGATTGTGTTCGAATACCTCAAGAAGAATGTGAGTTCCGGCATAGATGAGAAGACTAGATAGAACACAAAAGTCTTAGGATTTAACTTTGTGATTAGTCAAATCTTAAGTGAGAAAGGTGTAAGTCTTCGTCTTGGAACATCTACTCACAGGACGCATTTTCATATGCGGGCTAAGCCACCGAGGTATACTCAGAGACAAGCTACTGAGATTGAAGCCACAAAAAAGGAAGAAAGAAAGAAATCGGATCCCAAATTTTCAAAGGATGCTACTGATGAATCAAAATCTCATGAATCAGAATCATCAAAGAGTCCTGTCAAGAAGAAGAGGAAAACCAAGTCCTCGAAAGCCGAGGAAACCAAAGGTGCATCATCCTCTAAGGCACCCGAATCATCAAAAGAAAAGGAAGAGCCAAAGAAGAAGAGAAAAGAACCTGCTAAGAGAAAGGCCGAATCATCAAAGCGACCCACGAAGAGATCTAAGAAGGGTCAATCTGAGAAAATTATTTCCACTGAGCCATCTGTTGTTCTACCAACAGAAGAGGTGCAGAAATGATCTGATGTTCTGCCACATCCTCTTGTAAATGTTTATGAAGAAAGTAGTGGTGATGATGATGCATTACCACTTACTCGATCCTTTGGAAGAAGGAAGACAATTGCACTAGAAGAATCTGTGCCTGAGACGTCTAAGCCCGAGTAGTTGGATCTTGAATCATCAGTACTTGAGCCATCGGTACCCGAGCCCTCACCTTCAAGTGCTCGAGGTCCTTTACCTCTTATGATTCGATCTCAAACTCCTTAAACTCAAGCTAAATCAGATTCTAGTTCAACCATGATAGAGGATGAACCTGAGGGGGAAACCGTTGTTGGTTGGAGTCGTGAAACAACCGAAATTGTGCTTGAACATATTCAACGATGGGTTCGTGCAAGAGCTCCTTCTAAAGTGGCCGAAGTATGGATCTCATCCATTGGAAAGTTTGATTTTCAGCCACTACAAATGATTAAACCATCTCCACCACTTCGCATTGAAGAAGAAAAGGCTAATGAAGATGTGGAAATTTCAGAACATGTACCCAAGGCCCAACCTCCAATCCACGATGCACATGTCAATGTTGATGCCGAATTGGCTCAGCAATTGGCACATGAAGACATTTTTGGCAATATGCCAACTTATGAAGACATCCTTTGCCAAGAATTAAAAAGGATTTATACATGGCAGGAATGGCGTATGTCAAGTTTGAGAGTAATTGGCGAAACTTGTAGCATGATGGCCTTAGAAGAAGAATGGGCTCTGGATTGGATGGGGACAAGGTCCCTTTTTTATGCAATGCGACCTCAAGAAATCGACCGAGTTTATGCTGAGAAAGTAGAAGGCCGATTTTTCAGACATGGCAAAAGGCGAGATCTTAATGTTGGTTGAGTAAATCCAAGGAAACATGTAATGAACAAAGACATCTTGATAGCAAAGGTTCGCAACATTTACAGAGTTCAATCTTCAATAAGAGATGAACGTCCTGGAGTTGGAACAAGCCGAGGACATGCAGGTCCTGATGATGATGCTAACGAGGACACAGACATCGTGAATGACGATTCTAAGTGTGATGATGGGAATATTCCTCGTGGCAACAAGGATGATGAGGATGATGATGAGCCTTCAAGAAATCCTACCCATCTCCCTGTTGATGCCTCGAAGAACGATAACTCTGGTGATTCATCCGAATCCTCCAGCTCAAGTGACTCCGATGGTAACGATGATGCTAATCAAGATGCCACCCCGAGTCATCCTCAAGTAGAGGACATAGACAGACAACATGCTGATGAAATGAATGAGATTGCTGCTGAAGAGCAAAATGATGATGTTATTGACACAGCCCTTGGGAGAAAATGCAATTACTGAGGAAAGTTAGAGTTCAGCCCGAGACGAAGACTTTGAAGTGTTTCGCGGTGCGAATCATGACGACTTTACCCCGAGGATTGATGAGAATTTATTTCTCTCTTCAGATAACCTTGATGGTGATGATCTTAGGGTGAGTTCTGGCTCAACTCAGGATGTAAACTTGGAAGCGTCTTGTAGAGCAAGCCATGAGGACTCGTCCCCAAGGAAAGAACTAAGCGAAGATAACTTGATTGACATTAATGTTCATGATGATCAAAACTTAACCAAAGGTGGAAACATGGAAGTGCCTCGTGGTGACAGTGACCCTGATCATACTCCTATAGTAGCTCAGACCGAGGTCTCAAGTTCTTCAACTGAGGTGATCGTTGATTCTGTATCTGCTTTCTCTTACTTATGACTGCTATACAGGGGCTGGCGAGGACTCAATCCACTCAATTTCAATCTCACGAGTCCATTGCCAAGATTAAGAAGGATATAAGGAAACAGAAGAAGCGAAGTTCAAAATCTCCTGTGGTAGCTCAAACCACTGGACTTGAGGAGAAAATTGACAAAGCCCAAGCTTAGAGCTCGACATCCTTTGTATTCCTGCGAGATACCTTATCAGAAGTTAGACGAGTTCAACAGGACTTGGTGCTTAAGCAAGCTTTTATCCAAGAACGACTTGACATGTCGTGTGTTAAGTTGGACTTAGTAACTGAAAACACCAATAGGACGAGCTCTTATGTTCTTGAAAATCAGTGGACTATTAAAGAGCTTCAAATAGTCATAAATCATTTGAGTAACAAGATTGATCAATTGGCGAGCACTAATGATGCCAACAAGGGGGAAAAGAGAGCATGCAAACAAAGTCAAGGCCGAGGAAATATTGATCGAGACGATGACTATGATGGTCAAGGCCGATGAAATGATGGTAGAAACATTCAAAGAGAAGAGTTTTTAGCTCTAAAACCAGCCCCACCACCATCACCATCAACCTCGAAACCAAGACATGGACACTTTACAAGCCGAGGCCGAGGACACAAAAAGCCGAGAAGAGAAACAACAAGAACAGCTGAAGGACAAATAGTTGACTACATTCCGTATGAAGAAGGAAGTGGTAAAAGGTTTGAATGCTACAACATTCCTCCATTCTAGAAAAACAAATCTGATAGAGATAGAGCTCAATATCAAAAGAATCAAAATGAGCATATCTGGGAGAAAATGAAAGAAGATGAATGAATCTTTAAAATCCAGCAAGATGGACAGAAACAATTTGAAGAAATGAAGAGAAGAATTGATGATGCAAAAAGTATAGGCATAAATGAAGATGATGCCTTGAAGATGCGAGCCAAGGACAGGTCATGGGAGCAACTGGACAAAACTTCTACAATGGAATGACTGCACCCGAACTAATAAGTTGGTGGAAAAGACGAATCATTGGAGGCAGAAACCTTGGCGAAGCTACCCAAAATTATCTGGTTCTTCGTGTGAGGAATAAATATTCTTACAAGATCGAAGGCTTGAACGTGGTCGAAGCCATAAGGGCTATGAATGACATGATCGATCTAAAGGATGCATAAGAAAGAGAAAGACTTGAACGGAGAAAGAAATGAAGCATCGAAGACCAAGAAGGACGAAAAGAAGATATGATCTTCAGTACTCTTACTTTATTTCTTATCCTATGTATTTGTGCTACTCTTGATAAATAAAAGACAATTTTTGGGGCTTATGCGTGTGTGGGTTATTTTCTAGCAAACCCTACTCCTCGTATTGCTTATTGTTAAACTCTACTATTCGGCTATCATAATAAAAATCCAATTTTGGATATAAGTAGCCTGATGGTCCGAGTATATGTGTTTGCATCATCAAAAGGGAGAAATTGTTAGGAACTCCAAGCTCTTGATTTTGATGATACCAAAGACTAGAGAAGACCCCCAAACTTTTTCTTTGTCTTTTAGTTAATAGGTCGTACACATGTTAAGGACTCGTGACAACGAGTTCATGAACCAAAGGTAACATTTAGCCGAGTACTTAGGAGTGCTCAAGGACGAAGACTTGAAGGTCAAAGACATGCTAGACTGAAAGAAGTAGACTAAGGCCAAGCACTAGAAGGGTCAGTCTTATGAAGCATAATGAAGACCGAAAAATCAAGATGATTTATTCGAGGAAATGATGAGAGAATGATAAGGTCAATCATTCTCACAAGCACCCAAGGCATAAGGACTCTAAGGACATTCCTTAGAATATTGTCTTGTCCATAGCCTTTTTAATTGTGAATGATCAGAATGTCAAACGGATCCTAGGTAATGACCCCAAGGAGCCGAACCACTATAAAAACCTCTCTCTCACTCTCTCTTTTACTAACTGCCTTATCTACTGCATTGCATTATCACGAACCAAGCCTAGCATTTTCATATTTACAAAAACATTGCAAAGTGATACTAAAAATCGACAAACCTTTTATTTCCGCTGCGTTTATCTTTGGTCAAGTTCTAACTTTCTCAAGGGTTCGTTTTTGCAAAAAGTTTTAAAATCCAGTGAGTCATTCCCCCCCCCCCCCCTCTCTTCTAGACTCACTCCTCTACCCATCGAAACCAACACACTCAGATTATGTCTTCAAATTGAAGAAAGCTCTTCATGGACTCAAGCAAGCACCTCGAGCATGGTATGAGAGATTGACTTGATATCTGCTCAACAATGGCTATTAGCAGGGGGAAGACAAAATGTTGTTCGTTAAGTTTCAAGGAAGCATATTATTGTGGCATACATCTCGAACTAGACCGGGAACAGTTCATAGAAGTTATGCAACAGGAGTTCAAAATGACTATGCTTGGAGAATTAACTTGTCTTCTTGGACTTCAAATAAAGCAACTCTAATCAGGATTGTTTATATCTTAGGCAAAGTATGCCAAAAGCCTGGTGAAAAGATTTGGCTTGGACTCAACCAAAGAAACTCATACACCTTTGTCTACCACAACCAAAATGTCTAAGGACAACGCCTCAAAATTAGTGGATGCTAAAAATTATAGAATCATGATAGGCAATCTACTATATTTAACTGCAAGTAGATTGGATATCATCATGTATAGCGTTGGTCTTTGTGAATGGTTACAATAAGTAATGCATTAATGTGTGGCTTTAGAAGATATAATCCAGTAATACCATAAACTTGGGTCAATCAAAAATAAACTTTATATAGAAACATATTTCCATATAATAAACCAAAAATTTCCATTAATTAATTAATTTCACAGAAAAATCAAATTTGTATCATCTATGTAATCAATTAATTACAATTATAATATTATATTAAATTAAACACTTTAATTTAAAATATTATAATCATGAAAAAAATTTCATAAATAGCATTCAATTATCACACAAAATCTCTATTTAAGGGCCAAAATAAATATTTCAAGATTATGATAATATAATTATTACTACCATAAAAATCATATTTTAAATAGTAACAATAACATATCATCATCTAATCTTCCAAAATATTTTTTTCAAATATAGAAAAATAATCACTATGATAATAATTAATATTATCACTAAGTATCTCATATTTAATTAGTAGTAATTAATTTTCAATTATCAATATAGGAAATTTTTCAAAAATATGATAACAATTAATACCACAAAAATATCTAATATTTAATATAGTAATTAAAATTATAATTATCATATATAATATTTTCAAATATAATAATATTACACAAAATTATCAAATAATTTAATTGGTAATATTAATCGTTCTAAAAATTAAGACTTTCACCGCTTCAACACAGTGACCCTGAACGATAAGTGGCCAATCGATGCACCAACAGCCTACCGCCGCCCACCTCTTGCTGAAACGCCCAGCCTGCTAACCTCCTCACTCGCTTGAACTTCCGACGATAAACTATTTATCACCTTCTTTGGAGCAGCCAATTATCTTGGCTCATACTGGAAACCGACAGTAGCTCTCTATCAACTAATGACAGTGTCTAGCCGCACCACCACTCTCAGCCAACAACCGCCAGCAAGTCGCTCTATAGCGCACTGTAGGCACGACCGACTGTGTCGCCTTGGCTGTCGGTGCGTCCATCAATAGGAACAACCAATCTCCAGCCCCTGAGACGCCTCGCCATCTTTGGATCGACTATCAATCGGAAGCGAGGAGAACAGAGATAGATAAGACGAACAGAGGAAGATGAACAAGAAAACAAAAACTCTTTTTTCTTTTATTATTATAACTAGTTACCACACACGCATTGCGCGAATAGTCAAATGTCCATTGTGTATTTTTAAATTAGTGTTTGAGAATTTATCAAAGAATCATTCGGTATCCTGGAGTATATCAATGCAAGATTATCAATTTTTTTATAAAAGTAAATATTTTAAGAATTCATAACTATGACCTTTGACATAATTTTTCATAAAACTAACTAGTGCAATAGCAGTTTTAGAGAGAAATACCCTCACTGGATAGTACCTAAGCATAATTTTTGCAATACAAAATCCTATTAATCGGTGTGATCCATGCTTACTCTTGTTGCCACTTCCGCCAGAAATGAATTCTTGATTTAATCTAGTCATATGGTAATTTGGTATGCTTCACTGCAATTTTAGTGCTAGGACGCAATGCACCTTCAAAAACAGAACCAAATCCTCCTTCCCCCAAAAGACAAGGATAATATGCATAGTTCCTTATCTGTGTTGAATATATACTATATATTAGATGAATCATTTCATTAATGCCCAATGCGTGATTCTAATTAATTAACCAAAGTTCATGTTAAATTTATATTGTATTTTTGTAATATACTCTAACATATTTATAGTATATGTTTAACAATTATGTCAATTTTGATTGGGATGGGTTCAAACATATGCCCTTCCTTATGAAATCCAATGAGTAAATTAAGAATAATAAATAGTTAACGGAATGTAGAGGTATTTAAGAAAAGTAAATGATATAATAGAGTGTAAAGTAGAAAAAATAATATAAAATACTAAAATCAAAATAATATGAACCATTCATTTCAACTAACAATTACACCAACATTTTTTAGTTTCCGTTACCTCTTACTAGGTTTGTGGATATGTTTTATATATATTATTATATAATAATAACAATATAATATAATATAATAATCAAAGTAATATATTAACTATTTAAACCAAGAAATATAAATAAAAAATAAAAAGCCACAAATTAATCTAAATGTAAAATCATCTTGATCCCACTATTAGAAAATTTATAGAAGCGTGGCGGGAGCATCAATCACTTTTTCTAGATTCTGCGTTCAAAAGGAGAGTGTGAACAATCTTACCCTTGAAGTGTGCTTTGGCAGAAGCAAAGCCTGAACCGTTTAATTGTTCGGCTGGGCACATGAGAACTCCCAGAGATTTTCATATGAAAAAAATTATTTTTTTTCCCTTTTTTTGCAAAATCTCTCTCTTACTCTGACAAAAAAGGTAAGGTTATTTATATAGCCTGGTTTGGGCCAAAGGTGCTAGCCTTTAAAAATTCAAAACTACCCCATGTTGAATTAATTCATTAATAAACTATTAATATATTAATTCAATATCGATAACTCCTTATCGATTTCTTTTAAAGTTCTCAGCATTAGCACGAACCATTATGGTGTGACTTTCTAGGTTCATAGTAAAACTAACGAGTAATATTTAATAACTCATTATTAAATAACTCGTAAGTCATGAGTGACACCTAGTACTATGACATGACTAACTAGCTGACAATCAAATATATTTATATATATTTTAGTGAACCTTTCTATTACAAATACAATGCAACGTTACTTCCACACAACACTTCTTCCTAACCAGGCAAAGGTCATGGTCAAACGTGGTCAAACCCATATGTTAGGAACATCATGTAATAGGTTTTGATGATACCAACTGTTAAGTAAGAATCCCCAAGTCTCGATACATAGGCAAAACAATGTAAGTTCGATAAGTAAACTAAGAGCGAAAATACAACCGGGTAATTTGAGCTCAACTCGGGAAATATTTAAGCTTAAGGTAAACTTGTTTGAACAACTTAGAAGTTTTCGTGTTGTAAGCAAACAGATAGATCAGAAGCAGGCACGAGACAACTCTGGAGGAATAAGGGTCTACGAGACATCAACTAAGTCTCGAGACACAAGCCAAGTTCGAGAGGTAAGGACCTCTCGATATACCTATCGAGTTCGAGACGTAAAGAATATTCGAGAGATAGACCTCTCGATACATGGGATTGAAACATCAAGTGGTCGAGACATCTTTTATGGTCTCGATAAACCGACACTTCTCCAAGAGGCTGAATGTTAGTCAACATATGCAGATAGAATACTCTAAGTTTGGAGAAGAAGAATATCATGGAGATAAAATATTGAAGAGGTGCTGAGCGGGAGGTTTCAAAATGGACGGAAGTGGATGACACGTCAGACCTCCACCACAAACGGTCAAGAAGTGCACCAATCCTGAAGTGGTCAGATTCCCCAAACAAGGAATGATGGGAACATAAAAAGAGTAACTTTATCCAAAAGAAGCAAGTGAANGTGCTTTGGCAGAAGCAAAGCCTGAACCGTTTAATTGTTCGGCTGGGCACATGAGAACTCCCAGAGATTTTCATATGAAAAAAATTATTTTTTTTCCCTTTTTTTGCAAAATCTCTCTCTTACTCTGACAAAAAAGGTAAGGTTATTTATATAGCCTGGTTTGGGCCAAAGGTGCTAGCCTTTAAAAATTCAAAACTACCCCATGTTGAATTAATTCATTAATAAACTATTAATATATTAATTCAATATCGATAACTCCTTATCGATTTCTTTTAAAGTTCTCAGCATTAGCACGAACCATTATGGTGTGACTTTCTAGGTTCATAGTAAAACTAACGAGTAATATTTAATAACTCATTATTAAATAACTCGTAAGTCATGAGTGACACCTAGTACTATGACATGACTAACTAGCTGACAATCAAATATATTTATATATATTTTAGTGAACCTTTCTATTACAAATACAATGCAACGTTACTTCCACACAACACTTCTTCCTAACCAGGCAAAGGTCATGGTCAAACGTGGTCAAACCCATATGTTAGGAACATCATGTAATAGGTTTTGATGATACCAACTGTTAAGTAAGAATCCCCAAGTCTCGATACATAGGCAAAACAATGTAAGTTCGATAAGTAAACTAAGAGCGAAAATACAACCGGGTAATTTGAGCTCAACTCGGGAAATATTTAAGCTTAAGGTAAACTTGTTTGAACAACTTAGAAGTTTTCGTGTTGTAAGCAAACAGATAGATCAGAAGCAGGCACGAGACAACTCTGGAGGAATAAGGGTCTACGAGACATCAACTAAGTCTCGAGACACAAGCCAAGTTCGAGAGGTAAGGACCTCTCGATATACCTATCGAGTTCGAGACGTAAAGAATATTCGAGAGATAGACCTCTCGATACATGGGATTGAAACATCAAGTGGTCGAGACATCTTTTATGGTCTCGATAAACCGACACTTCTCCAAGAGGCTGAATGTTAGTCAACATATGCAGATAGAATACTCTAAGTTTGGAGAAGAAGAATATCATGGAGATAAAATATTGAAGAGGTGCTGAGCGGGAGGTTTCAAATGGACGGAAGTGGATGACAAGTCAGACCTCCACCACAAACGGTCAAGAAGTGCACCAATCCTTGAAGTGGTCAGATTCCCCAAACAAGGAATGATGGGAACATAAAAAGAGTAACTTTATCCAAAAGAAGCAAGTGAAGCATGAACTCAAGAAAGTGGAATATGGAATATTCACTACAAAACAAAAGGCTCAAGTTACAAGACCACTACTCCATGAAAAATGCTGAAATTGTGCAAAGACCCATGTTCGGCGTGGGAGACCAATTTCAAACGGAATAGTTTTCCCTCCAACGGAACTATTCTTCTACTCTCATATATAAGGACGTAAAGACACAGAAGAAACAGGGGTTGTGAAAGAGGTCAAGAGGTTAACAAGAGGTGTCTGATAAAAACGTTCCAGTGCAAAGTGTTTAACTTGGAATATCATCCTGATATTCAATACAGCGAGAGAACACATCTTAGTGTTCGAAGAGAGTTACAAAGCTAAACTGTCATACATCCAGAAGGTGACCAAAGCTGCTCTACATCAAAGTTGATTCAACGATAGCTTGTGGTCAGATTGGAGATTGTTACATTCAACTGTGACTATCAACAACGTCTTGCTTTGGATTAAGCAAGGGAGGTGGAGTATCCTGGCTGCTGTCCGAGCGAAAGAAACCTGAGGCTTGACGCGGGCTTGGTGATCAAAGGTCAAGCGCTCGAGAGGTGGAGTAACTGGAAGCGGGGAGAAAAACCTGAGGAGAGGCGGAGTAACCTGGCTGCTGTCCGAGCGAAAGAAACCTGAGGCTTGACGCGGGCTTGGTGATCAAAGGTCAAGTGCTCGAGAGGTGGAGTAACTGGAAGCGGGGAGAAAAACCTGAGGAGAGGCGGAGTAACCTGGCTGCTGTCCGAGCGAAAGAAACCTGAGGCTTGACGCGGGCTTGGTGATCAAAGGTCAAGTGCTCGAGAGGTGGAGTAACTGGAAGCGGGGAGAAAAACCTGAGGAGAGGCGGAGTAACCTGGCTGCTGTCCGAGCGAAAGAAACCTGAGGCTTGACGCGGGCTTGGTGATCAAAGGTCAAGTGCTCGAGAGGTGGAGTAACTGGAAGCGGGGAGAAAAACCTGAGGAGAGGCGGAGTAACCTGGCTGCTGTCCGAGCGAAAGAAACCTGAGGCTTGACGCGGGCTTGGTGATCAAAGGTCAAGTGCTCGAGAGGTGGAGTAACTGGAAGCGGGGAGAAAAACCTGAGGAGAGGCGGAGTAACCTGGCTGCTGTCCGAGCGAAAGAAACCTGAGGCTTGACGCGGGCTTGGTGATCAAAGGTCAAGTGCTCGAGAGGTGGAGTAACTGGAAGCGGGGAGAAAAACCTGAGGCTTGAGGCGGGCTTGGTGATCAAAGCTCAAGCGCTCGTTATTGTACTAGAAAGGGAAGTTTTTAGTGCAATCCTTCCAGGGAGTTTCTGGAAGAAGAGTGGAAGTAGGCGGGTTGGCCGAACCACTTAAAAATCTCTCTTGCATTTACTTTCTGTTTTTATCTCTCGCTAACTTCTCGATTGCACTGCATATAATCACACCTCTCGAACTAACCCAAACTCGTGCTAACTAAAAGGGGATAACATTTCCGCTGCGCATAAAACTTTGTCTTCACCTCGTGAGGTATCGAACCTAAACATCCTAAGTTCAATACACACGAGAGGTCGAAAAGATTTGCAAAATCTTATACAAGTCTATTCACCCCCCCCCCTAGACTTGTACCCCATCCCCTTGGGACCAACAATTGGTATCAGAGCAAGTTCTCTGATCGATATAAACCTTTGTTTATATTGCCTAGAGATCCTTCTTTGAAAAATCTTCTTAAATATTTTCAAAGCACGAGATAATTTTTCAATATGGACAGCATGTTGTCGAGACATCTTCTCTTTGATCTTAGCAGGTTTGACGACTGGAAAACACGCATGCTTGCGTACTTATCAGCCCTCCATGATGAGATGGCCGAGGTTATAACTTCTGGACCAGTCAAGATCCTAATGGTTAATACTGCTGCAGTTCAAACCCAAGAAACACCAAAGTACATCCCAAAACCTAGGGAAGAATGGACCAGTGATGATAGGAAGAGAAACAACCTGGACAATATTGCCAAGGATATTCTCTTCAGAGCTATAGACGAAACCATCTTCCCAAAAGTGAGGAAGTGCAAAACGGCAAAAGAGGTATGGGATACTTTGATGTTAATTGGTGAAGGTGACGAACAGGAAAAGGAAAACAAGCTCACCGTGGCCATGAAGAAGTTCGAAGACTTCAAGATGAAGCCAGGAGAGAGCATCGACAGCATGGAGTCTCGGTTCATGAAGCTCACAACCGAGATCAGTGACCTTGAAAAGGAGATCCCACAAAAGGAGCTGAACCTGAAGGTCTTACGTGGCCTCACTAAGGAGTGGGAAGTAAAGGTGATCACGATGAGAGATCACCGAGATCTGAAGGAAACCACAACAGACAAACTCTTCCGGGATCTCAAAGCCTTCGAGTTCGAGATGTTCCCAAGAGATGAGGACATTGTGGATCGACGAAACGTAGCACTTGTTGCTGAGCAACCATCCACATCTTCAAGGTCAGACTCTAATCCTATGAATGTTATGTCTGACGAACAGTTTGCTCTCTTTGTGAGAAAGTTCAGGAAATACATGAAGATGAACCAGGAGAGCAACAAAAGTTCACCTTCCTCCTCAAGAAGGAAAAATGAGAGATATCCATCCAGAAGGACGGAGGAGGAAAATCAGGGTCTATGCTACAACTGTAGAAGACCGGGACATTTCAAGGCCGAATGCCCTTACCCACTAGTAAGCAAGCATCAGGGCCAAGAAGGCAAGGATTCCAAGAGAATAGAGGAATCCAGGGAGAAGCCAACACAAGGTGGCTTCAAAGGATCATCAAAGACGTATCAGCGCAGGAAGGCGCTTGTTGCTGAAGAATTCGAGAGGACAATCGAGGAGTCCGAGACGTCGAGCTCCAGCGAAAGCAGCAGCAGCTCAGAGGATGAGAGGGGGCTCATCTGCTTATACACCGAGGAAGAGGAGAATCAATGCCTAATGGCCATTGACAACGAGGTAACCTCTACTCCTACATCTCGCTGCTCTACTTCTACCTCTCGTTGTTCTTCATTTAAAAGCGATGAGGACCCCTTCGAGATGTTGGAATCGCTCAGAAGGAACCTTAACATCGCCAATAGCACTCATGCTAGAGTGATGGATGAAAACAGCAAGCTAACTGCTGAAAGAGATATGCTTAAGAACGTCTCGAAAGAGAATTTGGAGCTGACTCTCAAAGTAAGTGAGTTAGAAGCCAAAGTAATCCTACTATCTGAAGAGTGCAAAGCTCGAGAGACGAGAGAGCTTAATCTTCGAAAGGTCATAGCATCATACACTAATTCCTCCAAAGCTATGGAGAAAATGGTGGTTGATCACAGACCTACAAGTGATAGAACCGGTCTAGGGTTCCATCAAGACCATCTCTCGAGAGATAAACAGACCAATGGTTTGGGAACTTCAAGAAATGGAGGATCTCAACCCAAACCAAATAAAGGTCATAAAGGACCAACAGAAAAGACCAGAGTAGCTATTCATAAACCGTCCCTATACACCAGCAATGGAAAGTATAGGAAAGCTACGAAGAATGGCCGGGTAAACAATATCGAGAGATCACCTTGCTATCTCTCGCAAGGCCATTCCAAGTACAAAAAGAGCTACACTCCATATAATGCACCTCAAGGCAAATATGGAAGGTCTGAGATCGACATAGTTAGGAACTCACGGATGGAGAAAGGAAGACTCTATCCATCTAGTGAGAATTGGTCATCAAATCACAAGTTCTGGAAGAAACCTCACTTTCAGCAATTTCACATGACCAAACAGAGTATGAAAGGCATGGTGCATAAGCCGGTCGAAAAGTCTCTACCTAAGTTGATTTATGCACCAAAGAGGCCTAAAACCTTTGCTAGCATTCCTTATAATTATCAAACGTACAATGGCTACATTGCGCCTAGGCCTGGAATAATGGGCACAAGGTATAAATGGATGCCTAAACTCACTAACCCACCAGGACCCAAAGTTTGGGTACCTAAACTTGCTTGATTTCCTTGCAGGACACCAGGGACGTGTGGTTCATTGACAGTGGATGTTCGAGACATATGACTGGAAATCTAACACTGCTTGAGAACATCCAACCTATCGAAGGTCCCTTGGTGACATTTGGCGACAACGAGAAGAAGGGGCGCACAATAGCTGTTGGTGAAATCCAAAAGAATGAGCTGGTTATTAAAGGAGTGTCCTACGTTGAGGGGCTCAAGTTCAATCTTCTTAGTACAAGCCAGTTCTGTGACAAGGGCCACAAAGTTGTCTTCACCAAAAGCAAATGTCAGATTATGAACGAGGAATCTCTCGAAGTCGTCTTGGAAGCAGCAAGGAAAGGAAACATGTACATAGTGGATTGGAGGTCTGCAAAACCATCCCTATGTATGCTAGCAAGGAGCAAGGAAGACTTATGCTGGGATTGGCATAGTAAGCTTAGTCATCTGAACTTTAAAACTATCAACAAGCTTGCTAAGAGGAACCTAGTGGAGGGACTGCCCAAAGTGACGTTTCGAAAGGATAAAATTTGTGAGGCATGTCAACGTTGCAAACAGATCAAATCCTCCTTTAAGAGCAAAGCCGAGACATCATCCACTAGACCATTAAGTCTTCTTCACATGGACTTATTTGGCCCAGTGGATCCACCCAGCATAAAGGGAAAGAAGTACACTCTTGTGGTTGTGGATGACTACACAAGATTCACCTGGACTGTGTTCTTAACCAAGAAAAGTGAGACAAAAATTGCCCTACCAAATCTCTTGAAGCAAGTTCAAGTTGAAAAGGATGTCTCGATACTAAAGATCCGGTCAGATCAAGGTGGAGAGTTCGTTAATCAAGTAATCGAGAGCTACTGCAACGAGAACGGAATTCATCATCAACTATCAGCTGCTCGAACACCTCAACAAAACGGGGTTGCTGAAAGAAGGAACAGAACTCTCAAAGAAGCCGCAAGGACCATGCTCTCGCAAGCCAACATATCACAAGGATTTTGGGCAGAAGCAATCAACACAGCGTGCTACACCCAAAATCGGTCCTTGATAGTAAAAGGAGTTGGAAAGACTCCATATGAGTTGTGGAATGGAAGAAAACCGAATGTAAGCCACTTCCACTCATTCGGGTGCAAATGCTATATTCACAACAATGGGAAGACTCAACGAAGAACTTTTGAAGAAAAGGCAGATGATGGAGTATTTCTGGGATACTCATCGACAAGCAAAGCACTCAGAGTCTTCAACAAGCGAAGTTTGGTGGTTGAAGAGTCCATACATTATACCTTTGATGAAAGGGCATCAACAGATCAACCATCAAAGACAACGAAAGCTGCTGAGGAAGATCAGCCAGAGTCTATCGAGAGATCAAACTTACCTCTCGAAGACAAGCAGTCGATAGTTCGAGACGTAGCAGAACTCCAGTCAGAATCAGATGATGAAGAGTCTACCAAGAAGAAAGCGCCTGACTCAGTTGATCAAAACCAGATCATAGATGTTCAACCCATATCTCAACCTTCAATGGAAGTATCAACTGAGGAGCCGCAACCCGACCTAAGATGGCTGAGAAGTCACCCTGCTGATCAAGTGATCGGAGATGTACGTGACAGAGTTCGAACCAGATCAGCTTACAGAGAAAGCATGTTTGCTTGTTTTCTATCTCAAATAGAGCCTAAGGTGATCGATGAGGCTCTAAGCGACGCAGATTGGGTGCAAGCAATGCAAGAGGAACTTCATCAGTTCGAGAGGAACGACGTTTGGGAACTAGTTCTGAGACCTCATCATCAGAATGTCATTGGTACAAAGTGGGTTTTCAGAAACAAGATGAATGAGGATGGAATTATTGTTAGGAACAAGGCCAGACTTGTTGCCAAAGGCTACTGTCAGGAGGAAGGAATAGATTTTGATGAAACCTTCGCTCCGGTAGCACGTCTCGAAGCCATACGCATCTTTCTCGCATATGCCGCCTTCAAAGACTTTAAGGTATATCAAATGGATGTCAAGAGCGCTTTTCTGAACGGACTTCTCGAAGAAGAGGTGTACGTTGAACAACCTCCGGGTTTCTTGAAGGACGTAGGAGCTGACAAAGTATACAAGTTGAAGAAGGCACTCTACGGCTTAAAACAAGCTCCAAGAGCTTGGTACGATACCTTATCCTCTTTTCTACTTCAGTGTGGGTTCACCAAAGGCCTAGTGGACAAAACATTGTTTAGGATTAAGGATGGGGATCACATCTTATTGGTGCAAATCTATGTGGACGATATCATTTTTTGGTAGCACCAATCCAGACTTGTGCGAGAAGTTCTCCAGTTTGATGAAAGGAAAGTTCGAGATGAGCATGATGGGAGAGCTCAACTACTTCCTTGGACTACAAGTGAGACAGCTTAAGGAAGGTATCTTCATCAACCAGGAGAAATACACCAAGGATCTACTCAGGAAATACAACATAGAAGGGAAATCCTCAGTCAAAGTACCTATGGGAACCTCTCTACGTATCGATGTCGACAGCGAAGGTCGAGAGGTCGATCAAACCACTTATCGAGGTATCATCGGATCTCTTCTTTATTTAACTGCAAGTAGACCAGACATATCCTTTGCAGTAGGTGTATGTGCTAGATTTCAGGCAAGTCCTAAGGAAAGTCACCTAAATGCATCCAAAAAGATTCTTAGATATCTAAAGGGTACGTAGAGTGTTGGGCTCTGGTATTCGAAAGGTGGATCTTTCGAACTTATGGGTTATTCAGATGCGGACTTTGCCGGTTGTAAGATAGATCGAAAGAGCACATCAGGGACATGTCAGTTTCTAGGTGGAAGACTTGTCTCATGGTTTAGCAAGAAACAACATTCGATAGCTACAAGCACTGCTGAGGCAGAATATGTAGCAGCTGGAAGTTGTTGTGCTCAGATCTTATGGATGAAGCAACAGCTAATGGATTATGGTATTGAGTGTAAGGAGGTTAAAATTATGTGTGACAATACAAGTGCTATTGCCATCACCCACAACCCAGTGTTACACTCCAGAACAAAGCATATTGATATTAAGTATCACTTCATCCGAGACCACGTTGAGAAAAAGGACATCACTTTGGAATATGTTGCAACGGAGGAGCAACTAGCAGATATTTTCACAAAAGCGTTATGTGAAAATAGATTCTCTCAACTAAGGTTAGAATTGGGAATGATAGAGTTGGGTTGAATGGTCAAATCTTATCTTCTTGTATTTAGTGCCATGAACTGTTTCGCATGTGAGGGGCGGTTTCATCAACTTTATGGCAGCTTTGGAGTTACACAAGCATTGAATGGTCATTCATATTGCATCCCGTGACTCAACAGTGGTAACCCTATTGGGCTATAAATAAGAGGGTTTCTTTCAGAAGTTCATACCATCAACTTCCCATGGAGAAAAAGAAAGGAAAAGATGATGTTCCATTCTTTTATAGAGGAAAGAAACCGGCAGTCAAGTCCAAAGATTTTCAAGGAGAAAACTATCCAGAATCAACGAAGGGTGAACAGATTACGGAGCTTCCTGATAATCCAAGCAAGAATCCTATTCCCATCCAAGGTGAATGGATCCCCAAATACGAGGAGATCCACAACGATGGGATACTGGAATCGGGAGAAGAGTCCTGCACAAGAGGGACTCCTACTGCTGCACATTCTGGAAAAGGGCCTTCCTCAACCAAATGGAGAACCAAGGGAAACGGAGAGGAAGACCAGATGGGACTTTCTGAGGTCTGCAGCAGCCAAAGGGATGATCATACCTAATCCAAAGACATTAAGAGGATTAGCGATGAAGATGGTCACTCCCAACTATAGTAAGCAGCTCCGGAGAGAAGAACAAGAAAAGGGAATAGCCACCCCCAGTTCTGTTATTAGACAAATAGGACTTTAGATGGCTAGTTCCCGCCTTAACGATAGATTCCTATTAGGCTGACCAAGGCCAAACAAAAGTTTCTAGGGAATTTAATAGGATATTGATTCATATGTAATGTATCTGGAAATCACTAAATGAACTTAAGGATATGTTCCAAGTGATATCTTTTAAATGAATCAAACTTGTTTCTCTCGCAATCTGTGTTCGAAAGGTAGTTCGAGAGGTCACCCGATCAGTTTGTCTACATACATTATGTCTCGAAGAAGGGTAGTTCGAGAGGTCACTTCGAAAGATAACAAACTGATATCTCTGAAAGGAGGAATAAGGAGGGTTAGGGATCAAAGGGAAGATCCCTAACCAGATCAAGATGGAGGAATAAGGAGGGTTAGGGATCAATCACTCAGGGGGAAGATCCTTAACCAGATCAAGACGGAAGAATAAGGAGGTTTAGGGATCAATCACTCAGGGGGAAGATCCTTAAACTCATGAGGAAGATCATTCACCTTCGAAAGGTGAATTTGATAAGCTCAACGGATATATGAGGTGGAACGGCTATCTTTGGACATAAATGCTAGCCACGTGGTCATCGGTTACTGACGGTTTTTCGCACTTAAGGGCATTATCTTGATTAGTGGGAGCATGCTTATTTTAAAATATCAATACTCCACTGTCTCAAAGCTTAAACCGTTCTATACTTTACCGAAATACCCTTACCAAAATACCTTATAAGCTGACCGTTATCAGGGGTATTTCTGACTTCTCACATCTTTTAAATCAACCGGGATCCTTCCACGGGTCAAACTCTCAACCCTACCCATATATCCAACCCGAGTCCGCCTAATATAAAAGCAAAATCCTTCTTCTTTACCCGGATTCAAACTCAAAACCATATACCCAAAATCCCCAAATCCTTAGACACTGTACACATTCCCTCCAAAACACACAAACTTTCTTCAATGGCGTCTGAATCATCATCTTCTTCATCTTCATCTTCATCCTCCAGTGCATACCAGAGAGAGCTAGACCACATACGCTCTCAGATTAAACAAGTCAAGGCGGGAAGCATCCTTGACAAAGATGGCTTCATCACCCACTCGCCAAATCCAACAATGGCGGAGAGAGTCTTGAAGAAATTTGAGAAGGCAGGACTAATGCGGTACATGACGCATGACTACCGAACCATTCATGACCTCGACTATACAGAATGGTTCGCTCATGCCAAGGTCACGAAGGGCAAGATTGAAAGCCGCTTCAACGAAATAGACATAACAATCTCTGTGGGTGATTTACGAGCAGCATTCGACTTTGCTACGTCGGAGGAGGCAGTCAAGCACCTATCGGACTACAACATGGATAAGCAGGAGTTTTGGGACAAAATCCGATTGGAGACTGCACCACCCAGAGCATCCTCTGCCCTCCGCAGATTTCATTTGAAGGAGAGGTTTGCCCTAGCCGCCGAGCTCATCATAAAATTCATCCTCGGCAAGGTGTCCGGAACAGACGAAGTCAATCTGGACACTCTGAAAATCCTCCACGCCATCTGGAACAACAACAAGTTGGACTGGGCTCACATCATCTTCGACTGCCTCAAACACCAAGTGCAGAGCTCAGTTTCCAACTCCGACCTGACAATCTACAAAAAGGTTGGTTTTGGCTTTGTTGTTCAATTTCTATTGAGACTGAAGGGCTTCGAACTGAGGGAAGGGCGAGAGGTTCATCGGAATACCTATATGGGTAGAACGAAACCTCAAGCTAAGGCAAAAGGTGCTAAGGATGCATCTTCACCCTCAAAGCCTAAGGGAAGGGGCAAAAGGAAAGCCCCAGCTAAGGAGAAGCGCTCTGATGACGAGCTTTTGGACACCCTAGTCAACAGGGTTGAATTGAAAAGGAAGGCCAAGAGGACCAAGACTGCTGCTGTCACCCAGGTTCGAGAGGTGACACCGTCCGTTATACAAGTACCATTTGAGGACAGGGCACAAGCCCAGGGGGAACCTCAGGCTACACTGGCCACTGAGGTTGAGAGAGTGCCCCCTACCAAGTCCCTGTCAGGAACTTTAAGTGTTGATATACTTGCTGTTGATGGTGCTGAGGATGTTGATGAATCTGTTGGTTTGCCTCAAGAGGAGGCTCGAGAAGTTGAAGGTACTGGGATCAGTGATCCAGTACAGAGTATTGTTGAGGAACCACGACAGGTGGTTCGAGAGGTAGATATTCCAGCAGCTGAAGATCTAGACTGTGTGGTGGCTGCTGATGGTCAGGGCACTGTGGTCAGGAACCCAGTGCAAGCTTTTCTGAATGATGGGTTGACACATGATCTCTCGGTTGTTCGAGAGATAACTGAACAAGCTGTGGAGTGTGCATCAGCAACAGAAATCCTACCTGCTGACTCTGATGAGCTGAATGCTGAAATCACATCTCGATTGAATCAAAGTGTTGAGAATGTATCGAGTTTGGACGACTTCTCCAGAGTACTTCGCTGGATCAACTGGAGAACAGGTCCCTTTGATCAATTGATCTCAAGAGCAGCAGAGATGGAGGCTGAGGAACGATTTGCACTAAACTGGTTAGATCTCACTGAAATCCCAGCCGACGAGCTTCAAAACCGTGCCCATGAGATGCAAGTAATCAGGAGTAATCTTGGTCGATCTGACAAAGGAAAGGGCATAGCTTTTGATGCACAAGAAGATGAAGCCGAGCCTGAAGAAGATCCTGAACTAGATGCTCAATTTCGAGAGGATATCAGGCTTGCCACAGCAATATCCTTGGGACAAAGTGTAGAACACACGAGAGGTCCAGGAGAGACCTCTGGGGTTGCTCGAGATGATGCTGACACTCCTACTCCAACTGCAGCAATCCCCTTGTCCCAAGTGAGTGAATCTGCTCTAGAAGACCAGGTAGCTTCGAGAGGTGAATCCGAGACCTCTGAAGCACATGAGGTGGCACCTAACTCTGTCTTACTACTGCCACCACCTGAGTCCACACCCTCGAATGCAACAGATGAAGCTCAGACAGTTCGAGAGGGTGAAATTTTGTTGCTCCAACTCCCAGGCTTTCCCATCGATATGGTTAATAGGGAAAGGTGGAGTGCACCAGTTGCTCCTGAGATAATAGATATTCCAGATTCACCATAGCATACTGAAGTGCAAACAAGTGAGCAACAAGAGCAGAATGAGGAGAACCCTGCTGGTTCGAGAGTTGAGGTTCAAGAAGGTGGAAACCGGGAAGCACCTGCCGATGAATCAACTCCTCCAGTAGATGATCACGTTCCCAGCACTGGTTCGAGAGGTAGTGTTGAGGGGGAACCTCAATCAGATGGAAACCGGGAAGCATCTGATGCAGAGACTCCCACCTTGGCCAATCCTACCTTACCAGCAGCTGAAGCTGAGGCTCCAGGTTCGAGAGGTGAAGAGCAAGAAGTGATCCATCCCTCAGGTGGAAACCGGGAAGCACCTGATATGGAGCTACCTTCGAGCTCTGATCCCAGTGTCCCTGCTGAACCTCAGGAAGTCAGTCGAGAGGTGGACTCGCAATTGCAAGTCATGGGTGGAAATCTGGAAGCACCCAAGTCCCCTCCAACGAAAGGTACATCTCGATCCTCAACTCCTACTTCTGACTATGATCAACAGGCCGAAGAAGTCTTCATTGGCGAAGTGCGTCAATTCATGGCTGATCAATCTCAGAAGATGGCTCAGCTCGAAAGAATACTCGCTGTGGTCCGCAATGCTGCAATGCCTGCTGATGGCACAAGTGAATCCCAAGGCCGTCATGCCGAACTTCTCGAACAGGCGATATGGGCTGAGGATGCAGCACGGAAAGCCACTGATGAAGCCGCTGTAGCTCGAGCAGAGGCTGCAAGTGCGAGGGCTGAATTAGCCGAGATGCGAGCAGAGCTGCGAGCCTTCCAATATTCCAGTGAACTTCGACAGGATGTGATGAAGGCCATACTCGATGACCTGTCGAACCAAGTCCCTGCCCAACTTCAAGCTATTTTCGAAGGTATGTCCACCCTCCTCTCCCGTACTGATGATGCCAACAAGGGGGAAAATAAAGAGAAAAAGAAGGGGGATACAACGGGCAAGAAAAGGGCAGCAAGTGAACCAGCTGGACCACCTCCAAAAATACCAAGAATCATGAGCAAAGCAGTGGAGGATGCTAAACAGGCAGAAAACCTAAGGGTCCAGCGTACACTGGAAATGGAGAGAAGGAGAGAAGAGGACAGAGAAAGAAGAAGAAAAAGACAAGAACGACAGTCAGAAGAAGAAAGGAAGATAGATCTTCTCATGACAAACTTTAAGTTTGGGAACAGAGAAGACACTGAACAAATTCTGACTCTGGAGATATTCAAGCTTCTGAAAATCACTGGGATATCTACACACAGCAATATGTCTCCAGAAGAATGCATTGCCTGGTGGAAAGATGGAGTAATTGATGGTGAGTTCGTGGGGGAAGCCTACAGGAACTACAGGCATCTAGATGTCACAGATGAATACTTAAGCCTGGTAAATCCGAAAGACCCCATCAAGACACGAGAAGCCATTAACAAGAAAAGGAAAGGCAACAAGAAGTAAGCTCTCGTGGTCCAAACTCCATCTTATTTCAATGTATTGATACTTATGTTGTTCTTGGTCTTACTTCTTTGAATCTTTTCCACTAAACTCTGTTATGTAAACATTCCCTTAATCTTAATACATATATCTTCTGCTGGGGGTGTTGCGTGAGTTTACTTATTCATGTTTAGTAGAATTGTTGTCAAACTTACCATATGCGCTGAAAATAAAATCAATGCTTTTTCTTTTTCAAATCAGCCATATAAGTAAGTATAAGTGTTGGCATCATCAAAAAGGGGGAAATTGTTAGGAACATCATGTAATAGGTTTTGATGATACCAACTGTTAAGTAAGAATCCCCAAGTCTCGATACATAGGCAAAACAATGTAAGTTCGATAAGTAAACTAAGAGCGAAAATACAACCGGGTAATTTGAGCTCAACTCGGGAAATATTTAAGCTTAAGGTAAACTTGTTTGAACAACTTAGAAGTTTTCGTGTTGTAAGCAAACAGATAGATCAGAAGCAGGCACGAGACAACTCTGGAGGAATAAGGGTCTACGAGACATCAACTAAGTCTCGAGACACAAGCCAAGTTCGAGAGGTAAGGACCTCTCGATATACCTATCGAGTTCGAGACGTAAAGAATATTCGAGAGATAGACCTCTCGATACATGGGATTGAAACATCAAGTGGTCGAGACATCTTTTATGGTCTCGATAAACCGACACTTCTCCAAGAGGCTGAATGTTAGTCAACATATGCAGATAGAATACTCTAAGTTTGGAGAAGAAGAATATCATGGAGATAAAATATTGAAGAGGTGCTGAGCGGGAGGTTTCAAAATGGACGGAAGTGGATGACACGTCAGACCTCCACCACAAACGGTCAAGAAGTGCACCAATCCTGAAGTGGTCAGATTCCCCAAACAAGGAATGATGGGAACATAAAAAGAGTAACTTTATCCAAAAGAAGCAAGTGAAGCATGAACTCAAGAAAGTGGAATATGGAATATTCACTACAAAACAAAAGGCTCAAGTTACAAGACCACTACTCCATGAAAAATGCTGAAATTGTGCAAAGACCCATGTTCGGCGTGGGAGACCAATTTCAAACGGAATAGTTTTCCCTCCAACGGAACTATTCTTCTACTCTCATATATAAGGACGTAAAGACACAGAAGACTCAGGGGTTTTGGTGTTGTGAAAAAGGTCAAGAGGTTAACAAGAGGTGTCTGATAAAAACGTTCCAGTGCAAAGTGTTTAACTTGGAATATCATCCTGATATTCAATACAGCGAGAGAACACATCTTAGTGTTCGAAGAGAGTTACAAAGCTAAACTGTCATACATCCAGAAGGTGACCAAAGCTGCTCTACATCAAAGTTGATTCAACAATAGCTTGTGGTCAGATTGGAGATTGTTACATTCAACTGTGACTATCAACAACGTCTTGCTTTGGATTAAGCAAGGGAGGTGGAGTATCCTGGCTGCTGTCCGAGCGAAAGAAACCTGAGGCTTGATGCGGGCTTGGTGATCAAAGGTCAAGTGCTCGAGAGGTGGAGTAACTGGAAGCGGGGAGAAAAACCTGAGGAGAGGTGGAGTAACCTGGCTGCTGTCCGAGCGAAAGAAACCTGAGGCTTGACGCGGGCTTGGTGATCAAAGGTCAAGTGCTCGAGAGGTGGAGTAACTGGAAGCGGGGCGAAAAACCTAAGGCTTGAGGCGGGCTTGGTGATCAAAGCTCAAGCGCTCGTTATTGTACTAAATAAGGGAAGTTTTTAGTGCAATCCTTCCAGGGAGTTTCTGGAAGAAGAGTGGACGTAGGCGGGTTGGCCGAACCACTTAAAAATCTCTCTTGCATTTACTTACAGTTTTTTTTTATCTCTCGCTAACTTCTCGATTGCACTGCATATAAACGCACCTCTCGAACTAACTACTCGTGCTAACTAAAAGGGGATAACATTTCCGCTGCGCATAAAACTTTGTCTTCACCTCGTGAGGTATCGAACCTAAACATCCTAAGTTCAATACACACGAGAGGTCGAAAAGATTTGCAAAATCTTATACAAGTCTATTCACCCCCCCTCTAGACTTGTACCCCATCCCCTTGGGACCAACACCATAAACCTGATTTAAATGTCTATTCAATATTCTTAACCTGAAGTCCAACTTCATAATACTCTAGCAAAAGATTATCGTTTTATGATTATAGAATAGACTAGAACATTCGGCCTTGTTACTTCAAGGCGGTAGATCCTCTATTGAACGCACACATGTCTCCGTGCAATACTAAACTAGGCCATCAAGTACATGTATACTCCCATAATGGAGTTAAAGACTCATACTGGCAAACACTAGTCCACCATATGTACAAGACAACCATATCATCTAAAGTCAAAGGATTATTGCATACTTCTAGCATACAACATATCGATGACACATAGGTAAACACCATGCGGTACGTTATAGTCGGTCATTATTCAATGATTTGTTCTCTAACAATCATCCACATGTCCACTCTCTGTATCTCATACGGAATGCATAAGAATCAACATAAGAAAGACAATGTGTTGGTCTTATTTGAATTCTAATGCCCAATTAGAATTTCTATGACAATGAACTTTTTACAATACTTCATTTATTAATTCATCGTTACTCATATTATTAACTCCATTTTTTGTCCTAGATTTATAGGTGATAATCCACTTTTAGTCTTTTTTTATTAGAACATCCTCATTTGGTCCTAGTATTATTGTGGCATGACCATTGGTCCTCCAAGTATTAGCGAGGTCGTTTTTTAGAACTACCCCTCTTTTTTTATTATGACCATTGGAGGACGACTCGTGGTCGTTTAAAAGACGAGGGATCACCGCTGTTATATCGCTAATACTCGGAGGACTAATGGAGGTATTAACTCAATACAAATACATTTCAATCTCTTTTATACAAAGTAGGTTGAACTGCTATATTTTTTATGTATATTTTTTTAAAACATCCATAATTGAAGAACGAAATGTCCTTGTACTTAATGATATTTAAATTGTTTTGTTGATAAAGAACAAAAAAAGGTCATGCCACAATAATACTATGACCAAAAGTGGATGTTCTAATAAAAAAAAAGACTTAAAGTAAATTGTCACCTATAAATCTAGGACTAAAATTCCATTAACTCTTTTTACAATACTTCATTTATTAATTCTTCGTCATTCATATTATTAACTCTTAAGAATGAAGAATTAATAAGATTGTACGGAATAACATTAAATATTAATTAAGCCAAAATAAAATATAAAAAAATATTTATTTATTATATTTATTTAAAAAAAATCAATGTTCAAAACAATAAATGTTAGTTCCTAGGACAAACATGTCTAATAGTACGTTAGTCATCTGTTTTGCAAAGTAAACCATGATTAACGATATAATGGCTGGTGCTCAGCCACAAATCACGATCGATCCCCAAATATTGTTATTTCCATTGGCTAGAAGCTCAGCCCAGTTGTCTTAGGATAAAAGCATTTGAAAGTTGTAATTTTAGTGCGAGTTTTAGTGAGTGTCATCCTCTAGGAATGGCTAGACAGGACTTGAGTAGCAAGAGATTAAACACGAAATCATCAAGTGTTTGGAAGCTAACCAAAATGGAATATTTGTTTGCATAGAGACAATTATAGAACAAATAAATGATTAAGTAATAGACAATGATAAAAGAGAGGACTTAGATTAAATAGCAATGTACAAATGTTTCTTAGTGTTATAAGATTCTAGGCTAAACAATGTTCAACAATGAAAGTGAGGGAGTAAAGTCACTGCCAATGCCTCTCGTGAACATTGAACTATCACCAAAGTTCCAATCTCATTCTCATAACAATTAGACTAGGTGAGGCAATTGATCAAACACCTTTGTGCATAATCCCTTCCAACACCCATTTCTCAAGGGTAAGTTACAAATGTGAAAGGTTTGGCTATGGTGAATCCCTATTCTCATAGGTGAAGCACCAATTCCATTAATCTCTTGCAAAGTTGGGCCCTAACCAAACAAGAGTCAAATAATTCCCTAATTTCACAATCACATTCATTCTAGAGTCAAACCTAGAAGATTTAACTACTCATGGTGAAACTGATAAACTAAAAGCAATTGGAATAATACGCAACGAATTCAAGTACAAAAGTAGTTTGTAAAATGCAAGAATAAGAAATTAAAACTCTTACTTGATTGAACTTGTAAAATGTAAATCTGAAAGTGAAGTAGTAGTTGTAATTACAAGTGATAATTCTTCCCTAAATCTTCCAAGAATTGATGGATTTACAATGAGTAGACGTCTAGGATGGGTTTTTGGAGAGAAAATGTAAAAAGAAGACTTGGAAAATTCAAATATAACTTGAAAATAATGCCTATTGCTATTTATACTACAAGGAATCGCACTAAATAACCACCTCCAAAGTGTCTGGTCATGATGGAGGTCACGACGTGAACTCCATTGTGACCAAGCCCAAGCGTCGCAGGTCCCAGGATGTCACGCTGGTGGTCATGGCATGACCATCAGTGTGACGCCTGGGATCCGCAAGGTAGCCTAGCAGGTCACGATGGAGATCATAACGTGACCTGCATCGTGACACCCTAGGCTACTTTCATATGGTTAAGTTGTCACACTGCATGTCACAGCGCGACCAACAGCGTGACACCTGACTATCTAAAAGCTGACCAGAGTATCACGCTGACGGTCACGACGTGACCTTCAGCATGATACTCTCTTGGTGGCACTTTTTGGCTTCATATTCGCTCTGTTGCTCTGTTGAACCTTGTTATGGTTTTGACACTCCATTTCTGAATCATTTTGCCTTGATAGCATTCCAATTTGACCTCATTTTACGCTCTTACGTGTCGAAGTACCAATTTCCATTTCTCAAGCCATAAACACCTGAAATAAGCTTCATTCTTCTTTTAACGACGTTTTCTCCTCGCCTTGTGACCCTAGCCAGCAAAGGACCACAAGGAGGTAAACCAGCCTAGGTTACCCATTGCTGACCGACTCAAACCCAAGGGTTTGAGGATCGAACCTCCGACCTCTCGGGTGTAGGTAGAGCACTCTTACCACCTGCGATGTCCTTACAGACAAATAAGCTTCATTTTTGAACAATCACCTAACATTCACCCAGAAATTAGTACAAATAAAGAAGCCTAATCATTTGGCTAATTTATGGATTATCATCGTATAATCATTATTCCATGGACCATGGTCTACACATTTGTGTAAACCATAAACCAAAAGTACATTAAAATATACTAAAATTACATTATTTCTATACATAAAATACATTATTTGAAAGTACATGATTATATATATATCTATATATATAATCAAATAATGTGCATTTAGTATACAAATAATGTACTTTTAGTATATTAAAAGGGTATATTATGTTCAAGGTCCACACAACTATGTGGACAATGAACTACACAATAATTTGCCGAAACCATATATAGTAATTTCAAAGTGGATTTTTCTGGGATTTATTTTCATTATTAAGAGACCAAAAATTTAAAAGGCGCGAATAAAAAAATATTTGAAAATAAAGCCGCCAAATCGAAATTTTGGAAAACTCCCTCCATACGTACTCGTAAATTGAAAAGCACAAATCCTAATTTAAGGAGTTAATCTCAATCGTTCATTTACCATCGCATTTAAAATCATCATCAAACGCTCCATATCCTTCCACCTCATCAATCCGCCCATACCTTACATAGCCAATTACGTTTCATCATCACCTTCTATATAAACCTCCCATCGAAACTCATTTTTTCTCCATCGCCTTACATCCCATTTTCTTCTATTAATCACACCCTAGATTTTTTCTATAGAAATCTTGATAAAAAGGCACAGAAAACAACGAACAAGAAACCGACCGAGAAGAAAGCGGTGGAGGAGAAGAACACCATTGTAGGCGAGAAGGCTCTAGTGGAAAAGAAGCCCAAGCGTGGGAAGAAGATTCCCAAGGACGCTGGCTCCGCTTCCGGCGATAAAAAGAATAAAAAGGCAAAGAAGAACATTGAGTCTTACAAGACCTACATCTTCAAGGGGCTGAAGAAGGTCCACCCCGACCTTGGGATCACTAGTAAGGCAATGGGAATCATGAACAGCTTCATCAATGACATCTTTGAGAAATTAGCTCAAGAGGCTTCCAAGCTTGCCCACTGTAACAAGAAGCCAACGATCACTTCTCGGGAAATTCAGACCGCAGCCAAGCTTGTATTGCCTGGCGAATTGGCTAAACATGCCATTTCTGAGGGAACCAAGGCGGTGACCAAGTTCACGAGTACTTAAAAAATTGTTATTCACAATTGACCATCTTTGATTTGACCAAGGGCTAGGGTTTACAAGTACTAAATGTTGTTATATTTCTATTTTAATTACAAAATATTATGTTGGATGTTAGTGGTTTGTCATGTGTATTAAACTTCTTCAATGCAGAAATGGAAAATAATTGTCTTGTATTAGCAACAAATTTGTCTTATTGATTGCATTTGTGTTGTGGGTTTTCAGACTAGTAGGAATGGGTATAATTTACTTTGTAATTGATAAGCATATTCCATGTTTTTGCCCGAAAGATATAATATCACAAGAAAATACCTAATGAAGATGTCTTTCATTCATTATACCAATTGGGATCTTGTGATAGAGTTCACAAATCACATCACTTGTTAAGAATCCCTTAGGCTAGTAGTATAGGCATAATAATGAAATCAGTGTGTGTGTGTGTATGTTTTTAGCTCTTAGTTGCTCAATGCAACTTTTCAACCAGTGTGATAGATATTAGGACAATATCCTAGTAAAAACAATTCCTTACTTGCCTTCATATATATTACTCCCTATGTCTCAAAATGTATGTCTCACTTCTATTTGGTACGTACTTTAAGACAATGAACAAAAGTTAACTCCCTTTACATTGTTTCCCTCTATGTACTCTAACTACTCGACATTTTGTTTCATCCCATCTGAACATTTCTTCATCTCTCTTTAGCAAACAGCTTTGTTCTTCCAACTCATTTGATCTTATTCATAAACACCCACTAGTTATACAAAATAACGGACTACTACCTTGTATACAAGAACATATAAACTAAATTAAACTTCTAAAATTCCACAATGTCTTTGTATTCTTCAAGACAATAAGAGGACACAGAAGCACAAAGACTCGAGATATCTATCGATATGAAGAATCGAAGCCATGAATGGAGATGTACATAGATGCAATAAAATTCAATTTGAGGAAAAGATATGAAATTAATCTATAAATCAACATTTGTGTATTTGATAAACAAAGAAAAAAAAAAGAAGATGAAAATAGAAAGGGGATGAAGGATAGCTAGTAACTAAAAAAAAATGAAACATCATAAGCATTTTGTTGATTTGATAAACAAACAAAAATATGAAAAACATAAAGGAGATAAAGCATTGCTCGGAACTCATTAAAAAAAAGGGAAAAAAGAAAAAGAAAATGAAAACCACAGAGAGGGGGAATAAAATATCATAAAATTGAAAATGGGAAGAAGAAACATTAAGGGGGTTAAAGATTGAAGAAGGTTGTAAAGTGTATAGTACTTCGTGAATTTTGCACAGTAAATTTGATTTGAGGGTAGATGACAATTATGACCCACCAATAAATATTGAGTACTTTATGAAAAGTTAAAAGGGTAACGTAGAAAAAATATTTTGAGACGGACTAAAACAAAAAGTAAGACAGATAATATATTTGAATTCGTAGTTCAATAATTTTTTTTTTCAATATGAAGCAATCTCTTATTTTACATTTTGTTTATGAAGTTACATTTCTTTTCAATTGGAATATATATGCATTTGGTGTTATGCAATTAAGGACTTTTTTAGTATGTCCCCATTTATATTTTTCATTATATAGTTTTGTGTGTGTGTGTGCGCGCCTCAGGTGAAACGTGCGGTGAAATACTAACCGTTGATCAACTCTTCCTTTAAAAAAAATTCGCCACATACGCGATCTATAACAATGTACACTGGAAGGCAAAAAATGCACTATAAGTCACAAAAATATGCAAAAGCTATTAAAATTGGAAGGCACAACAATGTGTTCTAGAAGGATAAACATTATGCTCAGTAGGGCTAAACAATATGCACTCTAAGGCAAACAATATTCACTACGAAGGCACAACATTGTGCTCTGAAAGGCATAACCATATGCTCTGCAAAAAGGAAAAAAGTGCTGGAAGACAAAAAAAAAATTAACTTACTTATACAAAATTACCAAAATGCCACCGCATTTTTTTTAAAGTTGTTTTATTCTGAACGTTGATCTGAACTGAATCAAGGGATGAGATTACATCCTATTTCTCACCTAAGGTTTCTTTTTCACTTGAGAAAGAGATAAATTAGCCATTAACATTCTAACCTTGATGAAAAATTTCAAAACATTTTTAAGATTGTGTACAAATTTTCTTGAAACATTGATCATTAGTTTTTTTGCAAATAAAACAATCAAAACCTGTTTTGGCCGATCCGCTATTTTTTTCTTTCTTCTCTGATCTACGTTCTACTCAGTGATGACGACGGCAGAGGGGAGCTCGACGACACCGTTACCTTCTCCTCCAATGTCGATAGTGTTGTTCATGACTATGGCGGCGCAGTTTTCCAGCGGTGGTAGTACTGGTCGTCGATCGATGTTGTTCTCGATATCTTTTCTTCCTTCGGTGGCGGTGGCTCGCGATCGGCCAGCGATGGTGACGGCGGTTTCTCAAGAGTCAGTTACAAATGTGAAAGGTTTGGCTATGGTGAATCCCTATTCTCATAGGTGAAGCACCAATTCCATTAATCTCTTGCAAAGTTGGGCCCTAACCAAACAAGAGTCAAATAATTCCCTAATTTCACAATCACATTCATTCTAGAGTCAAACCTAGAAGATTTAACTACTCATGGTGAAACTGATAAACTAAAAGCAATTGGAATAATACGCAACGAATTCAAGTACAAAAGTAGTTTGTAAAATGCAAGAATAAGAAATTAAAACTCTTACTTGATTGAACTTGTAAAATGTAAATCTGAAAGTGAAGTAGTAGTTGTAATTACAAGTGATAATTCTTCCCTAAATCTTCCAAGAATTGATGGATTTACAATGAGTAGACGTCTAGGATGGGTTTTTGGAGAGAAAATGTAAAAGAAGACTTGGAAAATTCAGATATAACTTGAAAATAATGTCTATTGCTATTTATACTACAGGGAATCGCACTAAATAACCGCCTCCAAAGTGTCTGGTCATGATGGAGGTAACGACGTGAACTCCATTGTGACCAAGCCCAAGCGTCGCAGGTCCCAAGATGTCACGCTGGTGGTCATGGCATGACCATCAGTGTGACGCCTGGGATCCGCAAGGTAGCCTAGCAGGTCACGATGGAGATCATAACGTGACCTTCATCGTGACACCCTAGGCTACTTTCATATGATTAAGTTGTCACACTGCATGTCACAGCGCGACCAACAGCGTGACACCTGACTATCTAAAAGCTGACCAGAGTATCACGCTGACGGTCACGACGTGACCTTCAGCATGATACTCTCTCGGTGGAACTTTTTGGCTTCATATTCGCTCTGTTGCTCTGTTGAACCTTGTTATGGTTTTGACACTCCATTTCTGAACCATTTTGCCTTGATAGCATTCCAATTTGACCTCATTTTACGCTCTTACGTGTCGAAGTACCAGTTTCCATTTCTCAAGCCATAAACACCTAAAATAAGCTTCATTCTTCTTTTAACGAGGTTTTCTCCTCGCCTTGTGACCCTAGCCAGCAAAGGACCACAAGGAGGTAAACCAGCCTAGGTTACCCATAGCTGACCGACTCAAACCCAAGGATTTGAGGATCGAACCTCCGACCTCTCGGGTGTAGGTAGAGCACTCTTACCACCTGCGATGTCCTTACAGACAAATAAGCTTCATTTTTGAACAATCACCTAACATTCACCCAGAAATTAGTACAAATAATGAAGCATAATCGTGTGGCTAATTTATGGATTATCATCGTATAATCATTATTCCATGGACCATGGTCTACACATTTGTGTAAACCATAAACCAAAAGTACATTAAAATATACTAAAATTACATTATTTCTATACATAAAATACATTATTTGAAAGTACATGATTATATATATATGTATATATATAATCAAATAATGTGCATTTAGTATACAAATAATGTACTTTTAGTATATTAAAAAGGTATATTACGTTCAAGGTCCACACAACTATGTGGACAATGAACTACACAATAATTTGCCGAAACCATATATAGTAGTTTCAAAGTGGATTTTTTTGGGATTTATTTTCATTATTAAGAGACCAAAAATTTAAAAGGCGCGAATAAAAAAATATTTGAAAATAAAGCCGCCAAATCGAAATTTTGGAAAACTCCCTCCATACGTACTCGTAAATTGAAAGCACAAATCCTAATTTAAGGAGTTAATCTCAATCGTTCATTTACCATCGCATTTAAAATCATCATCAAACGCTCCATATCCTTCCACCTCATCAATCCGCCCATACCTTACATAGCCAATTACGTTTCATCATCACCTTCTATATAAACCTCCCATCAAAACTCATTTTTTCTCCATCGCCTTACATCCCATTTTCTTCTATTAATCACACCCTAGATTTTTTCTATAGAAATCTTGATAAAATGGCACAGAAAACAACGAACAAGAAACCGACCGAGAAGAAAGCGTTGGAGGAGAAGAACACCATTGTAGGCGAGAATGCTCTAGTGGAAAAGAAGCCCAAGTGTGGGAAGAAGATTCCCAGGGACGCTAGCCCCGCTTCCGGCGATAAAAAGAATAAAAAGGCAAAGAAGAACATTGAGTCTTACAAGACCTACATCTTCAAGGGGCTGAAGAAGGTCCACCCTGACTTTGGGATCACTAGTAAGGCAATGGGAATCATGAACAGCTTCATCAATGACATCTTTGAGAAATTAGCACAAGAGGCTTCCAAGCTTGCCCACTATAACAAGAAGCCAACGATCACTTCTCGGGAGATTCAGACCGCAGCCAAGCTTGTATTGCTTGGCGAATTGGCTAAACATGCCATTTTTGAGGGAACCATGGCGGTGACCAAGTTCACGAGCACTTAAAAAATTGTTATTCACAATTGACCATCTTTGATTTGACCAAGGGCTAGGGTTTACAAGTACTAAATGTTGTTATGTTTCTATTTTAATTACAAAATATTATGTTTGTTGGTCCCAAGGGGATGGGGTACAAGTCTAGAGGGGGGGGTGAATAGACTTGTATAAGATTTTGCAAATCTTTTTCGACTTCTCGTGTATATTGGACTTAGGATGTTTAGGTCCGATACCTCACAAGATGAAGATAAAGTTTTATGCGCAGCGGAAAAGTTATCCCCTTTTAGTTAGCACGAGTTTGAGTTAGTTCGAGAGGTGCGGTTATATGCAGTGCAGTTCGAGAGTTAGATAGCGAGAGATAAAAGCAGAAAGTAAATGCGAGAGAGATTTTTAAGTGGTTCGGCCAACCCGCCTACGTCCACTCTTCTTCCAGAAACTCCCTGGAAGGATTGCACTAAAACTTCCCTTTTTAGTACAATATCGAGCGCTTGAGCTTTGATCACGAAGCCCGCCTCAAGCCTCAGGTTTTTCGCCCCGCTTCTTGTTACTCCACCTATCGAGCACTTGAGCTTTGATCACCAAGCCCGCCTCAAGCCTCAGGATCTTCACAAGACAGCTCCTAGGTTACTCCGCCTCTCCTCAGGTTTTTCTCCCCGCTTCCAGTTACTCCACCTCTCGAGCACTTGAGCTTTGATCACCAAGCCCGCCTCAAGCCTCAGGATCTTCACTAGACAGCTGCCAGGTTACTCCGCCTCTTCTTGCTTAATCCAAAGCAAGGACCTTTGGTTGTCACAGTTGAGTGTAACAAGCTCCAATCTGACCAAAAGCTATCGTTGAATCAACTTCGATGTAGAGCAGCTTCGGTCACCTTCTAGATGTATAGCAGTTTAAGCTTTGTAACTCTCTCAAACACTAAGATGTGTTTTTCTCGCTGTTTTGAATATCAGGATGATATTCCAAGTTGAGCACTTGCACTTTTGAACGTTTTAATCAGACACCTCTTAAGATTTTCGAATGAACCAACCTTCTCTTCTTTGAACTTGTGTCTTCACATCCTTTTTATATGAGAGTTGAGGAATAATTCCGTTGGAGGGAAAATTATTCCGTTTGAAATCTGTCTCCCATGCTATGTATGGGACTTGCATCTTTTCAGCATTTTTTATGGAGTGGTGGTCTTGTAACTTGAACCTTTTGTTTGGTAGTGGATATTCCATAATCCACTTTCTTGAGTCCATGCTCCACTTGCTACTTTTGGTAAAAGTTACTCTTTTTAAATTCCCATTGATTCTCATTTTAGGGAATAAGACCGACTTTGGATTAGTGTACCTTCTATCCGTTTGTTGTGGAATTCTGATGTGGCATCCACTTCTGGCACCTCCTTAATATTTTATCTCCATGATATTCTTCTTCTCCAAACTTTAGTCATTCACCCTTTTGGAGAAATGTCAGTTTATCGAGACCAAGATTGATGTCTCGATTGTTTGATGTCTTGATCCCCATGTATCGAGAGATCTATCTCTCGAACTCTGCTTATGTCTCGAACTGGGTTGTTGTATCGAGAGATCCTATCTCTCGGACTCTGCTTATGTCTCGAGACTTAGTTGATGTCTCGCAGACCCTTATTCCTCCAGTGTTGTCCCGTGCCTTCTTCTGATCTATCTATAAGATTACAACACGAGACTTTCTAAGATGTTCACACAAGTTTACCTTAAGCTTAAATATTTTCCGAGTTGAGCTCAAGTTACCCGGTTGTATTTTCGCTCTTAGTTTACTTGTCGAACTTACATATAATTTCTATCTTTCGAGACTTAGGGGATTATAGGTTACATTTGGTATCATCAAAACCTATTACAATATGTTCCTAACAATTTCTCCCTTTTTGATGATGCCAACACTTATACTTACTTATATACTTGATTAGCAAGAAAAGATCATTGATTTTATTTTCAGCGCATACGGTAAGTTTGACAAGCGAGCTAATCTGCTAAAACATGAAGTAAGAACTCACGCAACACCCCCAGCAAAAGATATATACATTAATATAAGGGAATGTTTTACATGAAATAGCAGAAAAGAAAGAAGATAAAGAACAACATGAATTTCGAATGCATGTAGACATCGAGAGCTTACTGCTTNTCCTCCAGTTGTTTGCTCAATGACTTTGGAACTTTTGGAGGAGGTCCAGCTGGTTCACTTGCTGCCCTTTTCTTGCTAGTTGTTGATGTCTTTCCCTGAGTATTATTTTCCCCCTTGGTGGCATCATCGGCTCGGGAAAGGAGGGTGGACATGCCTTCGAAGAGTGCTTGAAGTTGGGCAGGCACTTGGTTCGACAGATCATCGAGTAGTGCTTTCATCACGTCCTGTCGAAGTTCACTGGAATATTGGAAGGCTCGAAGCTCTGCTCGTATCTCAGCTAATTCAGCTCTCGCACCTTCAGCCTCTGCTCGAGCTACAGCAGCTTCATCTGCAGCTTTCCGTGCTGCATCCTCAGCCCATACTGCCTGTTCGAGAAGTTCGTCATGGCTGGCTTGAGATTCACTTGTGCCAGCCGCAGGCATTGCAGCGTTGCGAACAATGGTCAGTATGCGCTCGATCTGAGCCATCTTCTGAGAGTGATCGGCTATGAATTGACGCACCTCGCCAATGAAAGCTTGTTCGGCCTTTTGATCATAATCAGAAGTTGAAGGAGAAGAAGTACCTTTAGTCGGAGGGGACTTGGGTGCTTCCAGATTTCCACCCATGACTTGTATTTGCGAGTCCACCTCTCGATTGAGTTTCTGAGGGCCAGCAGGAACATAGGGATCAGAGCTCGAAGGTAGCTCCATATCAGGTGCTTCCCGGTTTCCACCTGAGGGATGGATCACTTCTTGCTCTTCACCTTTCGAACCTGGAGCCTTAGCTTCAGCAACTGTTGGGATTGGATTAGCCAGGGAGAGATCTTCGATATTGGACGCTTCCCGATTTCCATCCAATGAAGGTTCCCCCTCAACGTCACCTCTCGAACCAGTGCTGGGAACTTGGTCATCTGCTACGTCACCTCTCGAACCAGTGCTGGGAACTTGGTCATCTGCTAGTGAGCCTCTCGAACCAGTGCTGGGAACTTGGTCATCTGCTAGTGAGGTTTTCGAACCAGTGCTGGGAACTTGGTCATCTGCTAGTGAGGTTTGAGACGAAGTGCTGGGAACTTGGTCATCTGCTAGTGAGGTTTGAGACGAAGTTTCGACAGGTGCTTCCCTGTTTCCACCTTTGATGGTTGCATCGTCCTCTTCAATACTTCTCGAACTAGCAGGACTTTGGACATTCTGCTCTCGTTGCTCATCAGATCGCACCTCAGCTTGCTCAGGTGAGTCAGGAATTACTATTGTTTCAGGAGCAGCTGGTGCACTCCACCTTTCTCTTTCGACCATCCTAGCTGCAAAGGTTGATGCTGTGTCATCTGGTAGTAGGAATGGTGAAGGCAGTTCCATAGCGATGGGAAAGCCTGGGAGTTGGAGCAACGGTATGTCACCCTCTCGAACTGTCTGTGCTTCATCGGTGTCATTCGAGGGTGTGGACTCAGGTGGTGGCANTCTCGAACCAGCAGGACTTTGGACATTCTGCTCTCGTTGCTCATCAGATCGCACCTCAGCTTGCTCAGGTGAGTCAGGAATTACTATTGTTTCAGGAGCAGCTGGTGCACTCCACCTTTCTCTTTCGACCATCCTAGCTGCAAAGGTTGATGCTGTGTCATCTGGTAGTAGGAATGGTGATGGTAGTTCCATAGCGATGGGAAAGCCTGGGAGTTGGAGCAACGGTATGTCACCCTCTCGAACTGTCTGTGCTTCATCGGTGTCATTCGAGGGTGTGGACTCAGGTGGTGGCAAAAGAAGAACAGTGTTAGGGGCCACCTCAAGTGCTTCAGAGGTCTCGGATTCACCTCTCGAAGCTGCTACCTGTTCGTCCAGAGCAGAGAAATTTACTTGGGACAAGGGGATTGCGGCTGTTGGTATTGGGTTCTCAGAATCATCTCGAGCAATCCCAGAGGTCTCTCCTGGACCTCTCGTATCCTCTACTTGATGTCCCAAGGATAATGCAGTGGCGAGCCTGATATCTTCTTGAAATTGAGCTTCTAATTCAGGATCCACTATAGGCTCGGCTTCGGCTTCTTGCGCATCAACAGCTATGCCCTTTCCTTTGTCAGATCGACCAAGATTTCTCCTGGTCACGTGCATCTCATGGGCAAGATTCAGAAGTTCATTGGCTGGGATTGCAGTGAGGTTTAACCAATTTAAAGCAAAGTCCTCCTCAGCCACCATATCTGCTGCTC
>NC_044922.1:13125176-13134182 GCF_003576645.1 Ipomoea triloba | reverse complement strand
TCTCTCAACCTCAGTGGCCAGTGTAGCCTGAGGTTCCCCCTGGGCTTGTGCCCTGTCTTCGAATGGTACTTGGATTGCTGAAGGTGTTACCTCTCGAATTTGAGTGATAGTTTTAGCCTTTTTAGCCCTCTTTGGCAAGGCAACCCTCTTGATCAGGGTATTCAGAGGCTCACCATCAGATTCCTTCTCCTTGGCTAGGGCTTTCCTTTTGTCCCTTCCTTTAGGCTTTGAGGGAGAAGGTGTAACCTTAACACCCCTTCCTTTAGGCTTTGAGGGAGAAGGTGTAACCTTAACACCTTTTCCTTTAGGCTTTGAGGGAGAAGGTGTAACCTTAACACCTTTAGCCTTAGGCTTTGAGGGAGAAGGTGTAACCTTAACACCTTTAGCCTTTGGAGCTTGAGATTTCGTCCTACCCATATAGGTATTCCGATGAACCTCTCGCCTTTCCCTCAGTTCTAAGCCCTTCAGACTTAAAAGGTATTGAACAACAAAACCAAAACCAACCTTTTTACTGATCGTCAGGTTGGTGTTGGAGACTGAGCTCTGCACTTGCTGTTGAAGGAAATTGAAGATGATATGTGCCCAATCCATTTTGTTGTTGTTCCAGATGGCGTGGAGGATTTTGAGGATGTCCAGATTAATCTCATCAGTTCCAGACACCTTGCCGAGCACGAATTTCATGATAAGGTCGGCAGCAAGAGCAAACCTCTCCTTTAGGTGGAACTTGCGGAGGGCAGAGGATGCTCTGGGCGGTGCAGTCTCCAGTCGGATTTTATCCCAAAAGGCTTGCTTGTCCAAGTCGTAATCCGAGAAGTGCTGGATTGCTTACTCCGACGTCGCGAAGTCGAATGCCGCTCTGAGGTCACCAACAGAGGTCGTGATATGGATCTCATTGAACCGACTCTCTATTTTGCCCTTCGTGACCTTGGCATTCGCGAACCATTCAGTGAAGTCGAGTTCATGAATGGTTTGGTAGTCGTGTGTCATGTATTTCATAAGTCCTGCTTTTTCGAACTTCTTCAGGACTTTCTCCGCCATCGTTGGGTTCGTCGAGTGAGCAACGAAACCATCTCTGTCAAGGATACTCCCCTCCTTGACTTGTTTTATCTGAGAGCGTATGTGTTCCAGCTCCCTCTGGTATGCATCGGAAGATGATGATGATGATTCAGACGCCATTGTTTGAGGTGTTGGAGGGATTGTGTACAGTGTTTAGGATTTGGGGGTTTTGGGTATTCAGTTTGAGCTTGAATCCGGGTGAGGGAGAAGAAATTGGCTTTTATATCGTGTGGATTCGGGTTGGATATATGGGTAGGGTTAAGAGCTTGACCCGAAAAAGGGATCCCGGTTAATTTAAAAGAATTGAAAGGTCAGAAATACCCTTTTATAACGGTTATGTATGTAAGGTATGGTAAGGGTATTTTCGTAAGATATAATACGGTTTTGGATAGTGGGATATAAAGAGATGATATTTGTATAAGCATGCTCCCACTTATCAAGATAATGCCTTTAAGAACGGAAAACCGTCAGTAACCGAAGACCACGTGGCTAACATTAATGCCCAAAGTTAGCCATTCCACATATATCCGTTGAGCTCATTAGTTTTACCTCTTCGAAGGTAAACTCTCGACTTTGCTAGTTTAAGGATCTTCCCCCTGAGTGATCGATCCCTAACCCTCCTTATTCCTCCATTTAGAGATACGTAGATAGTCAGTTTGATATCTTTCGAAGTGATCTCTCGAACTGCCCTTCTTCGAGACATAACACAAATAGGCAAACTGAACATGTACCTCTCGAACTACCTTTCGAACACAGATTGCGATACGGAGACAAGATTGATTCATAAAAAAGATATCACTTGGAACATTTCCTTAAGTTCATTTAGTGATTTTCGAAAACATTACATATGAATCAATATCCTATTAGATTCCATAGAAACTTTTGTTTGGCCTTGGGCAGCCTAATAGGAATCTGACGTTAGAACAAGAACTAGCCATCTAAAGTCTTATTTATCCTAATAACAGAACTAGAGGTGGCTACTCCTTCTTGTCCTTTTCTCTGCTGCTACCTTCCTCACAGGCTTCATCTCCCCTTCCCTTGGTTCTCCATTTGGTTGAGGGAGTTCCTTTTCCAGAATGTGCAGCTGTAGGAGTCCCACTTATACGGGACTCTTCTCCTAACTCCAGTATCCCATCGTTGTGGATCTCCTCGCATTTGGGGATCCATTCACCTTGGATGGGAATAGGATGCTTGCTCGGATTATCAGGAAGCTCCGCAATCTGTTCACCCTTCATTGATTCTGGATAGTTCTCTCCTTGAAAGTCTTTGGACTTCGGTGCTGATTTTCTCCCCCTATACCAGAATGGTACATCGTCTTTTCCTTTCTTCTTCTCCATGAAGAAGTCGATGACATAAACTGCTGAAGAAAACCCTCTATTTATAGCCCAAAAAGTTAACACTGTAGAGTCACGGGATGCCATATGAATGACCATTCAATGCTGTGTAACTCCAAAGCTGCCATAAAGTTGATGAAACCGCTCCTCACATGCGAAACAGTTCATGGCACTAAATACAAGAAGATAAGATTTGATTATTCACCCCAATTCTATCATTCCCAATTCTAACCTTAGTTGAGAGAATCTATTTTCACATAACGCTTTTGTGAAAATATCTGCTAGTTGCTCCTCCGTTGCAACGTATTCCAAAGTTATATCTTTTTTCTCAACATGGTCTCAGATGAAGTGATACTTGATATCAATGTGTTTTGTCCTTGAATGTAACACTGGATTCTGAGTAATAGCTATAGCACTGGTGTTGTCACACATGATCTTAACCTCTTTACATTCAACACCATAATCCAGTAGTTGTTGCTTCATCCATAAAACCTGAGCACAGCAACTTCCAGCTGCTACATATTCTGCCTCAGCGGTGCTTGTAGCTATCGAATGCTGTTTCTTGCTAAACCATGAGACAAGTCTTCCACCTAGAAACTGACATGTCCCTGATGTGCTCTTTCGATCTACTTTGCAACCGGCAAAGTCCGCATCTGAATAACCCATAAGTTCGAAAGATCCACCTCTCGAATACCAAAGTCCAACACTTTGCGTACCTTTGAGATATCTAAGGATATTTTTAGATGCATTTAAGTGACTTTCCTTAGGACTTGCCTGAAATCTAGCACATACACCTACTGCAAAGGATATATCTGGCCTACTAGCAGTTAAATAAAGAAGAGATCCGATGATACCTCGATATGTAGTTTGATCGACCTCTCGACCTTCACTGTCGACATCGATACGTAGAGAGGTTCCCATGGGTACTTTGNTGGTTAAGGATCTTCCCCCTGAGTGATCGATCCCTAACCCTCCTTATTCCTCCATTTAGAGATACGTAGATAGTCAGTTTGATATCTTTCGAAGTGATCTCTCGAACTGCCCTTCTTCGAGACATAACACAAATAGGCAAACTGAACATGTACCTCTCGAACTACCTTTCGAACACAGATTGCGATACGGAGACAAGATTGATTCATAAAAAAGATATCACTTGGAACATTTCCTTAAGTTCATTTAGTGATTTTCGAAAACATTACATATGAATCAATATCCTATTAGATTCCATAGAAACTTTTGTTTGGCCTTGGGCAGCCTAATAGGAATCTGACGTTAGAACAAGAACTAGCCATCTAAAGTCTTATTTATCCTAATAACAGAACTAGAGGTGGCTACTCCTTCTTGTCCTTTTCTCTGCTGCTACCTTCCTCACAGGCTTCATCTCCCCTTCCCTTGGTTCTCCATTTGGTTGAGGGAGTTCCTTTTCCAGAATGTGCAGCTGTAGGAGTCCCACTTATACGGGACTCTTCTCCTAACTCCAGTATCCCATCGTTGTGGATCTCCTCGCATTTGGGGATCCATTCACCTTGGATGGGAATAGGATGCTTGCTCGGATTATCAGGAAGCTCCGCAATCTGTTCACCCTTCATTGATTCTGGATAGTTCTCTCCTTGAAAGTCTTTGGACTTCGGTGCTGATTTTCTCCCCCTATACCAGAATGGTACATCGTCTTTTCCTTTCTTCTTCTCCATGAAGAAGTCGATGACATAAACTGCTGAAGAAAACCCTCTATTTATAGCCCAAAAAGTTAACACTGTAGAGTCACGGGATGCCATATGAATGACCATTCAATGCTGTGTAACTCCAAAGCTGCCATAAAGTTGATGAAACCGCTCCTCACATGCGAAACAGTTCATGGCACTAAATACAAGAAGATAAGATTTGATTATTCACCCCAATTCTATCATTCCCAATTCTAACCTTAGTTGAGAGAATCTATTTTCACATAACGCTTTTGTGAAAATATCTGCTAGTTGCTCCTCCGTTGCAACGTATTCCAAAGTTATATCTTTTTTCTCAACATGGTCTCAGATGAAGTGATACTTGATATCAATGTGTTTTGTCCTTGAATGTAACACTGGATTCTGAGTAATAGCTATAGCACTGGTGTTGTCACACATGATCTTAACCTCTTTACATTCAACACCATAATCCAGTAGTTGTTGCTTCATCCATAAAACCTGAGCACAGCAACTTCCAGCTGCTACATATTCTGCCTCAGCGGTGCTTGTAGCTATCGAATGCTGTTTCTTGCTAAACCATGAGACAAGTCTTCCACCTAGAAACTGACATGTCCCTGATGTGCTCTTTCGATCTACTTTGCAACCGGCAAAGTCCGCATCTGAATAACCCATAAGTTCGAAAGATCCACCTCTCGAATACCAAAGTCCAACACTTTGCGTACCTTTGAGATATCTAAGGATATTTTTAGATGCATTTAAGTGACTTTCCTTAGGACTTGCCTGAAATCTAGCACATACACCTACTGCAAAGGATATATCTGGCCTACTAGCAGTTAAATAAAGAAGAGATCCGATGATACCTCGATATGTAGTTTGATCGACCTCTCGACCTTCACTGTCGACATCGATACGTAGAGAGGTTCCCATGGGTACTTTGACTAAGGATTTCCCTTCTATGTTGTATTTTCTGAGCAGATCCCTGGTGTATTTCTCCTGATTGATGAAAATACCTTCCTTAAGTTGTCTCACTTGTAATCCAAGGAAGTAGTTGAGTTCTCCCATCATGCTCATCTCGAACTTCCCTTTCATCAACCTGGAGAACTTCTCGCACAAGTCTGGATTGGTGCTTCCAAAAATGATATCGTCCACATAGATTTGCACCAATAAGATGTGATCCTCATCCTTAATTCTAAACAATGTTTTGTCCACTAGGCCTTTGGTGAACCCACACTGAAGTAGAAAAGAGGATAAGGTATCATACCAAGCTCTCGGAGCTTGTTTTAAGCCGTAAAGTGCCTTCTTCAACTTGTATACTTTGTCAGCTCCCACGTCCTTCAAGAAACCCGGAGGTTGTTCAACGTACACCTCTTCTTCGAGAAGTCCGTTCAAAAAGCGCTCTTGACATCCATTTGATATACTTTAAAGTCTTTGAAGGCGGCATATGCGAGAAAGATGCGTATGGCTTCGAGACGTGCCACTGGAGCGAAGGTTTCATCAAAATCTATTCCTTCCTCCTGACAATAGCCTTTGGCAACAAGTCTGGCCTTGTTCCTAACAATGACTCCATCCTCATTCATCTTGTTTCTGAAAACCCACTTTGTACCAATGACATTCTGATGATGAGGTCTCGGAACTTGTTCCCAAACATCGTTCCGTTCAAACTGATGAAGTTCCTCTTGCATGGCTTGCACCCAATCTAGATCACATAGAGCCTCATCGATCACCTTAGGCTCTATTTGAGATAGAAAGCAAGCAAACATGCTTTCTCTATATGCTGATCTGGTCCGAACTCTGTCACGTACATCTCCAATCACTTGATCAGCAGGGTGACTTCTCAGCCATCTTAGGTCGGGTTGTGGCTCCTCAGTTGATACTTCCGTTGAAGGTTGAGATGTGGGTTGAGCATCTATGATCTGGATCGGATCAACTGAGTCAGGAGCTTTCTTCTTGGTAGGCTCTTCAACATCTGATTCTGACTGGAGTTCCGCTACGTCTCGAACTATCGATTTCTTCCCATCGAGGGGTGAGTGTAATCTCTCGATTGACTCCGACTGAGCTTCCTCAGCTGCTTCCATTGACTTTGATGGTTGATCTGTTGATGCTCTATCATCAAAAGAGACATGTATGGATTCTTCAACCACCAATCTCCGCTTGTTGAAGACTTTGAATGCTTTACTTGTCGATGAGTATCCCAGAAATACTCCATCATCTGCCTTTTCATCAAAAGTTCTTAGCTGAGTCTTCCCATTGTTGTGGACATAGCATTTGCACCCGAATGTGTGGAAGTAGCTTACATTCGGTTTTTTTCCATTCCACAACTCATATGGAGTCTTTCCAACTCCTTTCACGATCAAGGACCGATTTTGGGTATAGCAAGCTGTGTTGATTGCTTCTGCCCAAAATCCTTGAGATATGTTGGCGTGCGAGAGCATGGTCCTTGCAGCTTTCTTGAGAGTTCTGGTCCTTCTTTCAACAACCCCGTTCTGTTGAGGCGTTCGAGCAGCTGACAACTGATGATGAATACCGTTCTCGTTGCAGTAGCTCTCGATAACTTGATTAACGAACTCTCCACCTTGATCTGACCTAATCTTTAGTATCGAGACATCCTTTTCAACTTGAACTTGCTTCAAAAGATTTGGTAGGGCAACTTTTGCCTCGCTTTTCTTCGTTAAGAACATGGTCAAGGTGAATCTTGTGTAGTCATCTACTACCACAAGAGTGTACTTTCTTCCTTTCATGCTGGGTGGATCCACCGGTCCAAATAAGTCCATGTGAAGAAGACTTAATGGTCTAGTGGATGATGTCTCGGCTTTGCTTTTGAAAGAGGATTTGATCTGTTTGCAGCGTTGGCATGCCTCACATATCTTGTCCTTTCGAAACGTAACTTTGGGCAGTCCTTCCACAAGGTTCCTCTTAGTAAGCTTGTTAATAGTTTTGAAGTTCAAATGGCTAAGCTTACTGTGCCAATTCCAGCATAAGTCTTCCTTGCTCCTTGCCAGCATACATAGGGATGGTTTGGCAGATCTCCAATCCACTATGTACATGTTTCCTTTCCTTGCTGCTTCCAGGACGACTTCGAGAGATTCCTCTTGTATGATTTGGCACTTGCTTTTGGTGAAGATCACTCTGTAGCCCTTGTCACAGAACTGGCTTGTGCTAAGGAGGTTGAATTTGAGTCCCTCAACGTAGGATACCCCCTTGATCACCAATTCATTCTTATGAATTTCACCAACAGCCTTTGTGCGTCCTTTCTTCTCGTTGTCTCCAAATGTCACCGAGGGACCTTCGATAGGATGGATGTTCTCTAGCAGTGTTAAGTTTCCCGTCATATGTCTCGAACATCCACTGTCAATGAACCATATGTCCCTGGTGTCCTGCAAGCAGATCAAGCAGATTTAGGTACCCAAACTTTGGGTCCTGGTTGGTTAGTAAGTTTAGGCATCCATTTATACCTTGGACCCATTACTCCAGGCCTAGGTGCAATGTAGCCATTATACATTTGATAATCATAAGGAATGCTAGCAAAGACTCTGAGCCTCTTAGGTGCATAAATCAGTTTTGGTTGAGGCCTGACCTCGGACTTACGCACCATGCCCTTCATTGCTTGTTTGGTCATGTGAAATTGCTGGAAGTGAGATTTCTTCCAGAAATCATGATTCGATGACCAGTCCTCACTAGATGGATAGAGTCTGCTTTTCTCTATTCGTGAGTTCCTAACTCTATGGATCTCAGACCATCCATATTTACCTTGAGGCGCATTATATAGAATGTAGCTTCTTTTGTACTTGGAATGGCCTTGCGAGAGATAGCAAGGTGATCTCTCGATATTGTTTACCCGGCCATTCTTCGTAGCTTTCCTATACTTTCCATTGCTGGTGTATAGGGACGGTTTATGAATAGCTACTCTGGTCTTTTCTGTTGGTCTTTTATGACCATTGTTTGGTTTGGGTTGAGATCCTCCATTATTTGAAGTTCCCAAACCATTGGTCTGTTTATCTCTCGAGAGACAGTCTTGACGGAACCCTAGACCGGTTCTATCACTAGTAGGTCTGTGATCATTTACCATTTTCTCCATAGCTTTGGAGGAATTAGTGTATGATGCTATGACCTTTCTAAGATTAAGCTCTCTGGTCTCTCGAGCTTTGCACTCTTCAGCCAGTAGGATTACTTGGGCTTCTAACTCACTTACTTTGAGAGTTAGCTCCGAATTCTCTTTCGAGACGTTCTTAAGCATATCTCTTTCAGCAGTTAGCTTGCTGTTTTCTTCCCGGATTTTGGCATGAGTGCTGTTAGCGACAGCGAGATCCCTTTTAAGTGTTTCAAGCATCTCAAAGGGATCTTCATCGCTTCCGAACGAAGAACAACGAGAGGTAGAGGTAGAGCAGCGAGATGTGGAAGTAGAGGTTACCTCATTGTCAATGGCCATTAGACATTGATCCTCTTCTTCCTCGGTGTATAAGCAGATGAGTCCCCTCTCATCTTCTGAGCTGCTGCTGCCTTCACTGGAGCTCGATGTCTCGGACTCCTCGATTGCTCTCTCGAGTTCCTCAGCAACAAGCGCCTTTCTGCGCAGATGTTTCCTTGAATCTCCCTTGAAGCCACTTTGTGCTGGCTTTTCTTTGGATTCCTCCTTTCTCCTGGAGTTCCTGCCTTCTTGGCCTTGATACTTACTTACCATAGGGTAAGGGCACTCGGCTTTGAAGTGTCCTGGTCTCCTGCAGTTGTAGCAAAGACCCTGATTTTCCTCCTCTATCCTTCTGGATGAATGTTTCTCATTGTTCCTTCTTGAGGAGGAAGGTGAACTTGTGTTGCTCTCCGTTGACTTCCTCATGAATTTCCTGAATTTCCTCATGAAGAGAGCAAACTGTTCGTCAGAAAACATATTAGTGGGATTAGGATCTGACCTTGAAGAGGTGGATGGTTGATCAGCAATC
>NC_044922.1:13087181-13125151 GCF_003576645.1 Ipomoea triloba | reverse complement strand
GTACCCAAACTTTGGGTCCTGGTTGGTTAGTAAGTTTTAGGCATCCATTTATACCTTGGACCCATTACTCCAGGCCTAGTGCAATGTAGCCATTATACGTTTGATAATCATAAGGAATGCTAGCAAAGACTCTGGCTCTTAGGTGCATAAATCAGTTTTGGTGAGCCTGACCTCGGACTTACGCACCATGCCCTTTCATGCGCTGTTTGGTCATGTGAAATTGCTGGAAGTGAGGTTTCTTCCAGAAATCATGATTCGATGACCAATCCTCACTAGATGGATAGAGTCTGCCTTTTCTCCATTCGTGAGTTCCTAACTCTATGGATCTCAGACCATCCATATTTGCCTTGAGGCGCATTATATGGAATGTAGCTTCTTTTGTACTTGGAATGGCCTTGCGAGAGATAGCAAGGTGATCTCTCGATATTGTTTACCCGGCCATTCTTCGTAGCTTTCCTATACTTTCCATTGCTGGTGTATAGGGACGGTTTATGAATAGCTACTCTGGTCTTTTCTGTTGGTCTTTTATGACCATTGTTTGGTTTGGGTTGAGATCCTCCATTATTTGAAGTTCCCAAACCATTGGTCTGTTTATCTCTCGAGAGACAGGTCTTGACGGAACCCTAGACCGGTTCTATCACTTAGTAGGTCTGTGATCATTTACCATTTTCTCCATAGCTTTGGAGGAATTAGTGTATGATGCTATGACCTTTCTAAGATTAAGCTCTCTGGTCTCTCGAGCTTTGCACTCTTCAGCAGTAGGATTACTTTAGCTTCTAACTCACTTACTTTGAGAGTTAGCTCCGAATTCTCTTTCGAGACGTTCTTAAGCATATCTCTTTCAGCAGTTAGCTTGCTGTTTTCTTCCCGATTTTGGCATGAGTGCTGTTAGCGATGCGAGATCCCTTTTAAGTGTTTCAAGCATCTCAAAGGGATCTTCATCGCTTCCGAACGAAGAACAACGAGAGGTAGAGGTAGAGCAGCGAGATGTGGAAGTAGAGGTTACCTCATTTCAATGGCCATTAGCATTGATCCTCTTCTTCCTCGGTGTATAAGCAGATGAGTCCCTCTCATCTTCTGAGCTGCTGCTGCCTTCACTGGAGCTCGATGTCTCGGACTCCTCGATTGCTCTCTCGAGTTCCTCAGCAACAAGCGCCTTTCTGCGCAGATGTTTCCTTGAATCTCCCTTGAAGCCACTTTGTGCTGGCTTTCTTTGGATTCCTCCTTTCTCCTGGAGTCCCTGCCTTCTTGGCCTTGATACCTTACCATAGGGTAAGGGCACTCGGCTTTGAAGTGTCCTGGTCTCCTGCAGTTGTAGCAAAGACCCCTGATTTTCCTCTCTATCCTTCTGGGATGAATGTTTCTCATTGTTCCTTCTTGAGGAGGAAGGTGAACTTGTGTTGCTCTCCGTTTGGGGATGCCCGATCGGGATCAAGGGGGGATTCGTGAAGAGTAGGACCCAGTTAAGGCCAGCGAGGTGGAGAAAGGTAACCACTGATCTCATTTTATTTCGTATAATTTCAATTTCATGTGCATCATTTGAGAGTAGTCTAAGTTCCTAAAAAAGAGAGTTGGACACTAGGTACCAATAGCACATGCTGTCCATTTTAAAAATTATCTCGTGCTTTGAAAATATTTTCAAAAGATTTTTCAAAGAAGGATCTCTAGCAATATAAACGAAGGTTTATATCGATCAGAGAACTTGCTCTGATACCAATTGTTGGTCCCAAGGGGATGGGGTACAAGTCTAGAGGGGGGGGGTGAATAGACTTGTATAAGATTTTGCAAATCTTTTTCGACTTCTCGTGTATATTGGACTTAGGATGTTTAGGTCCGATACCTCACAAGATGAAGACAAAGTTTTATACGCAGCGGAAAAGTTATCCCCTTTTAGTTAGCACGAGTTTGAGTTAGTTCGAGAGGTGCGGTTATATGCAGTGCAGTTCGAGAGTTAGATAACGAGAGATAAAAGCAGAAAGTAAATGCGAGAGAGATTTTTAAGTGGTTCGGCCAACCCGCCTACGTCCACTCTTCTTCCAGAAACTCCCTGGAAGGATTGCACTAAAACTTCCCTTTTTAGTACAATATCGAGCGCTTGAGCTTTGATCACGAAGCCCGCCTCAAGCCTCAGGTTTTTCGCCCCGCTTCTTGTTACTCCACCTATCGAGCACTTGAGCTTTGATCACCAAGCCCGCCTCAAGCCTCAGGATCTTCACAAGACAGCTCCCAGGTTACTCCGCCTCTCCTCAGGTTTTTCTCCCCGCTTCCAGTTACTCCACCTCTCGAGCACTTGAGCTTTGATCACCAAGCCCGCCTCAAGCCTCAGGATCTTCACTAGACAGCTGCCAGGTTACTCCGCCTCTTCTTGCTTAATCCAAAGCAAGGACCTTTGGTTGTCACAGTTGAGTGTAACAAGCTCCAATCTGACCAAAAGCTATCGTTGAATCAACTTCGATGTAGAGCAGCTTCGGTCACCTTCTAGATGTATAGCAGTTTAAGCTTTGTAACTCTCTCAAACACTAAGATGTGTTTTTCTCGTTGTTTTGAATATCAGGATGATATTCCAAGTTGAGCACTTGCACTTTTGAACGTTTTAATCAGACACCTCTTAAGATTTTCGAATGAACCAACCTTCTCTTCTTTGAACTTGTGTCTTCACATCCTTTTTATATGAGAGTTGAGGAATAATTCCGTTGGAGGGAAAATTATTCCGTTTGAAATCTGTCTCCCATGCTGTGTATGGGACTTGCATCTTTTCAGCATTTTTCATGGAGTGGTGGTCTTGTAACTTGAACCTTTTGTTTGGTAGTGGATATTCCATAATCCACTTTCTTGAGTCCATGCTCCACTTGCTACTTTTGGTAAAAGTTACTCTTTTTAAATTTCCATTGATCCTCGTTTTAGGGAATAAGACCGACTTTGGATTAGTGCACCTTCTATCCGTTTGTTGTGGAATTCTGATGTGGCATCCACTTCTGGCACCTCCTTAATATTTTATCTCCATGATATTCTTCTTCTCCAAACTTTAGTCATTCACCCTTTTGGAGAAATGTCAGTTTATCGAGACCAAGATTGATGTCTCGATTGTTTGATGTCTTGATCCCCACGTATCGAGAGATCTATCTCTCGAACTCTGCTTATGTCTCGAGACTTAGTTGATGTCTCGCAGACCCTTATTCCTCCAGTGTTGTCCCGTGCCTTCTTCTGATCTATCTATAAGATTACAACACGAGACTTTCTAAGATGTTCACACAAGTTTACCTTAAGCTTAAATATTTTCCGAGTTGAGCTCAAGTTACCCGGTTGTATTTTCGCTCTTAGTTTACTTGTCGAACTTACATATAATTTCTATCTTTCGAGACTTAGGGGATTATAGGTTACATTTGGTATCATCAAAACCTATTACAATATGTTCCTAACAATGTTGGATGTTAGTGGTTTGTAATGTGTATTAAGCTTCTTCAATGCAGAAATGGAAAATAATTGTCTTGTATTAGCAACAAATTTGTCTTATTGATTGCATTTGTGTTGTGGGTTTTCAGACTAGTAGGAATGGGTATAATTTACTTTGTAATTGATAAGCATATTCCATGTTTTTGCCCGAAAGATATAATATCACAAGAGAATACCTAATGAAGATGTCTTTCATTCATTATACCAATTGGGATCTTGTGATAGAGTTCACAAATCACATCACTTGTTAAGAATCCCTTAGGCTAGTGGTATAGGCATAATAATGAAATCAGTGTGTGTATGTGTATGTTTTTAGCTCTTAGTTGCTCAATGCAACTTTTCAACCAGTGTGATAGATATTAGGACAATATCCTAGTAAAAACAATTCCTTACTTGTCTTCATATATATTACTCCCTATGTCTCAAAATGTATGTCCCACTTCTATTTGGCACGTACTTTAAGACAATGAACAAAAGTTAACTCCCTTTACATTGTTTCCCTCTATGTACTCTAACTACTCGACATTTTGTTTCATCCCATCTGAACATTTCTTCATCTCTCTTTAGCAAACAGCTTTGTTCTTCCAACTCATTTGATCTTATTCATAAACACCAACTAGTTATACAAAATAACGGACTACTACCTTGTATACAAGAACATATAAACTAAATTAAACTTCTAAAATTCCACAATGTCTTTGTATTCTTCAAGAAAATAAGAGGACACAGAAGCACAAAGACTCGAGATATCTATCGATATGAAGAATCGAAGCCATGAATGGAGATGTACATAGATGCAATAAAATTCAATTTGAGGAAAAGATATGAAATTAATCTATAAATCAACATTTGTGTATTTGATAAACAAAGAAAAAAAAAAGAAGATGAAAATAGAAAGGGGATGAAGGATAGCTAGTAACTAAAAAAAAAAATGAAACACCATATGCATTTTGTTGATTTGATAAACAAAAAAAAAATATGAAAAACATAAAGGAGATAAAGCATTGCTCGGAACTCATTAAAAAAAGGGAAAAAAAAAGAAAAAGAAAACCACAGAGAGGGGGAATAAAATATCATAAAATTGAAAATGGGAAGAAGAAATATTAAGGGGTTAAAGATTGAAGAAGGTTGTAAAGTGTATAGTACTTCGTGAATTTTGCACAGTAAATTTGATTTGAGGGTAGATGACAATTATGACCCACCAATAAATATTGAGTACTTTATGAAAAGTTAAAAGGGTAACGTAGAAAAAATATTTTGAGACGGACTAAAACAAAAAGTAAGACAGATAATATATTTGAATTCGTAGTTCAATAATTTTTTTTTTTCAATATGAAGCAATCTCTTATTTTACATTTTATTTATGAAGTTACATTTCTTTTCAATTGGAATATATATGCATTTGGTGTTCTACAATTAAGGACTTTTTTAGTATGTCCCCATTTATATTTTTCATTATATAGTTTTGTGTGTGTGTGCGCGCGCCTCAGGTGAAACGTGCGGTGAAATACTAACCGTTGATCAACTCTTCCTTTAAAAAAAATTCGCCACATACGCGATCTATAACAATGTACACTGGAAGGCAAAAAATGCACTATAAGTCACAAAAATATGCAAAAGCTATTAAAATTGGAAGGCACAACAATGTGTTCTAGAAGGATAAACATTATGCTCAGTAGGGCTAAACAATATGCACTCTAAGGCAAACAATATTCACTACGAAGGCACAACATTATGCTCTGAAAGGCATAACCATATGCTCTGCAAAAAGGAAAAAAGTGCTGGAAGACAAAAAAAAAATTAACTTACTTATACAAAATTACCAAAATGCCACCGCATTTTTTTTAAGTTGTTTTATTCTGAACGTTGATCTGAACTGAATCAAGGGATGAGATTACATCCTATTTCTCACCTAAGGTTTCTTTTTCACTTGAGAAAGAGATAAATTAGCCTTTAACATTCTAACCTTGATGAAAAATTTCAAAACATTTTTAAGATTGTGTACAAATTATAATAATAATAATAATAATAATAATAATAATAATAATAATAATAATAATAATAATAATAATAGTAATAATAATAATAATGTTACCAATAAAAAGGAAAATTCTATCAAAAATTACTAATTAATAACAATAAGTATATGAAATCTATACTATTATTAAAAATTAAAAAAAAAAAAAAAAAAACCCTCCTTTCGTACAAGCCCGTCCAAACACTTGTGCTCAAACAGTAGAAAATGAAAAATAGAAAAGGAAATGGAATTTACTTATTACTGCCAATAATAATCAGTAAAAAAGTTAGCACTAAAAAGGAAAAAAAAAAGATCCGTAATTCACTAATTAACACTAATAATGCTAGCCGTAAAAAAGAAAAAATGGACAAGAAAACGGAATTCAATTAGGAAACGAAATTTATTTAATAATAAAATACATACTTATATTTATGCACTATATTAATCATACAAAATTAAAATGCTAATTTTGTTAATTTTAAATGTGATTGTTTTAATTATAAATCCATCAATATATATTACAATTACGGAAATTATATTGTAGAATTTGCCTACATACATATTAATAAATATTATTTGTATATACGACGTATTATACAATCATTAAGGAAATGCATCCAATTAGAATTTAAATTTACTAATACAAAAATTAAAATTTGTATCTTTTTTTTTTAAATATAATTTTCTTAGTTATTATTCATATTGTTGAAATTATAATATATATGAAATACACTAAGGAATAAATCAAATTAATTATGCAATTTTTTTCTATAAATTTATCTAAATGTGTGCATGATTAATTAGAGACTATATTAGTTTTCAAAAAAAAAAAATTAGAGACTATATTAAGGGTCACACTTGTGAGACCGTCTCACGGATCCTTATTAGTGAGACGGGTCGGGTCGGGTCGAAGCACCATGCAAATGCCACACTTATATGTGCAAATGTCATACTTATATGCTCAAATATAATACTAATCAAGAATACAATTTTTGTTACTTATAAGAGAAAAAGTATTACATTTTCCATAATAAGTAATGTTGACAAGTTTTCCTTACTTATAAGGGAAAATATAATACTTTTGAGTAAAAATGTAATACTTTTAAATCGAAATGTAAAAGTATTGTATTTTCCCTTAAAAGTATTACATTTACCCTTATAAGTAACAAAATTTTTATTCACGATTAGTATTACATTTGAGCATATAAGTATGACATTTGTCGTATAAGTGTTACATTTACATATTGATCTGACCCGTCTCACGGTGAAACGGTCTCACACAAGTTTTTGCCCTATATTAATTATACAAAATTTAAATTTAAATTTTATATGCTATTAAAATAGATACTTAACCAAATATATGGAATTACAATTATATTATTATATTGTACATTTTAAAATATTTATATTTTTAAATTTTTTTTATTTAAATTCATAATAGCATAATTTTGTTCGTGCATCACACGGGTAAAACACTAATATATTAAGTAGTATATTAATATATACAAATTCATAAAATGTCATAATTAGGCTTTGTTTAGAATAACTAGCTTAAAAGTTAGCTTATAACTATAAGTTTAAAAACTAGTAGCTACTGGCTTATTTTGAAAAACACTACTCAGAGTAAGTTATTTTAACTTCTCATGTTTTACTAACAGAGCTATAACTTATATATCTGTAGCTTAAAATAAACTATAGCTCTAAAATAAGTTATACCAAACATAACCTTAGTCCATAACAAGTTAAATGCAAATACAATAACTAATTCAGAATCACAAGAACACCATAAGTCCATAACAATGAATGCATGATGATTACTATAATATATATACATAGGCTGAAGTGTATTCCAATGAGGACCTATATATTATAAAGGACTTTGAGGATTAATCGTGTACGTCAAATTGAGATATTGGATGGTGTTGATTATTCTTAATTGTGTGTTTATTTTTAGCTTATGCGTATATCTGGTATTGAATTAATAGGAATGAGGGGTGTTTTTGTCATTGTGGTGGGAGTTTTAATTTTTGTAGGCTTAATTACCGTGACTTTTAGTTTCCTTTTCACTTTTGAAATTAGTTTTGATTACACGTTCACTTTCGTTTTTGAACCAACCGCAAACCTTTCGCGTATTGGTGTTGGCGAAGACATCGTTTTGTTGTTCTTTGCGTATGAGAGGGTTCAAGCGTTCACACCGGTCGTCGTTCGTTGGTCGACGGTCAGCGCAGTCTGTTTCTTTGATGTTGGTGAAGGCTCCAGTCGTGTGTAAGCAGCGGAGGGGAGGTAGCGGAAGTTATGTTGGTGGTCACGTGTTGGCTAACAGACGGGGTAGCGATGGCGGACGCCGGTGGTGGCGGGCAGCGACCTCAGTGTCCTGGTCAAGCTAGGGAGACAGCAAGTGGAGGTAGGGTTTTGCGATTTCCTTGTCGATTTTTTTTTTTGTCGCGTCTGGTGCTGATTGTTTTTCAATCTGCATGGCTTGCATTTTGGGCGGAGGGGGGACGGGGATGTGGTTGCTGGCATGTGGTTATATTGTTGATGTTTTGCTTTCTAGTTAAGTCGCGAGCGGGCGGGGGTGGGGGTTTCGGGTGGCTATTGGGTTTTAGGGTTTTTTTGGGGGGAGGGGGGGTGTTCTTTCTTATTGGTGGTGTGTTGTTGTTTGTTTGTTTAAACCACTTTTTGTGAAAATTGTCTTGCCTTTTTTTATGCATGTATATATTAGCAATGGTCGCAATATATAGTTTTTTTCCTAGTCATGGAGGTGTGGTTCTTAAATTTTTGGTATTTTATTTTTGTGTTCTATTCTGTTTTTTGTATCTTGTTAAAATTGTCTTTTTTTTTTTTGGACTGCATTCGAATTTTTGGGTGCCAATTAGTATTGCATGCCAATGTTGGATTGGTTGACTGTGTGCCTAAGCATAGTGTGGATATTGTATGCAAATTGATATAAATTGTGTGCTAATATATTATATATTGCGTGCTACCCATGTGTAACTAAATTAGCATGATAGTTTAATGCTTGATGCATGTATATAAATAGTGGTGAAATCATGGAGTTATTTCCTAGTTATGGATGTGTGGGTCTTAAATTTCTTGTAATTTTTTTTTGAGTACTACCGACTCTGTTGTAATTTATTTCTTGTGTTAGGCATTTTCTAAACATATGTTTTTTGTTTGTGGCGTTTTTTTTCCTTGTTAAAAGTTTATGTTTTTTTTTTGGACAACTTTAATTCTGCAAACATATAGGGGGTTTCTTGATTCTAATTTTTGGGTGCCAAGTGGTGGTTAATTGTGTGCCAATGTTTGGTAGGATGTATGCATAGGTATAGTATGAATATTTGTATGCAAGTTGATATAAATTGAATGCCAGTGTCTAATATATTACTTGCCACCAATGTGTAGGTGAAGTCGCGTGAGGGTTCTACTTTTTTAAACATTTTTTTGACTTATTCAAATTTAGGTGTTAATACATTTCACTCGTTTTATTTTTAATATATTTCACTAGTTTTAATTTTTTTTTATCCTTAGAGAATGTTTTTAAACATTTTTTTTGACGTACTCAAATTTAGGTGTTAACTAAATTATAAAAATGGAGATGCCTAGTTGGAAGTGTGTAAACTAATTAATTCATTACGTAGTGACCTATCCCTAATTAATTCAGTACATTGATATAAATTGTGTGCCTGTGTTTCATATATTATGTGTCACCCGTGCCTGTGTTGATATAAACTGTGTTTCCAGAGTAGTTTGCATAGATGGTGATGAACATGGTGATTTTCATTATTCAGTATAGTTTGGATATGTGTTTATGTTGTGAGTTTGTGGTATATTGTGTGCATGGTTTTGTCTTCATTTGTGCACGGTTTGTTTATGGCAGCGAAAAGGGCTAGGGTATCACCAGTGGTGGCGTCTTCGTCCCAATCTCCTATTGACGATGACGATTTCGTTGAAGGTCTGGTTCCTTCTTTAGGAAGGAACAGGTAGGATCCACTGTGTGACATCCCCGATAATGTTTTGACCGATGATGAGTACGAAAGGTTTCCTCGATTAAGAGTTCGGGTGCCTCCTTCCATTTTGGTTAAGGCTTTAGAATACCTTACTGCACAGCAGAAGAAAGACATTACTACTTTGGGTTTTGGTGATATTCTTGAGCTGAAGATTAAAGAGTTGCCAGTTCTGTTGGGTCAGTGATTGTTGGAAAATTTTGATGCTGAGAGGATGTGCATTCAGTTGGGTGAGGGGGAGGTTTTACTGGTTAGGGAGGAGGATGCGTGCTCCAAGGTGTAATAGCTCATTTATCTACATTCTTATCCATTACTATTATTGTCATTTATTTGGGTTTAATAATTCGGACCCCCGGGTTAATTAAATCCATCAATGGGGTTCCCACGTGGTGATGTTTTCATTACATGTCGGGATAGATACGCGAAGAGTAAGTTGTTAACTAAGTGGTGGGCGAAATTTGGGAAGAGTCGTCATGATATTGCATTGGCTTAAGTGTCAGATTTTGTTCAGGAGGATCTTGACGGGGGGTTGTGGTTTAAGCGTCATTTCATGATGTTGTTGATTTCATCGCTCATTTCTGCATGAATAATGGGTACTGCAACCAGATGGTGTTTCACCATATAGATGATGTTTCTACGGTGCCACAACTGAATTGGTGTCGGTTTTTGATCGAGGGGCTTGTTTCTACCCATGCATTGTGGCGCGCAGGCACAAACCCATGGTTTACGTGTCCTATTTTGTTCTTGATTGTGAGTTTATGTTTTTTACTAGTATTTTCGCCCGTGCGTTGCACGGAATGAATTTGCTATAATATGTTAAGAATATTTAGATCGATATATAATTATGTAAATTATAATGTCGAATATTATATAGTGCAATTGATCGATTATGTTTTCTGATGTTATCATTGCTTGAATTTGAGCAAATAATTGCCCAATTAATAGCCAATGTGTATATATATGCATCCGGTGTTGAAACTTTAAACATTTTATATATCAATGTTTATGAGTTGTATTAATTAGGCTAATTATCTCGTTGTCTAGCAACTCAGCTATAGAAATTATTTATACGGATGATATATTTTCTATGTAAATATATAACAATTTTATCATCTTTGTAAAAAAATAAAACATAATAGTATACCAATGTAATTGTTTTGAATTACACATTATTGAAAATCTTTTTATAGATGACATTGATAGTATATTATATTTTGTTATTGTAAATTTTTATATTTTTTTTTGAAAATGTAAATTTTTATACTTATTTTAATTTACATCACTAATAAAGAAAATTATCTAGAATTATAACTTTTTAGTGCTTTATTTCAGAATTACTGAAGTAAAATATCTAGAACTTTAGTACTTCATGGATTATAAGACATTTCTAAAGCAGGTATGTATAGATTAGTTTTTTTTTAAGTGTATAGATCATATAGTAATTTGATTGTTGGAATTTTTATTTTTTCTGAATATTATCATGAGAGAAATTTAATTACGTACATTAACATAATATAGCAATATTTTTTTTGAATACTATAATATACATCATATAGTAATTTGATTGTTAGAATTTTTTTTGAATATTATCATGAGAGGAATTTAATTACGTACATTAACATAATATAGTAATTTTTTTTTAATACTATAATATACATCATTTAGTAATTTGATTGTTAATATATGTACATAAATATGGAATCCATACAGGAATTGAAATGAATAAAATATTTCATTAATTTCCGTGTATAATAAGGAATGGAATCATATTTTGAATATTTTGTCAATTTTACCCATAAATAGAATTTCTGATAAAGAATTATTATATAATATTATGTTGACCGATTTCAAATTTTTTTGGATTAAAATGAGCGGGAAAGCTAGCACTTTTGTTTTAATATATATAGATATAGGTATAGATATAGATTATATTTTTTTTTTGAATACTATAACATACATCATATAGATATATATATATATATATATATATATATATATATATATATATATATATATATATATATATATATTAAAAATACGCAAGATTAAAATATTTTGAACCATAATTGAATTGCATGGTATAATAACTATAATTTTGTTTAATAATTATTACTTTCCATGTGACTATTTTGTTAATATAAGTATATAAATAATTTTGTTAAGTATTGTAATATAATGTTATATAAATACATATATAACCTACAAAAACGCAACCGTATAATTGAATAGCATTAATTACATACATTAACATAATATAGTAATTTTTTTTGAAATACTATAATATACATCATATAGTAATTTGATTGTTAGAATTTTTATTTTTTGAATATTATCATGAGAGGAATTTAATTACATACATTAACACAATATAATAATATTTTTTGGAATACTATAATATACATCATATAGTAATTTGATTGTTGGAATTTTTTTTTGAATATTATCATGAGAGGAATTTAATTACGTATATTAACATAATATAGTAATATTTTTTTTGGAATACTATAATATACATCATATAGTAATTTGATTGTTGGAATTTTTTTTTAATATTATCATGAGAGGAATTTAATTACGTACATTAACATAATATAGTAATATTTTTTTGGAATACTATAATATACATCATATAGTAATTTGATTGTTGAAATTTTTTTTGAATATTATCATGATAGGAATTTAATTACGTACATTTACATAATATAGTAATATTTTTTTTGAATACTATAATATAAATCATATAGTAATATATATATATATATATATATATTAAAAATACGCAAGATTAAAATATTTTGAACCATAATTGAATTGCATGGTATAATAACTATAATTTTGTTTAATAATTATTACTTTCCGTACAGGAATGGAATTGAATAAAATATTTCATTAATTTCCATGTATAATAAGGAATGGAATCATATTTTGAATAGTTTGTCAATTTTAACCATAAATAAGGAATGATAAGGAAGTCTAGAATTTCTGATAAGGAATTATTATATAATATTATGTTGACCGATTTCAAATTTTTTGGACTAAAATGAGCTGGAAAGCTAGCACTTTTGTTTTAATATATATATAGAAGATTTGCGGTTTCTTTCTTTCTTTGGTTCTTTTGTGTTATATTTTTTTTGGGTTGTTGTTATGATTTTTTTTTTGTTTAGATTATAATGTATATGTTTTTTTTTTGTTTCCCCGGGAATGGGGTCACGAAGTAGTTGTTGTATTGTGATCGTGTTCGGCTTGCGGCGCGTGCTGTGCCTCGGTGTTTCCCTGTTTTTTGTGGGTTGACATCGGAGATGCTTCGTGATCGCCAGTTCTCGGATGTATGTATGTATGTATGGCATATGGTAGTTATGCTAAAGGTCACAGGATCAAGACCCTTTAGCAATAGTTATACCAGCAGCACAGAATAATTTGCTGACTCTGAAGCTACATGTTCAATGGATTTTTTTACATCTCAGAAAAATAAAATTTTGATTTGTGAGATTTATTTATAATTTTGAAATCAATTTATAACTGATTAATTTAATACTTATATTTATATATCATGTGTTATTTTGTGAGCTTTTATAATGAATTATGAATTGTAAAAATTATTTAACTTGATTGTTTAATTTATATCAAATATATTTTGTGATTCAATTATTTAAAAAATTAAATGATATTTTACTTTTTTTATGAATCATCTAATCAATGTAATCTAGAAGTTTCTATTATGTGTTTTCGTATTCAAATTATTTTATAAAAACTTAAAATTGATCTAGTTAAAAGAAAAAAATTATAAATATCATATCAATTCGAATATAATCATTTTATCCAATTAAGTATGTTTCTTATTTTGTTATGAATATTTTATTACGTTTTAAAGTAATTTGATTTCTCGCACCTAATCAAGAAAAATTTTAGCTCTGTCCCTGTTTGCAAGTTTTATTTTATAAAATTTTACTAATAATTAATTTCTTGTTTATTATGATAACAATCTTATTGCTTTTAAGCTTATTTGATTTTAAATTTGATTATTCATTTTTTATAAATTATAATTATTTATTTATTAAGGAGATCACAATCGTTATATCGTGGACCCTGCCCACAGTGCATTGTGGACCCAATTTGAAACGACGTCATTTCGAATGTTAGTGGACGGGTGACTGGACAGACGCTGTTTCGAATGACTTCAGGGAATGATTTCAGGAAATACACAGAATCTTTGTCTAGAATACACAGAATGACATCAGGAAATACACAAAATATTGACACAACTACACAGAAATCATCATCCTAACATTCGAATACACAAAACACATCACAACGTATGTTTAAGTACCCCTAACATGAATACACAGAATCATAGTATACAATACACAGAATCATAGTATACAATACATAGAATGCCTTCAAAGAATACACAGAATATTAACACAAATACACAGATCTCATCCTCCTAACCTTCGGATCATCTAATTGTTTCAAAAACAATCCTATAACTATTCTCATATAGTTCAATTAACGAATATCACATACGAATTCATTTATTTGCATCAACAACAAACAAATCAAAACCGCCAATCTGAACAACACAATATATATATATATATATATATAGGAAATTAACTACCGAAATGAGAAACGTGATTTCTAAAAAAAAAAAGACAAACCGTTAATTAAAATGACAAATATTTTGCCAATGCATTTATTAATTATTTTGCGTTTAGGAAAGCACCTAGGATTTTTTTTCATGATTATAATTGTGTTAGAAACTTGTGAATTTTATTTCATGTTATTTGATATTAGTTTTTTTTTTATCTAATTTAAATTTAGATATAAAAATACATGTTAATTTGAGATAAGTTTTTTTTTTAATGTGTCCGAACCTATAAAATGATAGGAGTATGTATGGTTAGGGAATTAAGGTTAGACTCTTGTGAGTCTCGTATCTAGATTGATTTGATTAATGGTTTGGGAGTGAATTTATGGTAGACGAAATTGAAATTTTTTGGATATTATAATATTGAAAGAAATTAAAAACTTCGGGATTCAGGAACCAACGTGAAATTATCCTTATACGTGTCAGCAAAACTGCTCCCAAAACTCCAAAAGCGGAAGAGTTGGGCGCCAAATCAAATTCACTCCGAGAAGCGCGAATCTACACCCGAATTTTCAAAATCCTCATCCGACGTCCAATAATCTTCCACCTCATCAATCCGTGCGCAGCCCGACTAACCAATCATCTTCCACCAGTATCATCCCCCAATCCCTATATAAATCCAAACCCCATCCCTTTCAAACCCGCCAACAATCCATCTAAAATCCCTTTGATTTTCCAGTTTTCCATCTCTCTCTCTCTCTCGAAATCTTGTAAGATGGCTCCAAAGGCGGAGAAGAAGTCTGCGGAAGAGAAGGCGGCGGCCGTCGCCGACAAGGCGCCGGCGGAGAAGAAGCCGAAGGCCGGGAAAAAGCTCCCGAAGGAGGCCGGCGCCGCTTCCGGCGAGAAGAAGAAGAAGAAGGCGAAGAAGAGCACCGAGACTTACAAGATCTACATCTTTAAGGTTCTGAAACAGGTACACCCTGACATCGGGATCTCCAGCAAGGCCATGGGGATCATGAACAGCTTCATCAATGATATCTTCGAGAAGCTGGCGCAGGAGGCTTCGCGGCTCGCGCGCTACAACAAGAAGCCGACGATCACCTCCCGGGAGATCCAGACGGCGGTGAGGCTCGTGCTGCCCGGTGAACTGGCTAAGCACGCCGTCTCTGAGGGGACTAAGGCGGTGACCAAGTTTACAAGCTCTTGAAGGTTTGATTGGTTTCTTTTTGGGTGTAGAATTTTAGGGATATGATAAACAACAGTAATTTCAGTGGTAATTTGTCTTCTTGGGGCTTAGATTATAGAATCGGTTGTTGGATTTGTGTCTGTTCTCTCTTGTTGCACATGTATAATCCGAAACATTAATGGGAAATCTTTCATTGCAAATTTCTTGAGTTTTCCTTCTCAATATTGCTTTTCATTCATAGTGGACAGATTGAGAAAAAAAAAAGTTTGTTAGTAGGCAATGAATCAGCATTTGTTGCCCCTAAATTCCACCATAAAACATTGTTCTAGTATTCTTGAACTGGATGTTAAATTCAAAGAGCACTGTTTTCATATTAATAGAAACCAAAATTGGGTTTTGATTGCTAGAAATAAGAATTTTCAAGCTGTCTTCCTAGACTAAGCAGCAGGAGAAAAGAACCATCTTGTAAGGACTGAAGACTTTAAAGTCTGTAAAATCATCAAGTTATCACTCTAAAACAGTAATTATGAGAACTAATTTTTGGACAGGGTTTTCTTTCCACTGTACTATTGAAGGGACTCCTTCCCCAACTGTTTTGTCCTTTCTTTGACTATTTTGGTTGGAGATGTGGTTTTTGTCTTACAGCATCCTACCCTCCACATTTTGTTGTTTCTTTCCCTTTCTTAGTTCATTCTTGTTTTGTTTATGCTTTGGCTCATTGGCTGTCCAAGGAGCAGATAGTGTTGCAGTAGGGGAAGAGGGGTAGATTTGGTTGAAATGGGGTTAAGGGTTGGTAACTTTGGCTTGTTGGTGATGATGGTGTTTGTGGTGTTGGGTGTTGGCTGGGGAATTGTGAGTGAGATATCTTTTAAGGAGTGCTACTCGATTACAAGGTCATTGGAATGTTATTTTAAAATGATATTACAAGAACTGTACTAAAAGCATCATGCAATGGTCAAAACAAATACTACTATATCAGCATTGAGTAATATCATACCTAAAAAGAGAAGAAAATAGCATACTAGGTGTAAGGAGAGGGATCTCCATCAACTACTAGGATTACTTTAAAAGTTTGCAGGGATTTGGTCGACTGCATTGCTACAAAGTGGCCTGGCTGGCTTCACTGGAAGTCCATTCTTTTAAAGCTTGATGCTTATAAGGGCTGCAGAACTGCTTCTAAAATATGGTGGATTAAATCAGCAACTTGACAGGCTAAAGTGGTATTGTTAGAAGTTGCAGAGGGTTCTGTTTTGCTGGGGAAAATTTATGTGTCCCAGATAGTAAGTAGGTTCTAAGAAAGTGCATGACCTAGAGTGCTGCTAATGGTGAATTTGATTCTGAGGTTGTGCAGAATGTTGGACAGCTATATTGGCTGGAAAATTTTTTGCCCAGGGCTGTGATTTCTGCTCAAAGCTGTTTCTGGAACATCAGTGTCTCTGCTGTTCTTTTGGCTAAGTTTAGTCAGGAAGGAATTTGTTAGATTATCCACAACAGTCAACAAATTTTGTCAGGATTTTTTGGGAAGTGGAAGAGAGAGGAGAAAAAGGAAAAAAAAAAAGAGAGCATTAAACATTGCTGGTGCACTAGATTGACTGGAACCATTTTTTTTTATAAATAAATTTGCAGGGCCCCAAAAAGCCTCTTCTTCCAAGTTCCAACATCTTCTCGGTTATTCTCTCTTCCACATTGTTGAAAACCAAAGGGTTATAATTTGTATAGGGTTGTTTTCTAAATATCTTTTTATGTATAGGTGCTTAAATTAATAGTTATATGTTTTTATATATATGCACTATGTTTCTTCATTAGAAACATAGAATTATAGTAATATATTGTAACCTTTTAGTATTATATATATATATATATTTATTCCCTATTCTTCATTTTGCTTGAATGGCGGGTAATTGTTATCCCCTCCTCTTTGCTCGACTTTTGAATTTTTCAAATTCAATATGTTACTAGAGCCTACTATTCTAGGGTATTTTCCTTCCATTTTCTAGTGTAAACAGAATCCTATGACTATATCTTGGATTCCAATGTGTCTATAGTGGTTTACTTCAAAATCTACAACTAGTCACACTTGGAATCACATCGTAACTTTGTCTAAGAAATGCTGGTGTCATTTGTTGTTGCACGCACTGTCACAAATTGCTGGAACTCGATTCGGCTTTTTCATATCTCTGCTTCTTTGGTGATTTTTTGATCTCACCTCCTACATAGTTGGATTCCTCTCCTTTTTGCAACCTTATTTGAAAAATCTCATCCTCATCTTGCACCATTGTCGGCGCATGTGTTTTTCCGATGAAAATTTTTCAAATTGTTGTTTTGCCCTTCTTTGAAACTTTTGGTGGAGTTTCAAGGCTTTTTGAGTTTGCTTGCCAAATTTCTTTCCAATGTGTTTTTGTATAATTGTATTTGTTTCTTTATTTTCGATATCTTTCTCAAAGGTTTCCAAGTTTGACACTTTATTTTTTTTTAATTATTTTCGGAATGCTTTTGTTATTCACTTATCTTATAAGGGGGTGTGAACAATAATCATGTGGTATTCTCGGTGTTCATGCTTTATTCTTTTGGGTGTATTTATCATTACTATGGACTCTACTACATTCCCTTTGCTACTCATGCTTTGTTTGCTCTGCTCTCTTGATGAAAACTGTTGTTGGCAAGTCCTAGAGTGCTTATGTTGCTGTGAGGTTGTTCGTGTTAAGCTTTGCCGTTGGTGCACTCATCTTCATTCGCAAGGGTTGTGCATAGCATTGTCCCTTCAAAGCCATCCAACATTGTTTTCCTCTAGGTGCTTTTAATCTTCATTTGTAATTTAGAGTAAGGTGAAGTACTGGAGTGTATGTTTTAATCCAAGCTTGGAACTTCCAAATGTACCAACTTGAGGAGTGTTGAAAACCAAAAGGTTATGTTTATCTAGGGTTGTCTTTTTTTGAATAGGTGTTTAAATTAACAATTATGTGTCTTTATGTATATATACACTATGTTTCTTCATTAGAAACATAGAATTATAGTAATCCATAATATATTGTAACCTTTCAATATTATATACATTTTCTCATTCCTTGATTCTTCATCTCTACTCCCGCCTAACTAGTAGGTAATTGTAATTCTTCACCTACTAAGTCTTTGGATCTTTCAAATTCAACACCAGATCACCTAAAATTCTAAAAAGCCTTTAAAAACTCTAAATTTGTCATTGTTTTTTTTTTTTTTTTTGCAAAATAAATTTGTCATTATTGATGATGCTCTTAGAGCATTCCTATCAGTGATTATTTGAGGAGTTTATGTCAGAAATCATCCATGTGGCATAACAAAAGAGAAGAGAGAGAAGAAGAGGGACGCATTGCAAGTGAAAGGTTATTGCTATAGTGAAAGCTGAACAACTATTCTACTACCACCAGCTGCTGTGCGCGTTCCGCGCACAACTCAGCCCATGCGGGCGCGTGCAGTAAGGCACGTCAGGCGCGCTTGACACATTAATTTTTTTTATTATTATTTTTTAGATATCAGATTTGTTTGTTTGTTTTTTTATCTTCTCCCATTTTCTCTTTTCTAATCACATTTACAAAAACTCCTCAATTACCGTGAAATAACTCCATTGATAGGAATGCTCTTAGGTTATTGTTTCTCTCTTGGATGAGGTTCCTGTTTTTGTCAGGGATGGGGTTCTCTAAGTCTGATTTTTTGCTGCCGAGCTTTTGAACAGAAGCTTCTTTCTTTACAGACTCTCTGCAGATCAGTTAGCAGCAAAATTTCAGATTTTTTAACTGTCGTTGGTCATTTGGGCTCCAGAGATTTGCTGATTATTGTTTAGGTACTATATACTTGCCCATTATAGCATGCCTTTAGGACTGCTACATTAGTATTTCTTCAATTGTTATACATGGACCAATTAACACATTTTGTACTTACCTTTAACAGTTTCTATACATGTAAACAAATAACTTGATAATTGCTGACACATAATATGATAACTACAGGTTCAATTGTAGATACAGAATGTGTCAACTATAGATACAAAATCTAAAGGCTATTTTTGGACAAGGGTATACAATGCAAGGTAGACCCTGATCCATGTTATAATTTGCCGTATTTCTTGGTCACAACTCACAAGAAGGGATCTGTCACCCTTTTCTTTGATATCAAAGGGAGAGAGCAACATTCAATATCAAAGTCACTGGATAAGGAACTATAATGCATATATGAGTTTCTACTTTCTAGTTCCAGTACATCACATCTTTAAGAATTACCTCTGCAAGAAAAAGCAAGTGCAAATAGCCAGCCTCTACTGGCTACTTACTACTGACCCACCAATGTCTCAGCAAGGTGATTCATCAACATATTTCAAAAGAGCAAGTGGGAGCCAAGGGGGATGAACAAATGTTGAAATTATTTGTCAAAAGTGCAGTAATTTTCATAACACGTGAAATCTAGTGGATCAGTGTGTTTGTGTGTGTGTGTGTGTGTGTGTGTGGAGATATCTCAGCTGTTGGATCAAATTTTGAGCTTGTGATGCACAAAAGGAACAATCTTAAACTAAAACACTGATAGTAGAGTTGTTAGAAACAATAATTGAGTACTTGATAGATGAGTTCAAACAAAATAATGTCCAAAGGTTATTAATGAAGGCAGATTGTGAGATCAGAGCTTCAAACACTTCTCTCCTTGCACTTGTATCTAAAGACACATCAAAAGCTGCATATTCTTAAGACTACAAAACAAGCAATAGATGATGGTCGTATAATTATTTGAGTGTATAATGCCAAGCATTATGACATCAATACGAGCGCTGAATTAAAAGGTAGACCATTTAACAGTCCAACGGAATCAAGTTTCAGGATGCTCCAGTCTTCACCAAGTCTTCCAGTGCTTTTGAAATCTGTTGCTCAGAGAAGCCTTCTAACTGGAAGCCCCTTTCAACTCCCATATCTAATTTTCAAATAAAAAGATTCTATTAGTTGGAGCATCAGAAGAGAAACTTATCGCATTCTTCTTATATTTACTAAGCAGTGAGGAAAGCTAAACATAAAAAGGTGCTTAAACTGGGTCTTGAAAACCACTCAAACAGTTTAACATATCAAAACAAACCAGAACCTGGAAAGAAACTGCTTTTTTATATTCTGAGGAAAACCCTGAAGTCTAAATAATATGCCCAGCCTTCTAAACCCATTAAACAGGCATATCTAGGGATGAGAAAAAAACTGGACCGACCGAAAAACAAACAGCCCAAATATTTCGGTTTTCAGTTATCAAGGTTTATAAAAAAATCGGTTGACTCAGTTATCGGTTTTCTCAACCGAAAACCGACAGAAAAACTGAAGATTAATCTTAAGGAGAAAAAAATATCTAACCTCATCTCATACATTTACATTTTGTAAGTCCATAGTCTATCACATTAATTATAATGGATGAGTGGATGATCACAAATTGTGTTACAACTACCCGCATACACACATTAGGAAAATTAGAAAGATCATGTTACAGATTTCAACATTTGTCCCAGGAAACTCTTTCTATACATGTGAGACCAGAATTTCTGCTATGTTCTGTCCTCGCTTTCGAAAGAACACACTACAGAATGTTGCATCTCTACATAATGTCTGTATCACACAGTAAAAATTCAACATATGTGACCAAAACATTACCAAGGGATGGACCAAAGAGACTTTAGATATGATTGAAAACTATCCTAATGAACAAAAGAAATAAACATTGGGCATTATCGTGAAAAACTAGCAATGTATAAATATAGTTCATTTATATTTCACTAAACTATTATAATTTTAATTGATTATAAATACTAATATATTGTTTTTTTCCTTTAATAATTTAGTCTTTTTAACATTAGTCAAATAAATAAAATAAATATAACTATTTTACTAAAAAAATTCGGTTATATTTAACCGACCAAAAACCGTTGGTTTCGGTTATATCGGTTATGAATGTTGGTCGGTTGGTTTTCGATCGGTTATGAAGGTTCGGTTAAAATTTCGGTTATTAACCAAAAACCGATCGATGCTCTCCCCTAGGCATATCCTATAGCATTGCAAAATTTCAACAATTCTCTTTTAATCACACCCACACATATTGTAAAAATCGACCTAGGCGGCCCAACTAGGCCAAGAGGATTTTAGGCCTAGGCGCCTTTTAGTCAGCCGGCCGACTAGGCGCCCAACTTGGCCGAGTCGACACCTAACTTGGCACCCAACTCGACTAAGTCAACTGAGTTTTTTTTCTTTTAATTTGGCTTGTTTCGCTCAACAAGCCAAATTTCCTAATTCTCCAAAATCCCTAACCTCCATCGGCTAAAAAAAAAAAAGTATTTAAAAAAAAAAACAACAACAATTCCAGAGCTCAGTGTTGCCGTCCACACTCAACAGAGCCAACCATCCATCGTTGCCTGCTCCTCCTCCAGCTGTCGTCGCCTGCATCATCCATAGCCACACTCCTCATCTGCTCCGCTCCACGTCATCGGCCTCGCCTGCTCCTCTTTGATATTGCACAAGCAGCCAGCATGTACTCAACAAACACATCACTAGTTGCTAAGTTATTATACATTTATACACCCTTTAACTGCAATATTACACTGCCTAGAGCTCAGATACATTGCATTGTCCAGAACTCGGATACTTTTTTTTTTTTTTTTTTAAATTTCTCGGCAACCTAGGCGGCTGTGCCCAACTAGCACCTTCTCAACATTGACACATATAAATCCTTTCTCATTACCTATTGGTTTCCGCCTAAATTAGGGGTAAAGCCATCAATAGACTACCCTTAATCAGCACAAGTCCAAACTCCAGAATCTGAAAATGGGGTCTTTACCATCCCCAATTATCACATTAACTACCCAACCAAAATACTAGATTTTTTTAAAGCCTTGAACAACCAATCTCAATCAGAAAGAACTCATTGAGTACACAAAAATGAACAAAGCAGGAAATTTTGAATATGTAAATCAATAGCCAGGTTGAATTAGCAACATCGTAAGTCCGATTATCACGAAATAACAAACTAGAAATCGAGAAATTTACCGAATCTGGCCCAAATCTGAGGCTCAATGGAGCTCGCCTCCCGGATAAGGATGGGCAATTTAGGATTATGGGTCTTGAGCTGTTTGTAGTTATTCTCAATAAAAGCCCTATAATCAAAGAAAAATAAGTATACAATTTACACCGTCACGAACAGAAAGGGGAAACATACAAAGACATTCATACCTCAAAGGAGCGCTGGAAGGTGAATTAGGCGAGAATAGGATCCGAATCTCCTTGAGATTTCTCGAGAGCTGTCCTCTCCACGCCATCTCTTCGCTTTCCACTGCGTAGCTCTTCGGAAATTCAGTTGGCGTCCCGTGTGAGCTAAAGACGATGAATTGGGAAGGCTTGACTGTAGCATGTAGTGATGGGCTCAAATAGACTGTTGGGTTCGGACTCGAGCCCATACACCAAGAAATCAGGCAATGAAAGATAAATTACACTCTTCAGCATTAATAAATATTCATTTTTATTATATTGACTAGTATTTTTTATGCGTGGTATTCAAAATTTGATGTCTAATATTAATATTTTATATTAAAATTTTAAATAATAAATATTCATTATAAATAATAAAAATAACTTCATATGTTAAAGAAATTTGACAATTATATAACATTATATAGACTAAAAGTGCAACATTATGAACACTTGAGAAACTAAATTTGTTTAAATCAATTTATATGTGACACAATTTCAAAAGTGAAACATTTTAGGGTGCAAAAATATCATTATCTCTTTTTTAAATTAATAAATAACTTTTGTACCTTAATTTGAGTAAACATACAAATGTCAATTAAGCTCTTTAAATTGAATGGATAGTTCAATTGAATCTATTAACTAAGAAAATTTATCGAATTAACCAGACAGTTAATTCATTAACGGTTAGCTACAAAATTTTAAATTTAAATTTTTTGTGAGAACTGTTTATTTATATCATTAGTTTGAGATAATTAAAATGGACAACTTTTTTTTTTAATAATGGACAACTTTTAAATATCAAAGTTTTGTCCATAAATAAAAAAGAGCTTAGCAGGAAGTCAAAGGGACTAAGTAGTAATTTATGGTGTGGTATCCCTTTTGAGTTCGACAGAGACGCTGTTCTCTCTGGAGCTCAAACATCACTACTGCAGCACAGGTCGGTAGTTTACCCTTTTCTCTTTTCGTATTACTTCTATAATATGATTCCAGTGATTACTCTTCTCCTTTCTTGCGTTATGTGTCCATAACCTGACACTATTCAATTCTTGATTCTGGATTGTTATTTTACAAGATGAGTTGGGAATTTACTAGGTTTTTTTTTTTTTTTTTTTTTTTTTTTTTTTTNTAGGTTTTTTTTTTTTTTTTTTTTTTTTTTTTTTTCTAATTTTAAAAATGCCTCTTGGTCTGGTTAAAAAGAAGAAAGAAAACTGGAAAAAAATCCCCCCCAATTAGTTTGATTCTGATATTTATACGTTTGGAGGTGCCCTCTTCATTGTACCACTCATAAATATTTGGTTTTCATTTAATATATAAGGCGATGGCTGATATTGATGCATATGAATTGATTAGCAAGTACAGTGAATGATTCCTGAACCTAAAGTCGGAAATGATTTTGATATGTGACCTATTTGTCAGAAACCGGTTCCAAGAAAGCATGCATGTAATGTGTTTGATTTATGTGTTTCTTCCAGTTGCTTGTTACATTGCATTTGCAATTGCAATTGGTGGGTTAGGGTTTCCTCACACAGAAACATACATATATTGAATGAGTAAAAGTAATGATTTTGCCATTTAGTCATGCATCAATCAATCTGTCTATCTTTAGGTCTCTGGTTCAGTGGTTCTCTGGATTTACTTTTTCTGCTTGATGACTTCAAAACTTCTTATACATAATGGCTTGCTCCAAGATTAATTCATGGTGTTTCCCCTTGTTGAATATACTTTTACATATATGAAAGAAGTCTTTGAGAGTATTACTTAACATGATTTTCTAGAAACAATGGATCAAAAGAAGACAAACAGAAAAACTCACCTTTTTCTGTTCTAGTAAACAAAATTAGGCTAATATACTGATTCGTAGAAGGTACACAGTAATGACAGTATTCTATTCTGGGTATGAATAATATAGTGTGTCACCATCTCAGCTTGAAATCTTGCACTGGAATTCCTCCATCACCCAATTGCAGTGCACTTAGTCTCCTTACTTTACTGCTTGTACTAGGAAACTCTGTCATGCCATTCACTTTAATTAGAAAACACAAGGAAACTCTGTCATGCTGTTCACTAGGAAACTCGGTCGGCCTTCTTTTATTTTTTATTATTTATTTTTTTCTTAATATTCTTGTTACATTCCTGGGCAATGATGGTTGTGTCAATGATACCTCTGCACAACATGGTGGATGGATACCATGGAGCTGGTTTCCAAACTTCCTTCACCGTTCATTTTTGTCTTGTGGCAATGCTAAGATGCCACAGTGTAGAGTGTAGACCTCTGCCATTGAGCAAGGTGATGACCTTCCATGTAAACTAGTAATTATAGGTAGCTGCAACTCTTGTTGTGCTTGCTGGCTTTATACCTTCATTCTCACCCTTTCCCTCCCTATTTTTTATGAATTGAGATGTTATTATCTCAACATGGGAGCCTCAAACGTGTCTATCCATCACCCCATTGCAATCCACGTGGCTCCATATTTTATATAATAAATTGAGATGCCATCATCTTAACATGGAAGCGTACACAAATATCTCTACGTAATCCAATTGCAATGCCTGTGAATTCACAATATTAATCCCATAAAACACATTGTATAACCATAACCCATGTACACTAGTAAACATACACATGGCCACATATTGAGGTTAAGGGACATGACTTTTGTATTGGATTCCCAAATATGGTCGTTTGCATAATCAGAAAGTAAGAAAGTAATGTAAAAAGGAGAGTGATTTGTTGGAAATTTATATAATAAATTAATGTTTGAGGTATCAAGCATGCTACGTAAACTTGAGTGATATTTTTGGGTGTTAAAATATCATTTTAAGTTTAGTTATATTAAAATCCTTGGTCAGGTGAGTAAGTTAGCATGCTACGTAAACTTGAGTGATATTTTTGGGTGTTAAAATATCATTTTAAGTTTAGTTATATTAAAATCCTTGGTCAGGTGAGTAAGTTAGCTACTTTTATGTTAGTTGAAGAGTCTATTGGTAGTAACCAGAGGAGTTATGGATGGTCTACTGATTTGGTAGTCTACTGGTTGTAACTAGTTGAATTTCGGTAAATTCGATAGAGACACGAATATGACTAGTAAAGTCAAGAAACTAGTAGAGGTGAAAACAAGACGAATTGCAAGTAGAACATATGAGATACTAGGAAAGACCTGGTTCATGCCGTGGTGAGGAGTGGCAGAACACTGGCATTGAGATACATCAGGTTCTTGCTGTGACAAGAATGTTGCTTGCTTGAGCAGGCTATTTTCAGCATGATCTTGCTGCGGTGTGGGTTGTCTTCTGGTTGTTTGATTTTTGGATTTTGCTCTGTTTAAATTTAGTTCAAATATCATTCCTAATCAGTTAGTGAGATAATAACTCATGTAACCTCCATGAAGTGGTGTTGTATTATTAGATAAAAAGAGGGAGTGGTTGGTTGCAAAATAGATGATCAACAAGAAACACTCATCAAAGCCTGAATATTGCCTTTTTCTGGCTTAATATCATATTTGAGAAAATATGAGAACATTTTAAAATTACATCATTGATGAAACCATCTTGTATCTCACAAATTTTAATTTGGATTTCTCTTGTTGCTTAAGTGAGGGTGATTAAAGACTTGTAGAAAGGTGTTTTGTACACGCATGAAGATATTTATTGATCATAGTTTTGTACCCTCACTTTCCTATTCACACTTGTGTTTTTATAATGTGATTTACTAATGGCACTAGGTCGCTTGAACCCTTTTGGCTAGTGATTTATAATGATTTTTTCTTCCTGCATACAATTTAGAGAGACCATTACAAAAGATGGACCTAGCGTCTTCTCACACATTTGTAGATCTTTTCCCTTTTTATAGATTATCATGTAGCAGTTGTAAATGGCAAGTAGTTTATATAAGAACGGGTAGTTGTAGGAGCGTGGGTAGTAGAGTTGTAATTCCCGCTTGATTGGCAGAGTGATAGAATGATTCCCTTAGGAAGAGCTATGCATCAAACTCCTCCTGCCCAATTGTCATGCTCCAGTCAATCAAACTCCTCTTGATCAATTATACTCCTGATCGATCAAATTTCTCGACCGACCAATTGAATACACTGAGCAGTACTATCCCCTTCAAATATCTTCCCTTTTTTTTTTTTTTTCCTGAAAGGTATTATGAATTGCTTCCTTTGCTGGAATGCGTTTTTTATTGGAATTGAAACAATTTAGTTTTGAATATTTTGTTTCATTATAACAAGTGGGAATAATTGTGTAATAATGGTTACAGAGTATGTAAACAAAACAAATTTGCTTGTTGCAAGTGATAAAAGCTTTTGTTGTTTTATGCATTATTATTTACACAATGAATTTGGCTATAATCTTCTGCAGCCATTCTGAACCAGTGAACTAAACATCACTAATTTGTGTATTCTCTTCCATCCGAGAGATATTTGTCTCCAGCTTGTTTTGTGTTTCATTCCCCGTAACTGTGAACTGTTTTCGTCAACATTATTCTACCTCCTTGCAAATGTGGTACTTAGTCCTGACAAAATTTGATTGCTGCTGAAATAAGTTGTATAATCTCTATACTTGTCTGCCCTTCTGAATGGAACACTTATTCTTTTAAGTGACAAAGACCACAGAACCAGCAGAAAACTTAACATTCTAAAACTAAGCTAATTTCTTTATGTAATTTGCAGGTCTATACAACATATAATCTTTAGTAAACAACCATGGGAGAATTTTTGGCACTTTCACAGTCTGCTATACTGCTTCCTCATTCTCGGGTCCAAGCTTGGAACCGAAGGCAGCATTCCTTTGATCACTATCAGCCATTCCCAACAATGCCCTTATCCTTGCGTGCTCTAACTAGGTCACCTACATATTCCCCTCACATTTGCACTCGACAGAACAGATTCATGTGGGGGATCACTGCAGGTGTTGTCTCTGACTCTAGCATTCCAACCACATTCGCAGCTGATTCAGCTGGGAGAGAGTATTCTGTTGCACCAGACTCTGGCGGTGACGGGAATGGTCCTAGTGATGCAAATGGCAATGGAGATGGAGGTGATGGTGGAAATAACGACAATAATAACGGTGGTGGTAATGAAGGGGGATCAGATGATGGCAAGGATCATAGCAAACGGAAGGCAGCTCTTTCCATGTCCCAGAAGTTGACACTGGGCTACGCTTTCTTGGTTGGAGCCGGTGGAGTCATGGGCTATTTGAAGAGCGGCAGCCATAAGTCCTTGATCGCGGGTGGAGTGTCAGCCTCCCTTCTGTATTATGTCTACACCGTGCTTCCAACAAACCCTGTTTTCGCATCATCCGTGGGTTTCGTCCTCTCTGCTGGGCTTTTGGGCGTCATGGGTTCACGCTTTATGAAGTCGAAAAAGGTCTTCCCAGCTGGTATTGTCTCCTTTGTGTCTCTTGTTATGAGCGGTGGTTATTTACATGGAATCCTGCGCAGTGCGCATTAGAATAGATGAAGTTGTGGGATGCTATCATGTTTGTTGAGACCTAAACATAGTCATACTAGGTAGAGTTCATGAGTGTGACAAACATCTATTTCCATCTTTTGCCTTCTTGTTTGAACAGGTTTTTGAATTCTTGTCTGCATTCCTATTTAAATCAACTCAAATATCTATTGAAACCCTAGTTATTACCAGTCAATAGGTGTCATTGTTGCATCGTCATCTATTGTTCATCATAACCTGGAGGGTGTGGTTGAGTGGAAGAGACTCATTTATCCTTAACCAAAGGTCAAGAGTTGGCTTTGGGTATGGAGCAGCCTTAAATCTCCAGGCCAGTTGTCCCACCCGATAGAGGTGCCTACAATCCAGTGAGGAGTTAGTCACTGTGTCCGGCGGTGGAGACCCTGGGTTACACCCAAAAAAAATCTATTGCTCACCATTAAAAATAAAAGGAAAAATGGCCAAATAGGCCTCAAACTTTAATTAAAAAGTCAATCAGCATCAGGTGCAATTAGACTCATCAACAATTTTAATGCAATGAAGCCCAAAAATTGGTTAATGACCCATTATCAAAGGTCATTAGGGTCTGACCACCTTCCAATAAATTTTCAAGCAAAAAAGTGATCGAAGAACGTTCATCAATCACGAATAAGGAGAAGGCGACCCAGATCTAGGTCACCTTCTTACTGGAAAAGGCGACCAAGATCTTGGTCAACTGGGCAAGAAAGCGACCGGATCTGGGACTTTTATGAGTAAAAATAGTATACAAATCAATTTATTAAAATAAAATACAAGTCCCCGAATATCTATAAAAACCCTCATCCATCCCTATCAATCAACATGTGTTATTGTTAGATCATTATTTACCACTCATGAACAAAAATGATATTTAGTATAGAAACCTACAAAACAATGTTTAATTTTATTATCACCCCTAATCATGTCAATTGTTATGGCGTGGACCCAGGTCCACCTTGCAAAGTGGACCTGGGTCCAATACGGTGCCGTTTTATCGGCTGAGGATAACGGTGCAGTTAGTGGCACTATTTTCCTCAGCCAATAAGATTAATTTTTTTTTTAAATATATGAATTCGTATTGTTCTATTTTCGCGGAGTCATAGCCGTTTTCCACAATCTCATCAGCGACTCTTCTTCATCATCTGCGATTTCACCATTTCATCTGCAAAGATTCTGCCATTAACGCACCTTCGTCCACCATTGTAGCAGTCCTTCACAGCATTATTCATCAGCATTTCGCATTATTGTCAACCATAGTCTTCATCACAGGTATTACTTACTTCGTATTCTTACATTAGGGATTGTAGATCAAAAATTTTAGGTTTTAGTAAACATTTTGTGATTCTAAGTAATTTAACGAGTTTATTTAGAACAAAATGAAGTTATATTATGAACATGTGGTTATATTTTTGTGACCTAGAGTTTTGTATTTGTGCAATTGTTATGCCGTGGACCTAGGTCCACCTTGTGGACACAGGTCCACCTTGTGAAATGCCGTATTTGTGAATTTAGGCTANTTAACTCTACTACAGATTCACACATTCATAACTCTACATTCACAAATTCTATACTCTATATTCACAATTTGAAACCTCCACATTCACACATTTTAGGGTTGCTAGAACTCTGTTAACTTTACTACAGATTCACACATTCATAACTCTACATTCACAAATTCTATACTCTTTGAAACCTCCACATTTACACATTTCAGGGCTATATGTTTAGTAATTTTTTTTTAAAATAATAGTGAAACGGCGTCGTATTGGACCCAGGTCCACCTTGTGAAATGCCGTATTTGTGAATTTAGGCTACAGGTCCACCTTGTGAAATGCCGTATTTGTGAATTTAGGCTATGTTGTATAGCTCTATTATTGTGAACATGGAGTTTAATATTTGTGAATAGAGTTTTGTATCTGTGAATGTTGAGCTATGTTGTTGTGAACATAGAGTCTTATTGTTTTTGTGAACATATAGTTTTATATATGTGAACCTATAGCTCTGTATTTGTCTCTGTGAATGTGGAGTTTTCAAATTGTGAACATGGAGTATAGGAACTGTGAATATAGAGTTTTGAATGTGTGTGAATGCATAACAGTGGTATATATAATTACTAAACATATTGCCCTATAATGTGTGAATGTGGAGTTTTCAAATTGTGAACGTGGAGTATGGGAACTGTGAATGTAGAGTTATGAATGTGTGAATCTGTAACAGAGTTAACAGAGTTCTAACAACTTGTAGCCCTGTAATGTGTGAATGTGAAGTTTTCAAATTGTGAACGTGGAGTATGGGAACTGTGAATGTAGAGTTATGAATGTGTGAATCTATAATAGAGTTAACAGAGTTCTAACAACTTGTAGCCCTATAATGTGTGAATGTGGAGTTCTCAAATTGTGAACATGGAGTATAGGAACTGTGAATATAGAGTTATGAATGTATGAATGTGCAAAAGTGGTAATATAATTACTAAACATATAGCCCTGTAATGTGTGAATGTGGAGTTTTCAAATTGTGAACATAGAGTATAGGGACTATGAATGTAGAGTTATGAATGTGTGAGTCTGTAACATAGTTCTACAAATATGGTGTTCTGTTTTATTACATATAGCTTTGTATTTGTGAAAATAGAAATTGAAAATAACAATGGAGAAGAATTGCGATGAGCAATCGGAGAAGAATTCAGATCAGCAATCGGAGAAGAATTCGGATGAGCAATCGGAGAAGAATTGCGATAAGGAATCGGATAATGATTGCGTTGAGGAATTAGAGAAGAATTGCGAGGAAGAGGTCTTGCGAGGGAGAATTCAGTTGCTGCGATGAGGACTTCGGTTGATTGTTCAGCTGCGATGAGGAGCTTTGTGTTCTGTTGTGAGGGAGAATTCAGCCGTTAGCGCCGTTAGTTTTTTTTTTTTTTTTTTTAATTTTAGCACCGGCTACTAAAATGACGCCGTTTTGGACCCAGGTGCATTTTCCATGACTAATATCTTTGTGCCATTGAAAATATGTTCATAAAGGATGTTATGAAATAATATAATGTGAACCACAACATAAATTCAAAAACCATAGATTAGATAGTAAGGAGTAACTAAAATGTGTAGATTATAGAGGAATATAATGAGAACCACAACATTACATACAAGGATAGAAGTATAGATTAACAGATTATACAATAGATATTGATGGGGATATTGGGTGTGGGCCTGAGCAAACTGGGCTTGGGTCGGTGGGCCAGGCGGTCAAGGTAGGTCCAGGAAGCCCACACGCCTCCACCGGCCATGGGTGCCGCCGGCGGGGCGCCGACGGGGCCTCCGGGGCGCCAATGGGCGCGCTGGCAGCGCCCGGCCACGGCGCACCGGGTGCATGGCCGTGCCGCGGCCTGGCGCCCCCTTCGCGCCTCATGTCGCGCGGCGCCGCGCGGGGGCTGACGGGTGTGGCGTGCGGTGCGGTGTACGTGGACCACGTGGCGCGAGGGACGGGGGTGAGATCTCGGAGCGTACACGTGGACGGTTAGGAGGGGGGTGGCTCAGTATAAATGGGGGGCTCGGTTGTCCATGAAAGGCACATCTAAACACGGCAAGTACTACGGTCTAGTGGTACCGGCTTCTTACTTTCAACCCCCTGTCGCGGGTTCGATTCTTGTAGTTACTTTTGTAATCGCCCGGGCTCTAGTCTGTTAGACCCAGCATCCCATCTCCGGTTTATGGTGGACCCGATCCGTTAAAACCATCATTGGCATCATCTGTGGGTACTGAAACTAAAAGTACGCGTTCTCTACACAAATCCTCAAGGGTTAGTTCCTTAAGTCAAGTCATATTTCTAGGTCGGTTCCGTGTACAATGGTTTTCCCACCTAATGAACAGCCAGGGACCCCGGCCCCTGGGAGAAACGAAGGAGGAGACGAAGTATTGGTTTCAGTTCGAGCGGAGGAGCATCCTACCCTCCGAGAGGGCAAAAAACACGGGGACCGCGCTGCACAAGGTAGCCAACCTAGTGCGGCCGAACCCCCTAATGGAAGGCGACAGGACCTCATTGTTCCTCGACCTTCCCAGACAGACGTGCGGGGGCGACACGTATCGGGGGATATTAGTTTGAAAGGAGAGGGCGAAAGTGTCTATCGCCCGATGGAACGTTGGGCAAATCGTCGAACCGATCCCCGCGAGGACTGGATCCGCAGAATCGACGCGAAAATGGAAGAGTTGATCCGGTGGAAGGAGTTGGGAGACCATCCAGTCGTACCCAAGATAATAATCACCCCGCCATTCACCCCGGGGATCATGGGCGAACCTCTCCCACCCAACTTCAAACCGCCCAACGTGAGAAGGTTCGATGGAACCGGTGATCCGCAAGAACACATATTGTCATACCAGGCTGCCATGATGCTGATGGGGTCATCCAAGGCAGCTATGTGCCGAGCCTTCTTCTCCACGTTGGTAGGAGGAGCTCAGCGTTGGTTCACCAACCTACCCGGTGGATCGATAGGTTCTTTTCACGAATTGGCGATGAAATTCATCACCTGCTTTATGCGGGGGAGGAAGAGTAAAAAACATTTCACACACCTCGCAAGCCTAAAGCAAGGAAAGGATGAGACCCTGATGGAATTCCTTGTCCGTTGGAGGACGGAGGAGGCCGAAGTGGACGACATGGATGACAGGTCGGCCATTGTCATGTTTATCTCCGCCCTGAAAGCGGGGGATTTATATAAAAGCCTACGCCGCAAAACGCCGAGGACCTACACGTCGCTGATGATTAAAGCCGACCGTTATGCGGAGGCAGAGGAGGCGAACCGTCTAAAATACCTAGAGGAGGAAGGGAGCAAGAAGTCGCGAACGGAAGGGTCATCAAAGTCCGGGGGACGCATGACTTACCACCCCCGAAGGGGCAGGGAAGAAAGGAAAACCAACCTGGGGAACAAGTCCCACGCCGGTTCCCATATTCCACCTTGGGCACCAGCACCCCCCTCAGGCAAGACGCCTCACTTGGTGCCATTCACTCCTCTGAGAGCCCCGCCAAACGACATATTGGCTTATGCCGAAGAGTGTCATATAGTGAGAACACCAGACCCGCGCCTCGACCCCCTGGGGGCGGACATGTCCAAATATTGCAAATACCATCGTTGCCACGGGCACAATACGAACGACTGCCAAGCGTGGAGGAAAGAAATAGAGAGACTGATACAGGCTCGCAAATTAGGAAACTTTATAGATTGGGACAGGATAGCCAGAAGGGACACACGGGGAAGGGGCACAACACCCCAGATACCGCAAAACGGGAAAGAAAAGGATAGAGACAAATCCAATCGACCAGTAATTAACGTCATATTCGGAGGGGAAGCCTTGGGAGAACAGGCCTTCGTAGGGGCCGTCGATGACCGACCGACCACGAAGAGGCCTCGACGGGAGCCTATCTGGTTCTCTGACAAGGACATTCCTGTGAGGTCAACCGCCCCGAAGGAAGCCCTCGTGATCTCGATGGTGGTTAACGGCGCTTGCGTAAAGAGAGTACTAGTCGACACCGGAAACAGCGTCAACGTCATGTACCATGATGTGTTCCTGAAGCTGGGACTCAGCGAGGACCAGCTTACACCCGTACGAACCCCGCTGGCCGGGTTCACTAGAGACACGTGGAAACGGAAGGATCGATAACTTTGCCGGTCGAGCTGGGCACCCCACCCCGCATTCGAGAAATGCACATGGAATTCGTCGTAGTCAAGGTGACGTGTGCCCACAACCTCATCTTGGGAAGACCAGGGCTGGTCGGTTTAGGAGCACTCATTTCGATGGAGCACTTGTGTCTGAAATTCCATACGGTGGCAGGAGTGGGGAACGTCAGGGGAGACCAGCACTTAGCCCGAAAATGTTATAGCACGGCCTGTGAAAAACTGGTGGCAGGTCCCCTGCCGGTCCATACTGTAGAGCTGGAGAGAGAGAGAAGTACCGGACCAGAACCTGCAGTAGAGCTGGAAGAAATCCCACTACACCCTAGTCTCCCCGACAGGTGTGTCAGAATAGGCAAAGGACTCACCCCCGAGCTACGGGAGCAGGTGATGGCCATCCTAAGGGCATACTCCATAGTATTTGCTTGGGGCCCGAAGGGCATGCCGGGCATAGACCGCTCCATCATCACACACAAATTGGCGGTGGATCTGAGTTTCTGACCCATTAAGCAGAAACGCCGCCACCTGTCGGCTGATCGAAGAGCCTTTGTGAAAGCGAAGGTAGACACGTTATTGGCGATAGGCCATATTCGAAAGGTGATGTATCCGGCATGGCTAGCCAACGTCGTGCTGGCCCCAAAACCCCCCACATGGCGAATGTGCGTAGACTACACGGATCTCAACAAAGCTTGCCCTCAGGATCCCTTTCCCCTACCCCGCACTGACCAACTGGTAGATGAAACCACCGGGTGCCAACTACTCAGCTTCATGGATGCGTTTAAGGGGTATCACCAGATATTCATGGTGAAGGAAGATGAAGAAAAGACGACATTCGTCACCCCGGATAGTGTATATTGCTATAGAGTCATGGCTTTCGGCCTAAAAAATTCGGGCGCCACCTTCACCCGCATGGTGGCAGAAGTATTCAAGGACTTACTTGGCAACATCATGGAAGCCTGCATTGACGATATGCTAGTAAAAAGCAAGGAGGCCTCGACCCATCCGGAGTATCTAGCCAAGTGCTTCGAAATCATAAAGCAAAAGAACCTACGCCTAAACCCAAAAAAATGCGCATTCGCAGTGAAGGGAGGGAAATTTTTGGGCTTCATGGTCACTCATAGGGGAATCGAGGTCAATCCTGAAAAGGCGCAGAGCATCCTACAGATGAAACACCCTACCACAGTAAAGGAGGTCCATCGACTAAACGGGAAGTTGGCTGCACTGAGTAGATTCATGTCAAAACTGGCGGAAAAATCACTGCCTTCTTCTAGGTGATGAAACAGAAAAATGGTTTCGCTTGGACCCCTGAATGCCAAGAGGCCTTCGAACAATTCAAAGCATACCTAGCATCGGCACCCATCCTGTCGAAGCCGGAGAAAGGCGAGGTGTTATATGTATATTTGGGGGTAGCGCCAGCCGCCATTAGCTTGGTACTAGTGAGGGAGGAAATGGGAAGCCCATCTATTACGTGAGCAAAGCCTTGCACGACGCCGAGTTAAGATACACTCCCCTTGAAAAGACGGTGTACGCCCTCATCCGAACCGTGCGGAAATTGGTGTACTACTTTCAAGCGCACCACGTGATAGTGCTGAGAAACCAACCCTTAGGGTCGATCCTAAGAAATCCGGTGTCCTCGGGCCAGATGGTGAAGTGGGCGATGGAACTCACACAGTATAGCCTAGAATACCGCCCACGGGAAGCTATAAAAGGTCAAGCATTGGCAGACTTTATAGTGGAATGCACCATCCCCAATGAGCCAGGCAAATCAGATTGAAAGCACAGAGACTGGGAAATGTACACTGACGGGGCGTCTAGTAAGAGGGGTTGCGAGGGCGGGGCAGTACTTATATCCTTGGAAGGCTTTAAGGCTTACCAAGCCTTTAGGTTTAACTTCCTGGTATCCAACAACGAAGCATAATATGAAGCCTTGATAGGAAGGCTAAAACTGGCCAGAGCACTCCAAGTGAGTAGCCTGACGATCCGATCCGACTCTAGGCTCGCTCGTGGTGGGCCAAGTCAACAACCAATTCGAAACTCGAGAGAACCGGATGAGACAGTATAAGGAGGTGGTACAAAGGTTATTGGTCGATTTCCAGCGATGGGAGTTGGTTCAAATCCCTAGAGCAGATAACGGAGAAGCCGACCTCCTATCTAGAGTCACGCAAGGCTTGGAGGACCATTTGGGGTATGTCTCCCAGATAATCACCACTGTTGACATAAGCACGCCCAGCATCGAGAGGGAAGAAATATGTGTCATCCACCCCACCCCGGACGAATGGATGCAAGAGATGATTCTTTATAAAAAACACGGGACTACCCCGAACAACCCGACGAGGGCGCGTAAAGTGATAACTATGGCCCCGTCGTACCAAATAATAGACGGCAACCTGTTCAAACTATCCTTCGGGGAGCCGCTACTCCGCTGCCTGACTAAGGTCGAGGCAGACAAGGTACTTGCTGAAATGCACGAAGGGGTGTGCGCAGCCCACTACGGAGCCCAGACCTTGGCCCGAAAAATCATCCTCCAGGGGTACTATTGGCCCCGCCTAAGGGCTGATTGCCTAGAGTATGTGAAGAAGTGCCCCGCATGCCAACACTTCGCAATACTCCCAAGACAACCGGCGTCTTACTATACCCCGGTGACATCCGCCATCCCCTTTGTGTGTTGGGGCATCGATCTGCTAGGGCCTTTTCCTAGGGGCGTGGGCGGCCTGAAGTTCATAATAGTGGCAGTGGACTACTTCACCAAGTGGGTAGAGGCTGAGCCCCTCGCCTCGATCACGGAATATCAATGCCGAAAGGTCGTGTGGAAACACATATTCACAAGGTTTGAGGTACCTCTGCAAATCGTATCAGACAACGAAAAACAATTCGACAATAAAAACTTCACTCGCTTCTGCGCATACTACGAGGTGGAACATGTCAAGGCGGCAGTAGCATACCTCCAGGCTAATGGGCAAGTAGAAAACGTGAACCGTACCCTCTTAGACGGAATAAAAAAGAGAGTAGAAACCGCAGGACCTGCATGGTACGAAGAGTTGCCCACTATACTATGGGCGTACAGAACCACCCCTAGAAAGGCCACCGGTGAAACCCCCTTCGCCTTAACATATGGGTGCGAGGCTCGAAATCCTTTAGAATCCGTCATACCCACCGAAAGAAGCAGGCGTTACAACTCTGGGCGGAATGAAGAAAGCATGAGAGTTGAGTTAAGCCTTTTGGAGGAGAGGAGGGAGACAGCTGGCTGACATATGGCTGTATATCAAAGAACAGTAAAACATTACCACGATTCGCGGGCACGACCGAGGGACCTCCAGGAGGGTGATCTAGTCTTACGTAGAAGGGAGGCCAGTAAACCCCTACAAGGCGGCAAATTGGCACAAAATTGGGAAAGACCATATAGGATTCGCCAGGTGGTACGGGAAAACACTTACAAGTTGGAAACGATGCAAAGGGTCCCGATCGACCGGGTGTGGAATTCCCACCACCTGAAGAAGTTCTTCCAATAGTTGAACAAACAAGGTAAATAACTGTATAGGACATTCACTCGGAATTGATCCGAGATAGGCACTTGGTAAGTTTTTTTGGCAAATGGCAATAAAACACGGGCCGATGCGCTAACCGCCCCCGGCGGCGCGCGGGTGGTACGGGCTCGCATCGCTTCCAGCCAGCTCATATGTTTTGGCATTCCTCCATTTTAATAAATTCCCTCTTCTACTTCACCATTTCCTCTTTTACTTCAATAAACGAATCGATCCAACGCGGGCGCGAGCCATGTGGGTTACCCACAGGCCACAATCAACCCGCAAGATGGGCTGTCAACCATGGGAGAATGGGGTGTGTGGGTTTGCAACGCTTGGAGGCAACTCACATGCGCGGACACGCATGGTAGGTGGTCCATGGCGCTGTGAATGAGGCGAGTGGGGCGTGTGAGTTGCGTGGAGGCAACCCACATGCGCGCATGGGACCGCAGGCGGTCCATGCGCTGGTTAATGAGGCGAGTAGGGCGTGTGAGTTGCATTGGCGTGTGGGTTGCGTTGCCTGGGGGCAACTCACATGCGCGCATGGGACCGCAGGCGGGCTATGCGCTGGTTAATGAGGCGGGCGTGTGAGTTGCATTGCTTGGAGGCAACCCACATGTGCATCGGACCCGCAGGGTAGGCGGTCCATGTGTTAATGAGGCGAGTGGGGCGTGTGAGTTTAATTGCTTGGAGGCAACCCACATGCGCACATTGGACCCGCAGGGTAGGCGGTTTATGCGGTGGTTAAGGAGGCAAGTGAGGCGTGGGAGTTGCGTTGCTTGAAGGCAACCCACCCATTAATGAGGCGTTGCATTGTTGCCCTGTTGCAAAAAAAAAAAAAAAAAAAAAAA
>NC_044922.1:13015421-13083553 GCF_003576645.1 Ipomoea triloba | reverse complement strand
AAAAAAAAAAAAAAAAAAAAAAAAGAGAAACTCCATTACTTGCGAGCATGTTTTGTAGTTCAGGACACGGACTAGAATACGCGAATACAACGAGCTAACAAGCAAATAAGCAAAATAACATCTATGCTAAACGAAAGCTGGAAAATGCTGGAAAATGATCCCTACGGAGCTGCAGAACCTGCTGCTGACTCGGAAAAACCAAACCCGGACATGAAATAGAGACTCAAAGACGGATCCACACTCCCAACGGCACCGAAGCCTCCTACCGGATCCGACGGTAAGGCCACGGATGATGTCCCCCCGGCTCTCTCTAGGCTCATAAGAAATTCGTCCGCAGGGGTGGTAGTGGATGCGGGCATGACCGGAGCGGGAGGACGACGGAGCGGAAGATACTCTGGCAACTTCAACCCCGCGATGCTAAAGGAAGTGAAGCGGCGACGCAAATTGCCATATAGCTGGTCCTACATCTCTCACTGCCCTAAGTAAAAGGCCGCCTCACACTCTCGCACGACCCTCGCGTGCCCTTCATCAGTATCTCGCAACCAAACTTCTGCAATGAGCCCCATAGCAGACTTTCCCCCCGTAGTAATCGCCCACTCCTGGAGAACCTGCACGAGAGGAGGGCCTAAGTAGGCCTGATAATCTTGCGCATCGTGCTATCCGGACATGGCATCCACCATAGCCTGACCAGAATGATCAGGAGAAGACAACCAATATCTGAGCAAACATGGCATACGCGAGCAAGCATAATCGTCAGCTGCGCAAGAAAAATCCTCCGTCCCCTGCCAATCCTCTATGGCATGCTCCAAAGCACGAGTATGGACGACCTGCTGCTTCTCGTGTTCTCCCTAGAGAGTCGAGTGAGCAAGTTGTAAGGCTGTGTGGGCAGTCTTGAGGGCATCCAATTCCTTCAACGTTGCCTCGTGCGTCACCTGAAGTTGTTGATGACGCTCTCCTAGCTCCCGAAGCGCCTCTTTAGAGGCGGCATAGTCTTGAGAAGCCTCCTCCAAGCGTTGTTGAAGCCCGATAGCCTGCATAGATGCCTGGAAAAACAAAAGGGAGGTTAGGATCAGAAAACTCTAAACAGGGGAAGGAATCAGACAGAGGGTACTCACATTCATCAGATCTCCCACCAAGTGTGAACTCAAGGCGTCCATGGGACTGCTGTCCATCCAAAACCGAGTAGGGGCAGGTACCATTTCTCGCACCCCGCGACGTATGTAGTCGATATGATCTGGGTGGTAAGGGCGGAGTGGCCTAGGACGAGAGGTTCCGCTGTGGCCCCTCGCGAACAGGGGATCATGGGGATCGTATTCAATCGATGGAGACCCGGGAGGAGGCCCGGAGGGGCGATCAACCCTAGCGTGATCAGGGCTGTTGATGGTGATGACCTGAGGTGGTGCCGCACGAGAGGGAGAGAAAATGGCGCCGGACTCCACGCCATCCAGCGTGGGATCAGCAATCACGCTGACTGAGGACTCCTCATCGTCCGATTGCGTGTGTGAAGAAGTGGGCTTACCACGAGTATTGTACACCCAGAGCATACTAGGTGTACTGGAGACAAGGGCTGCGTGGCACACGAGATGAGTAAAAAAAAAAAAAAAAAAAAAAAAGGGGGGGGGGGGGGGGGGGGGGGAGAGCACTCATGTAAAGGAGGGCCATCGCTGAGCTGATTCACCAACAAGGGGTCGTGATATCTCCGATGGTCGGATGGGCCATCCCTGCACAGTTTGGCTCAGTCTGCGTCCAAGCCCTCGTAAGAAGGCGCCGTGAAGGGAGAAACAAATTGAACCCAGGCAGTGCTGAAGCCATATCCAGCTGCCCCAGGGTTGTAGCTCACGTACACAAATTTCTCCTTCCAATTCTTAATCAGGGACGGTAAGGAAGTCAGAAAAGAATACCTAGACATTGGTTGAAGGTGGAGGAAGGGCCCGCTTTGGTTCACATGAAATACGTGCAATAAGAGGGATAGGGAAGGAGCTACCTTAACCTCCCGGCACCGGGTGATGAAGCAGGTGATGAATCTATACCCATTGGGAGTTAGTTAACAAGGTGCAATGTTGTGGCTCGCGAGAAACACTAGCGTCAGAGGGTGGGGTGGAAATTGTAAACCCCCCTGGATCGCATGATAGTGGACTGCCATAACCCGGCTGTCAGGAGGTTCAACCATATTCTGATTGTCGCGAGGGACCATCATCTGTACCCCTTCCCCCAGCCACTCGTCTAAGGAATTCAACTCCGGCTGCGTGAGTTTTTACCGAACGCCGCGAGGGACCGTGGGATCTAAGCTGCGGCCTTGAGTGGAAAACAGAAGAGGAGTATTGGACAAAGATGGAGGCCTGGTGGAGCGTGAGAGGGTGTCCATAATCGTGGGCATGGCTTGCATAGGGGTGAAGGGTGAGCGGGTGATCCCAAAGGATCCCAAACCGGTGGTGGGAGGCGAGATAATCATAGGCTCGTTGGATGTCAGGGGGCGGGGTATGTCCTGCGGCGGTGAGGCGAGAAGAGACCGCGGGGAGGCGGCGGCCGGCGGTGGGGCGGCTCGGGCAGGTATTGTTCGGCTGCATTGCGAGGTGAGGCGGTGTGGCGCTGGCTGTGCGGTGGGCGGTGTGTCGGCACGGGTGCGCGGTGACGGGGGCGGTGCGGCTGTGCGATTGCGGCGCGGTGTGGCCGTGCGGCGCGGTGTGGCGGCTGCGATGGCGGGGCGACGCGGGCGTGCGGAGACGAACAGCGGTGTGGCGGTGGATTGCGACGTTGGACCGGCTGGGGTGTGGTGTGACTGTTTGCGGCGTGAGGTGGCAGCGGCAGTGGGGAATAGTAGGTGAGGGTTTGGGGAATGTATGATAGATTTAGGGTTCAAGATGTGGTATACTGAATGGATAGGGTTAGCTTTAAATAAGGGAGGTGGTTCCTAAAATCTGGGCATTCCTTGAATAGTCCGATTCTGAATCAAAGACTTATTCTTACTTCATTTAGGAATAAATTACCTAAAGGAAGTGGGGGACTCGTGATAGGGATATTGGGTGTGGACCTGAGCAAACTGGGCTTAGGTTGGTGGGCCAGGCGGTCAAGGTAGGTCCAAGAAGCCCACATGCCTCCACCGGCCATGGGTGCCGCCGGCGGGGCCTCGGGGGCGCCAATGGGCGCGCTGGCAGCGGCCGGCGCACCGGGTGCGTGGCCGTGCCGCGGCCTGGCGCCCCCTTCGCGCCTCATGTCGCGCGGCGCCGCGCGGGGGCTAGCGGGTGTGGCGTGCGGTGCGGTGTACGTGGACCACGGGCGCGAGGGACGGGGGTGAGATCTCGGAGCGTACACGTGGACGGTTAGGAGGGGGTGGCTCATTATAAATGGGGGGCTCGGTTGTCCATGAAAGGCATATCTGAACATGGCAAGTACTACGGTCTAGTGGTACCGGCTTCTTACTTTCAACCCCCTGTCGCGGGTTTGATTCTTGTAGTTACTTTTGTAATCGCCTGGGCTCTAGTCTGTTAGACCCGGCATCCCATATCCGGTTTATGGTGGACCCGATCCTTTAAAACCATCAGATATATTTATATAATGATATTAAAGTTATACTGATTAATGAGTATATCATCATTGATTTTTAAAAAAAAATTGTAATTATTATGAGTACAAAATACCGATAGAATTATAGGAGATGGAAAACACTGATACTTCTTGCATTTATTAACAAAGACAAATGAGCCTTATATAAGGCAACCATACAACTGCTGAAATAATGGAAAACAAAGTGGGCAAAGAAAGTGACCCACGTACACAACTTACTGCTATCAAATAGGAAATATATTTTAAGATTCCTAACAAATGAATACCACTAATTATTAATGCTTAACCAGAAACCACTAACTTTGAATTACTCCAACATACCCACTTGATTCAAAGTTACACACTCCCATCTGCATTCTGAAATAATCTTGTTTCTTTGACGCAAGTGTCTTGGTAAGAATATCAGCAATTTGCTGGTTTGTGCCGCAAAACTTCACTGTAATTGCTCCCTTTGCTACTATGTCACGAATGAAGTGGTAACGTATGTCAATGTGCTTTGTACGACTATGAAAAATAGCATTCTTTGTCAAATTAATCGCTGAGATGTTGTCACAATATATCTCCGTAGCACCTTCTTGATCCTGAAGGAAGTCTGCTAACAACCTTCTTAACCAAATAGCTTGACAAGCAGCAGAAGTAATAGATGTATACTCTGCTTCAGATGAGGACAAAGCAACTGTACTTTGTTTTTTTGATGACCAAGAAATAACACCGGACCCAAGAGTGAATAAATATCCAGAGGTGCTTTTTCTATCATCAAGAGAACCTGCCCAATCGCTATCACAATAGCCAACCAGCCTCATATTATCAACTTTCTTATACCAAATCCCATAATCAGACATACCTGCTATATAATGCAATATCCTCTTCACAGCTCCTAGATGATGCTTTGTAGGAGTATGCATAAATCTAGAAACCACACCTACAGAATGTGCAATATCAGGTCTAGTGTGAGAGAGGTAATTCAGACAACCCACCATGCTTCTGTACATCTTTGCATTTGCTGCTCCTGTATCATCATTGGCTGGCAACTTCTCATTAATATTCATAGGAGTACAAGCAGGTTTGCACCCTGTCAGCTGAAACTTTACGAGAAGATCTTTTGCAAATTTTTTTTGGAAGAGAAAAATACCATCAGTTCCTTGTTTTATCTCTAACCCAAGAAAATAATGCAGCAATCCCATGTCTGTCATCTCAAACTTCTTCATCATACTAGACTTAAACTCTGCAATAATAGACTCACAAGAACCCATGTATATCATATCATCAACATACAAACAAACTGCCAAAAAATCATTACCTTGCTTCTTCAAATAGAGTGTAGGCTCATTTTCACTCCTCTCAAAACCATTTTCCAGAAAATAAGAATCAATTTTGTTGTACCATGCACGTGGGGCTTGCTTAAGGCCATACAACGCCTTCTGTAACATATAGACTTTGTTTTCCCCATTCTTGACTACAAAACCTTCAGGTTGAGCAACAAATACTTCCTCTTTCAACTCTCCATTTAGGAAAGCAGATTTGACATCAAACTGAAAAATTGGCCAACCTAGTTGAGCAGCTAAGGCAAGAAAGGTTCTCACAGTTTCAAAACAAGCCACGGGAGAAAACGTCTCATCATAGTCAACACCTTGTTCTTGTGCATAGCCTTTAGCCACCAACCGAGCCTTATGTTTTTGTACACTTCCATCAGCATGATACTTGGTACGGAACACCCATTTCAACCCAATTGCTTTTTTTCCTTCCGGAAGATCAACTAACTTCCATGTGTTGTTCTTCTGTATGCAATTCATTTCTTCTATCATTGCATCCTGCCATACTTGCTCCCGAGCAGCATCATCATAGAAAATAGGATCCGACACTGAGAGAGCAAAATTTGTTGTTTCATAAATATCTCTTAGTGAACGGAACCTCTGTCGAGATTCCGGTGTACTTTCTGGTAAAAAAGTGGTGTTGCTACCGGGTTGTGGGCTTGTTGGCGGAGTAGATTTGTTGTCTGGTGAGTTGCCACTATCTTCATGTGGCAAGGGGGTTGTTCCACCTGGAACTACACTAGAGACTTCTCTAACATCAATAAAAGGAATCATTTTCCCTGTGTTGTCAAAACTCCAAGACCAACTAGCAGACTCATTAAATAACACATCTCGGCTTATAATGATCTTGCCACTTATTGGATTATACAACCTATAAGCTTTGGATTGCAAACTATAACCAAGAAAAATACATTTTTCTGATTTATCTTCAAGTTTATGACGAGATGATTTTACCAAAGCATAGGCTATACAACCAAAAACTTTTAAGTGGCTTACCATAGGCTTCACACTATGCCATGCTTCATATGGAGTCTGATTCATGACTGCCTTTGTGGGAGAGATGTTTCGAAGATACACTACTGTTGCTATTGCTTCTGCCCAGAACTTATTCGGAAGGCCTCTTGCCTTCAACATGCTTCTACCCATCTCTACAATAGTTCGGTTCTTCCGTTCAGCAATGCCATTTTGCTCCGGGGTATATGGTGCAGTAAGCTGCTTAAAAATTCCAAGTTTTTCACAAAAAACATCAAATCATTTGAGCAAAATTCACCACCATTGTCTGTGCGCAACTTCTTTATAGAAAAACCTGATTGTTTCTCAACAAACGTCTTAAACTTTTTGAACCTATCAAGTGCTTCGGACTTGAGTGTTAAAAAGTAAACCCAACTCATTCTTGTATAATCATCAGTGAACAATAGAAAATAACGACTCCCATTCAAGGATTCTGTTTTCATTGGCCCACACAAATCAGCATGCACTAGTTCAAGACATTCAGATGCTCTCCATGACTTTCCAACAGAAAATGGTTATTTTCTATGTTTCCCTAAGACACAACCTTCACAAAACTCAAGTGTATTGATGTTTGGCAGCCCCAAAACCATCTGTTTTTTACTCAACAGTTTCAAGCCATTAAGATGTAAGTGACCATAACGCAAATGCCACAAGTCAAAGTCACTACATCCCTTAACAACAAGAGCCCTGTTTCCTACAGCAGAGAGGGCAAGTGGAAACATTCTATTTTTTGTCATACTGACATTAGCAATATTTTGACCTGATTTCTTATCTCTAATAACACACTGACCATCATCAAATAATATAACCAACCCATTATCCATCAATTGTCCCACACTCAACAAGTTGTGAGCCAAACTAGGTACAAAGAAAACATCATGCAATAATTTCTTTTTACCATTGCTAGTGCAGATAGCAATCGTACCTTTCCCGTCGACCTGGACTTTCTTGTCATCACCAAGTCGAACTTCAGATTTTTGTGAGACATTCAAATTTTCAAACAATGAGCGAGAATTCGACATGTGGTTGGAGCACCCACTGTCAATAAACCAGACATCATTATCAGTGTTGTGGGGAAAATGCACCATGAATAATGTTTCTGGCTCATCATCTCTCCAGACATCTTTCTCGACTATATTGGCTTTTGTTGCCTCATCTCTTTGCTTTGACCAACATGCTACTTCTTTATGCCCAAATTTTTTGCAATAGTGGCATTGAATGGAGCTTTTCTGGTTGAAATGTCTTTGCTCTGATGATCGACCACGACCTCTACCACCATTGCGACCACCGCGACCTCGTCCGCGGTATCCACCTCTGCTATTTCCTCTACCACCAGAGAATTCAGATTTTTCTTTAAAGGTTTCCTCCTTCATCTGAAATGCCTTCTCTTCAGTGATTCCTTGCTTTCTGTTCAGTCTCTCTTCATGATTTTGTAAAGAACTCATTAGTTCATCAAAAGAATAGGTAGAGAGATCATGTGCTTCCTCAATTGCAGGAACAATAAGATCAAATCGAGGATTGAGAGTTCTCAAGATCTTTTTAACCACAGTCTGATCATCAATTTTCTCTCCGTAAGACTTCATTCTATTGACAAGTGAGCTAGCTCTAGATAAATAATCTTGCACATTTTCTTTGGTATCCATGCTCAAAGTTTCAAAATCAGAACGAAGAGATTGGAGTTTTACTTCAATTACCTTCGTCGAGCCCTGAAATTCAGTTTTCAGAGATTGCCATGCTTCCTTGGATGTTGCTACAGAAGCTATTCGTGGGAAGAGAGAGTCACTCACTGATTGTTGAAGGAAAAATAAGGCTTTCGCATCCTTTTTCTTAGCTTCCTTCAATTTCTGCTCATCCTTTTCTTCTTTTTCATACCCATTTTCAACAAATTCCCATAGCTCTTGAGATTTGAAGAGGGTCATCATTTTAATTGACCAAAATTCATACTTTTCTCCATTGAACATGGGAATGAAAGGTGGGGAAGTGATGGAAGTCCCATTGTTTGTCATGGATTCACTCAATTTTTTGTTTCTCACAGTGTTTCACTCAAAAAAAAATATAGAAAATGCTCTCAATTGAAACAATGGATGCGTTGCCTACTTGTTTCTCTCTCACTCACTGCTGGCTCTGATACCACGATAGAATTATAGGAGATGGAAAACACTGATACTTCTTGCATTTATTAACAAAGACAAATGAGCCTTATATAAGGCAACCATACAACTGCTGAAATAATGGAAAACAAAGTGGGCAAAGAAAGTGACCCACGTACACAACTTACTGCTATCAAATAGGAAATATATTTTAAGATTCCTAACAAATGAATACCACTAATTATTAATGCTTAACCAGAAACCACTAACTTTGAATTACTCCAACAAATACAAATAATAGAATCAGCATGATAATATTTTGACAATCATACATATAGAATGCCACGAAAGGTTTAGTTTTTGGTGAATACCAGTGAGAATGGAAGATGTTTATATACTGTCGTTTTGGGTAGAATAATGGTTTAGTTATGAATCTATACAAAATTGTATTATAGAATCCTATTAAAACTTCAATATTCTAATTTTAAGTTAGGAATCTATACAGAATTATATTATAGAATTTTATTAAGACTTCAATATTCTATATAAGTATAATTTACAAAACAAATCTATATAAGTATTCGGTTATAATTATTGTATATTGTGATTATTAAGAAACAAATTGTCAATTTGTTTGAAAATCGCAATAAAGAAACAATTTCCCTAAAGAATTTGACGTTAAACTTCTGTTATATTTGACGGAAAGAATTTGGTAAAATTATAAATGATTAGGATATATTAGGAATTTAATTGGACATTGCACAATAAGAAGAACACAAAGTACAATATGTTATAGCAGACTATTGCACAAACATTATATTTTTTTAGTTCCAGTTAGGGATCTAACATTATTGGCTCTTATAATAATTGTAGATGTAGATAGAAATGTAATACTTTTAAGGGAAAATACAATACTTTTACATTTCGATTTAAAAGTATTATATTTTCTCTTATAAGTAAGGGACACTTGTCAACATTACTTATTATGAAAAATGTATTAATTTTTCTCTTATAAGTAACAAAAATTATATTCTTGATTACTAATATATTTGAGCATATAAGCATAACATTTGCACATATAAGTATGACATTTGCATGGTGCTTCGACCTGACTCAACTCGTCTCACGAATAAGGATCCGTGAAACGGTCTCACACAAGTGCAACCCTTATGTAAATAATATTGCGTTATTATAAAAGATACTCATATCTTTAAAAAGTCATTATATATATAATTAACTAACAATTACAACTAATTTTACTAAACAATTAGTACCATGAGATATATAGCAGTTTGACGTGGTCATCTATGAGAGCCTGTAGAGCAGGTTTAAGATGCCTTGGATATCTCTAGCTGCCAGACCAACACATCTCTCACTAATCATTATTACATAAACTATGGTCTACACAACTAATAAAATTACATTTTAATATATTAAAAGTACATTATTTAAAAATATATTATTTTATATACTATTAAATAATGTAAATTCAATACACAAATAATATATTTTTAATATATTAAAAATGTACTATATATTCATGACAATATAAAAATTAATGTCCTTGACAATAATAATGATAATAAAGTATACTTATGTAATTAAGAAATTTTCATGAGAGTTTGTTTTCAAAAAAAAAAAAAAAAAAAAAAGAAGAAATTTTCATGAGAGTATAATAGTTAATTTAACTATATTATATTTTCTTCCCAAGTCTTGTAAAAAATAAAATATCACTCTTGTGCACAAAATTTATTTTTCTATGCTTTCGGAAATTTCTTTTCCAATGAAAATCGAATTCCATGAACCAAACAACAGAAAGCAACAATATCCATGAAATGAAAATATTTTTCTAGAACCAGAGAAAAATGTTAACTAAAAGTAAAATTTGCCCATTTTTATTACAAATACAATATTGGATATATTTTAGGAGAGACTTATTTATAATTCATGAAACAAGAGAGGTCTAGGCGATATTGATGCACAGTGCAGGAGTTGAAGCGAAATATTCCCAAAATTATTTTTAAAAAATGAGTTGCTCAGCTGTCAGCGCGTAGCGCTCCAATTATTTATAATATATATGTAAAATACGTGGTTGACCATATGAGAATGAAGTCTTCCCAAAAACAAACATACTATTAAACTTCCTGAAAAGCAAGCTAACAGAGTCGTCAATGCTAGAACTCAGCATGCATCAGAGATCTAATCTTCGCTATATATATCAATTGGCTGATTTGGCATGTGAACATGTAAAAGTTAAATTAGCCATAAGAGATTGTTCCCCATTGGTAAATAGTTGTTAGCTGATTGGGTTAGAATATATGATTTGTAAATAACATTAGTTGATTGTAGAAAGTTATTTGGTAAATTAGCGGTTAGCTGATAGCTGTTTGGTATAATTTCTTTTCTCAAAAAGTTAATTGAAAAAGTTGCTTTGAGTAAGTATTTTGGAATTACAAAAAGCGTATTAACCAAACAATTATATTGATTTTTTAACTGAGTCAAATAACTAAAAGTGATCAAATAAGTCAAAATTGACTAATAGACTGATTATGTACCAAACAAGACAGTGGGGGAAGGATGTCTTGATCGTCCTAATGTTTTTTTTTTTTTTTTTGAAAAAAATTCTTATTCAAGTAAATTAATAGCTAAAAGCCATTTGTTATGTGAATTTTAAATTACTGTGAGAAAATCTTCATTTTCCAACCATCTAAGCTTATCGGAATTTTGACTGCCAATAGTAGGAAATTAACAATAATAATAATAATAATAATAAAAGAAGTTTAACCTCCGTTGCTGGAGGCCATTGTCCTCGGGAAAAGTTTTTTTTTCACCCTTATTTGAAAAAGTCGTAAAAATGTCATTAAGCTACGAGCTACTTGATACAATTTTTTTTTTCATCTTTCAATCACTTTTAGGTAGTGTTGCAAAAATCCTGCCTAGGCACCAATTAATCGCCACCTAGACCCTAAGCGTTGGCTGGCCGCCTTGTGTTTCACCATAATCAGTGGTCTAGGCAGACTAGGCCGTTTTGGCCGCCTAGCGCTGACCGGCTAGGCCGCCTAGGCACCAACTAGGTCGCCTAGTTGGCCGATTAGCTATTATTCACATCTTTTTAAAATGAGTTATTTCACTCAAAAGGACATCGTTTTGAGCGTAATAATCCTAAATTGTTCGAACTCTAGATGTTTTTTAGATTAATATTTAATAAGAATTAATATTTTAGTATTAACAGAGCAATATTCATTCAAATTTAGGAGTTGGGAAAAGTTCGAGTAGTTCTATTTGTATTCAAGTTTGGGTTTAGGTTCAGAAATTACTAAACTGGTAGTAGAATAGATAGAAATAGAGTAGATAGATGATGCTAGGGTAAAGTTAAAAAAAAATGTTATGAAATATAGCAATAGTAATTGGTATATAAAGTACATAGAAATTTGTATGGCCAAACATGGTAGATCAAGGTTTAATAAAATGCAACCAACAGGTTACCGGTAACATTATCGACGTTGACCGCCGCTAACCACTATTAAAACATAAAAAACAATTTCCGGTGACCTAGTGACCTTTTACACCGAAGAAGACGATCGTCGGTCGTCTTCTCGACGGGAGAAGGTGACCAGTTTGGTTGCCTTCAACAATGGAGAAGATGACCGATGGTTGTCTTCTCTGATTAGGCCACCTTATTTTTTAAAAAAAAAAATTATTGTTGCTGGAATTATTATTGGAAATTTCGTCGAAATCTTAATGACAGGTTATTCCAAGTGAATAATCGATTATTGGGTTTTAATTGCAGAGTATATATGAAATTACGTGTATTTTTATATTTGGAAATAAAGAAAAAATGTCTTTTTTAAAAAGATAAAATTTAGAAAAAATTACATTTTTAGTCTCGCAATTGTTTTCAAGTTACAAATGTCGTCCCTTTCTTTCAATTGTTGTATATCTAGTTGAAATAAATTGTAATCCTTCAATTGTTGACCTAGTTGCAAATTTCTTCCCTATATCTTATTTAATCTTTAATTGCTTACCTAGTTGCAAATCTAGTCATTCATTTGAAGTACTAGATTTACAACTTAGTTAACAATTGAATGGCTAGATTTACAACAATTAAAAGACATGAACTAGATTTACAAATGCATCAACAATTGAAGTGGACTCATTACATTTACCATTATTTCATAACCTTATTATTATTTTTATAATTCTTAAAGGCTCCAGTGGTGGAAGAAGTTGATGTGGTAGGATTTGATAGTGAGGCAAAATTAATAAAGGATCTTCTTATGAAGGGGCCAGATGATTTGAGGGTCATCTCAATTGAGGGAATGGCAGGACTCGGCAAAACCACGTTAACTAAAATGATTTTTAAAGACCGCGAGGTTCGGTACGAATTTTTCACTCGTCTTTGGGTTTATGTCTCGAAAACGGTGAATCGAAGGCAAATATTCCTTGACATTTTGAGTAACTTCACTAATAACACCCAAGAGTTTAAGGGCATGTTGGAGGAGAAGTTAGCTGATAAAATAAAAGAATATTTAGAGGGCGGAAAGTACTTCATTGTAGTCGACGATGTGTGGACGGAGGACGATTGGAAGAGCTTACAAATTGCTTTTCCCAACAATAAGAAAGGCAGCAGGGTCTTGTTAACCACGCGCCTCCACAATGTGGCTTCTCATGGTCACCAACTAAAATTTTTGAGCAGTGGCGGAAGTTGGGAGTTATTAGAGAAGAAGGTTTTCCGACAAGAAAGATGCCCTCCTTCGCTAGAGGACACCGGAAAAAGCATAGCCCGGAAGTGCAACGGATTACCCCTCGCGGTGGTGGTGATAGCCGGGGTCCTAAACAAGGACAGCACAGCTAAAGAGTGGAAAAGAATAGCTGAAGATCCCTTCCCCATCATCAACAAAGAGCACCAGAGCTACAATAAGCTAGTAAGGCTAAGTTATGATCATTTACAGCCTTATGACTTGCAAGATTGCTTCTTATACCTTGCAGATTTCCCTACTGGTCATGAGATTGCTGCTTGGAAACTGATTCGTCTGTGGATATCCGAAGGCTTCATCACCCTAATCGACGGTGGAAACAGCTCGGAATTGGAGGTTACTGCCGAGAAATATTTGAAAGAACTCGTGGACAGAAACCTCCTAATGGTGTTGAAAAGAAGAACAGACGGTCAAATCAAAACATGTCGGATTCATGACACCTTACACGAGTTCTGCAAAACTGAAGCAGCAAATAAGAATCTGTTCCATGAAATGAATGGAGCTCGATTTGAGCTAAACGAGACGCCCCGTCGCCTTTGTGTCCACTCCTCTATTATAGAGTTCCTTAGATCAGAAACCAAGCCATTTAGTGAACATGTCCACTCTTTCTTATCATCTTGCTCCAATGAAATAGAGATCCCAACTGAGCACTTAGCAGTCATCCCAAAATCCTTCCCTCTCCTTAGAGTGATGGATGTTGAGTCCCTTAAGTTCAAGTTACTGCCCAGACAGCTCTATGAGCTCTCCCATTTGAGGTACCTCGCGGTCTCCACTGAGACTTTTGCGATGCGAGTAACATTGTCTTCAAACAGCTGCGATATTTGGGGATTGGAAGGACTAATTTATTAGTGTCATGGAAGGTCTCTAAGGATAGCTTTCAAGCACTGAAATATCTCATTCTCAGGCACTGCAATGTCCTTGAATCTGTTCCGGCAGTGTTTGGTGAGGTTGAGAGCCTTAAGGTGATGGAATTGTTCTGTACCAATCCAAGGGCAGCTAATTCTGCTCAAAAAATACAGGAGCTCAAGAATAAAAAACAATGTGGATTTCAGCTCTCAATCTATCCTCCTCATCATCAACTTCACTACAGGTTAGCCAAATTCTTAACAAAATCTCTTGTTCTGGATGGTATTCGCATTTTTATGGGAAAAATAACCCTTTTCAGCCTAAATTATATTCTTCTAGTGCTTTTTTTCCCTTGATTATTTATGTATTCAAATTAGCCCCACAACAATATATATATATATATATATATATATATATATAATTTCAGGTGCGGCCGTGTGGTCACACACCACTCAATGTTACGAAATACACCACCACAATGAAACACACCACAATGTTAAGAAATACACCACAGTGCAACACCATAATGAAACACACCACAATGTTAAGAAACACACCACAGTGCATATTTGTGTGGTGTGTTTAGTGGTGTATTTCGTAACATTGAGTGGTGTGAACATCATGACTCTCTCTCTCTATATATATATATATATATATATATATATATATATTGCATTGTTCTCACAATTGCACTTAATTGTTTGTTTTCTCAGCTTAATTGACTATTTATGCATTGAATGCCTAACTTCCTCATTATGATTTCTTCAGATCAGAGACGATATGATTCCTACATGCATGTGGCTTCTGAGCATTCAGTGGCGTACGTGAATTTCTTGCATATAATGTTGCCATACCATTGTCCTTCTTTTCCATCTTCAATTCTCAAGACGGACTGTATTGTTGTTTAATTTGTTGTTACTATATATCCTTTGATTTCCACTGCGGGCCATTTTGCTATTTTTGTTATTTTGGGTGTGTGGGGTGCTTGTAGAATCATTTTGGTGCTTCCTGAGGTAAAATATTGACTCTGCATTTTTTTACTGAGTTAATTCCAGTAATAGTCCTTTGATTATAGTGATTTTTCAAATTTAGTCTTAGTCTTTTAACTATAGTGATTTTTCAAATTTAGTTTAATTTGGACGAATTAAACCCTTGACTATCAAAATCTTTCCACTATTAGTACTTCTGTGAACCTAGACACCATCAAGTTCGCCGGAGAATCTACCTTGTTGCCATCTAGTTCGTTGTCGTCGATCTCCTACCATAAGCCACCGCCGAAGCTACTGCTATAGTCGCCTGAATATTTTCACCGGCGTAGAGAAAGAACAATGGAGATGCGGATGGTGGTGGCGAAGGGTCGATCGTTGCTTCCAGCAGCTTAGAAGGATTACCACCAATGATTTTCTCTTTTGGAGAGTAAAACTCAACCACTCGAACAATGACATCTACAATTAAAGTACAATGAATTTAAATTGAAACAGTGTATATTAAAATAAAATATATAAACAATATTAAGAATCGAGACCACCTACCAATTTCTGGACATATATTTTCTCCAAGGATGAACAGCTGAGACATTTTGATAGCTTCCAAGGTCTTTCGAAAGCAGAGAAAGAAGAGAGACACAAAGAGTTGATAGCTTCAATCTGGACTGGTTGTATATCAATTTATCAATTAATAGAAGAAGTATGCAGGATTTAGATTTCTAAGAGCTGTAAGCAATTCATGCAAAGAATGAAAGAATGATTAAATGCCCATTTGACATGTCAACATCCAAAATATGCGAAAAGGTATGTGTAAACAAATCTGAAAGAGTTAATTTCATTTTTTGACATAGATTTATAGGTGACAATCCACTTTTAGTTCTTTTTTATTAGAACATTCATTTTTAGTCCTTTATCAAAAAACCAGTTTAAATATCGTTAAATACAAGGATATTTCAATCTTCAATTATGAATACTTTCAAAAAAATAAACATAAAAAATATAGCGGTTCAACCTACTTTGTATAAAAAAGATTCAAATATCTTTATATTTAACGATATTTCAACGATTTTGTTGCTAGAAAACTAAAATTGGTCATGACACAATAATACTAGGACCAAATGAGGATGTTATAATAAAAAGGACTAAAAGTGGATTGTCACCTATAAATCTAGGACCAAAAATGGAATTAACTCAAATCTGAAAATATTAAATCGTAGTATACATATATATATATATATATATATATATATATATATATATATATATATATATATGATAGATGATAGATGATAAAACTAAAAGGGTGTCAAAGCAATAATATGAAACAATTACTAATCAATACACAAAAAACTTAAATCCTTCGTTTTTTTTTTTTTTGTTTTTGTATTGATTGGTAATTGTTCCATATACTCCTTTATTACAATGACTAGTTTTTCTTATGCGCGATGCGCAAAAAATAGGTGTCTAATATTAGTATTTTATATTAAAAATTTAAATTTATTTAAATGTTAATTTAGTAAATTATTTTCATGGAAAATATTTTTCTAAAAGTAGAGAAAATGTTGCTTTATGTTGTTTGGTTCATGAAATTCAATTTAATTTGGAAAAGAAATTCCTGAAAGTAGAGGAAAACAAATTCCTGAAAGTAGAGGAAAACAAATTTTGTGCACAAGAGTGGTATTTTGTTTTTCGCAAGATTTCGGAAGAAAATATAACATGGTTGGCATATTATACCTTCATGAAAATTTCTTAATTACATAGGTATAATTTATTATCATTGTTATTATCAAAGCAATATAATTAGGGACTACATTATTCTATATATACATGTTTACAAAATAAATTCTTTTAATTTGTAAATGTAATTCCATTAATTATAATTAATATAAAATGAAATATAATTAAGAAAATAAAATTATAAAATTAATTGCATGTGTGTTCATAAATATTTAGAAATTTTCTTAAATGCATACATATACTTATGCGGCACTATACCAATCATACAAAATTAAAATATTAATTTTGTTAATTTCTAAATGTAATTATTTTAATTATAAATCTAGCAATATAAATTATAATTAGGGAAATTACATTATAAAATTTTCCAAAATACATGTTAACAATTATTATTATATGCATATACAATGTATTATACAATCATATAAGGAAATGTGTTTCATTAGAGTTTAAATTCACTCATACAAAGTTTAAAATTTACATAATTTTTTATTTCTAAATATAATTGTCTTAATTATTATACATATTGTTGAGATTATAATATATAAATACAATTAGGTATAAATCAATTTAATTATATAAAATTTCTCTATAAATTTATCTAAATATGTACATAATTAGATATTAAATTGATCATACAAAATTTAATTTTGAATGCTATAGAAATATATACTTGACCAAATATATGGAAGCTCAATTATATTATTATATTCTACATTTTAATATCTTTTTAGTTTTTATTTAAATTCATAATAACATATTTTTTTGTCAAATACTAGTATATATTAAAACAAAAGTGACTTTTCTCCAATCATCCTAGGGAAATATTTAAATTTTAAAATATGAAATCATTCTCCTTTTATAATTTATTCTAACTAATTAGAATGTTAATATTATCATCGAATAAATTTCATTATGTAAATTTCATAAACAGTCAAATTAATATATATATATATATATATATATATATATATATATATATATATATATATATATATATATAATTACAATCAAATGAGACAACCTATTTAGGTGAGAAATAAGAATTGATTTGGATCATCCATCTTTGGATTTTGGATGGCTAAGATTATTCCTTTTATTTTTTCCTTTTTGAAAATTATTAATTAGTGGGGGGTTTTATGTAATTTTGAAAGCTTTTTATTTTAGTATGGTATTCCATGGATATATTTTGATTGTTTTTAGGTGTTTTAATTTTGGTAGGATTGCATTCTCTTTTGTCAATGTTTGACGTCTTCTGTTTGTTAAATATTCAGTCCTATGTCTTTCTTTTTTTTCTTCGTTCTTTTTTTCTGAACATGGAGAACGTTAATGCAGGTATATTTTCGGCCTTTTTTTCATCGCGGTTTAGTTATGATGTTACTCGTGATTGTGTGCATGTGTGTATGATGTTGTGTGCAATTGTGCTTTATTTCCTTTATGTACGTCAATTTTGGGAAGCTGCGTTTTTTTTTTTTTCGTTTGCTAGTATACAATGGTGATTGGAATCTTTTTCTTTCTACTTCTGATGTCATTCCATTGTTTCTCTTCTCTTATTGGTCGTTCTGTAATATTTGTTCACCTTTTTCTAATCTCGATTTTCATCAATGTGTGCATGTATGTATAGTAGCGTGTGCACTGCAGTTCTGCACTCCAACTTCACGTTAATTTTTTGGTTTGTGTTGTTTTTAATGCTGGTTTTCTAGGTTATAACTGTTATTGGAATTTGTTGTTTTATAATGTTGTGGGTGTGTTTTATTTTTTTTCCCATTTTTTGTTCACTTATGTGCATTGGAGAACATTTTATATGTTATCTGTTATTCTATTTGCACACAGTGTTTAACTAAAGTGCATATTCCGGCTATGCAGTTATCATGTTTTATTATTGTTGTTGAGTGCCATTTTTTGAATAAAAATTATGTTTTTCCTATGCTCAGCTTCTATGGTAGTTGATGAATATTCTTAAGATGACCCTCGTTGGTTTGTCATGGATTTTCCTCCTCGGCGTATGAAATATGGGTTGTCGGTGGTGTGTGACATTGCTATCAAGTCATTCATTGGTCAAAGGTTTCGCAATTTATATGAAGCTGTTGTGTTCTATATTCGCTATGCTTCTATGGTTGGGTTCCATGTTCGTCATAGTACTAATTTCAAGAATAGGCGCGGGCTAAGAATAAGAGTTGTGGGAAGCGGATCAAATTGTCAAAAGAGGTAGCTATAGAAAAAGCGTCTAAGCTAAAACAATTGTGTAGGTCTTGTAACCAGTTTGAGCATCATGATAGCCGTAACTGTCCTTTAGCAGCATAGCGTTCGTTTTTTACAAGTGTTCTTTATTTAAACTTTGTCATGTTAGTTATACTCAGTTTGACTCTGTGGGTTTTATTTGAATACATTAATCTTTGGTATTTCAATTCGACATTATTTGGGCATTGGTGTGTACAAATAACTCTTTTTTGCTTTTACACAAATAACTTTTTTCTGATTCGTTCCGGGGGTTGTTTTTCCATGTGCACCTCTGCGAGCTAGGTTATAAATATCTTAATCTTCTATATTTTATTATATAAATTTCGTAAATAGTCAAATAAATAAATAAATAAATATATATATATATATATATATATATATATATATATATATATATAGTCATTTATCATGTGTGGCATGGTCATTAGGTGTGGCCGTGCGGCCTATTTTCAGCTATTAGATCATATCAACTCATCAAATCTACGCGCAATATATATATATATACTAGTTTTATACGCGCATTGCGCGAATAGGTTAATGCCCAATGTTTATATTTAAATAAATATTTGAAAGTATATCAATGCAAGATTATATAGGAAAAGTTTATACATGGGTAATTGAATGTCAAATTTTTTTATTTAAATATCTAACTCAAAGTATATGAATCCAAGATAATATAGAAAATTCATTATAATTATTACTAAAATAAATATTTGCGACATTGTAAAATCGATAGTCTAAATATTTGGTCTAAAAATGATAGTCTAAATAAATACTACTTTTAATTTGAATTTTTCTAAGTGGTTCTTAATTCTCTTTTGAGTAACATTGTCATTGTCTTCATCTTTACTATTTGTTCTCTTCCTTTTTGTTGGTAGTGCGTTATTTGCAATTCGGATATTGTTGGTAGCATAGATGACAACGTCATGCAATGAGATTATGATATAGGAGCTATGGACTTTCCTTTAGGTGTTTTGCTTGGGGTTCATTTGGTTCAACCATTATTGTTGAATGAGTTATTGTGGATAAAGAAATCCTTAGTTTAAGAAAAAAAGATTAAATAAATTAATAAAAATTTGAAAATTTAAAATATTATGTATTCTAAAGATATTAAAAGGTAGTTTTTCGTTTCAATTTGCTGGGTAATGGGTTATTTGAGTACTTTCATTGTCAACAAATCCCCCAAGTAATTAATATGATTGGTTTCAAACTATTCTTTTTTATTTTTTTCATGGTATTAAAGAAATACATATGTATCATTTTTTGGTGTAACTACTAATTTATTTAATTCAATAAGAGTAAAATAGAGTGATTCCGCTTCAATTTGTTGGGTTATTATTTGAGTACTCTCTTTGTCAACCAATCCCCAAGTAGTTAATATAATTAGATTCAAATTATTTTAAATTTTTTTCATAGTATTAATAAAATACTTGGTAAATAAATATATAACATTATTTTGTACTATAACTTTGATATTTAATTACAAGATATTGTAAAAATAAGATAATGGACAATGTAATGAATATTGATTGATAAATTTGAATGTAAAGAATCTTTGCATGAGAGAAAATAAAGACAATATAACTAATGAAATTATTTCTCTTATTTAATTTAATTTTTTGATAATGAATAATTTTTTCAAATAAAGGTATTGTAGACACATAATTCTAAATTAAAGAAATACATATGTATCATTTTTTGTTGTAGTTACTAATTTATTTAATTTAATAAGAGTAAAATAGAGTGAGAAACTTAATAATGTCAAATTTGATTGAGATGAGATTCGAACATAAGACCTTTCTTATAGAAATTAATGGGTAAGTTAAAAGTTAACGGAATATTAACGGAGAAGAGAATATTTAACGGAAAACTTAACGGATAATCATAAAAGTAAGGTTAAATTAGGTAATCTCTATTAATAATACTAATATGAATTATCTTAACCATCTATTTGATTAAATAATTCATCTGAACCATCCATTTGATTAAATAATTTGACCGCCATTTTTTCTACCCATTTTAGGCCTAACTCTCTTTGCCTCTTATTAGTATAGTAGATATGTTACAAAATGCACCATTCTACATACTAAAATGCACCAGAGGGCCGATAAAACGCATCATTCCACACAATATACCAAATGCACCTATTCACTTAAAATTCATCAATATACTGAATAAAACGCATCATTCTACGTATTAAAATGTACCACAATGTCCCTCATGTCAGATTATAAGCATACACTATTTACACATTAGAAAATATGTGCTAAAATATGCATCATTCTACGTATTAAAATGCACTACAACGTGTGTTAAAATGCACAATTCCACTTATTGAAAAACTTCATCCCCAGATTATTAAAATGCACTATTACACTTATTAGAAAACATGTGTTAAAATACACATCATTCAACGTATTAAAATGAACCAGAGGACGGATTAAAACACATCATTCCACAACGCACTTATTAGAAACACATGTTAAAATGCACACCATTCAACGTATTAAAATGCACCTGACGACGTATTAAAACACACCATTCAACAACAGTTGCACATCATTCTACGTATGAAAATGCACCATCGGATACATTAAAACACACAATTCCACAACACAGTTAATGCACCAACATACGTAATAAAACGCACCACAGCATGTATTCAAATGCACCACACTATGTACTAAAATGCACCATTCTAATTCACGTAATATAAATACTAAATTACCATAATAACCCCACTTAAATATACGCGAATTTCAGTAGGATTAATGAAATTGGACAACGCAGATTAGGTCGCATGACCGCACCGGAGCTCGCCGCCGCATTTGAATATATATATATATATATATATATATATATATATATATATATATATATATATATATATATATATATATATATATATATATATATATAATTCCAACAATGATCCTCCGACTATGTTGATTTTCCAAAATTAGTCTCCAACTTTTAATTTGGACAATTTAAGTCCCTTGACTTTCAAATTCTTTCCAATGTTGGTCGACGCAGATTAGGTCGCATGACCGCACCGAAGCTGCCGCCGAATTTGAATAAATAAATAAATAAATAAATAAATAAATAATATAATAAATATATATATATATATATATATATATATATATATATATATATAGAGAGAGAGAGAGAGAGAGAGAGAGAGAAAGTTAATTCCAACAATGACCCTCCGACTATGGTGATTTTTCAAAATTAGTTCCCGACTTTTAATTTGGACAATTTAAGTCCCTTGACTTTCAAATTATTTTCAATGTTGGTTCTTTAGTCAAATTTTAGTTAAATTGAGGTCAAATGAAGGGGTAAAATTGTCCGTTAACCTATATAGTGTATTATTACTCGTATTTCTCCTATCCTATACTCTATATATATGAATATAATCTCAATCGAAGTCTCTTCGACTGAGATTAATGGCAAGGATTGAGACTTCGACTAGGATTATATTCATATATACGGCGTATAGAACAGGAGAAATATGAGTAATAATACACTAAACATGTGAACAGACAATTTTACCCCTTCATTTGACCTCAACTTAACCAAAATTTAACGAAAGGACCGACATTGGAAAGAATTTGAAAGTCAAGGGACCTAAATAGTCCAAATTAAAAGTCGATGACTAATTTTGGAAAATCAACATAGTCACAGGACCATTGCTGGAATTAACTATATATATATATATGATCGCGTTCAGGTGCGTACTGGCCGCCCAAGAGAGAACTGCGGACGAATCACAGCGCGCCACGTGTCCGAAATATAGTTGCACATAACGTTATAACTAGGTGTACGTAATGTTATAACTAGGTGCACATAGGTGCACCCAGGTGCATAAATGTTAACAAGGTAAATTACTTGCACCTGTAAGTGAAAATAGGTGCACACGTGCAAGTAAAATATATTACAAGTGCAAGTAAATTGTACAATGAGCATCAATATTGAGTGCACCTAATGTTATAACTAGGTGCACTTAATGTTATGACTAGGTGCACATAGGTTGCACCCAGGTGCATGAATGTTAACAAAGTGAATTACTTGCACAAATGCAAATAAAATGTATTGCAGATGCAAGTAAAATGTATTACAGGTGCAAGTGAATTGTACACTAAGCATCAATACTAAGTGCACCTAATGTGATAACTAGGTGCACTAAGTTGCACCAGGTGCATGAATATTAACAAGGTAAATTACTTGCATTTGTAAGTGAAAATATTTGCGAAAATAGGTGCATGGATATTAATAAGGTAAATTACTCGCACGTATAAGTGGGTGCGAAAATATGTGCACTTGTAAGTGAAACTAGGTGCACTTTTAAGTGAAACTAGGTGCACCAAAGTTCCAGTTATTTACGAAAATGCCACCGCGCCATTTTTTAAAAATTGCATCTGATTCGTTGATCTGGACACGTGGACGGCTGTGGAACGTTCTCATTTCCTACCTGCGCTGGGCGAGAGTTCGCACGAGAGTGCAACCCTCTATATATATATATATATATATATATATATATATATATATATATATATATATATATATATATATATATATATATATATATATATATATATATATATATTATTACGGTATCTGAAACCTTTTGCCCCGAATTCGGTATTTATATAGAATCTAATTTAATATTTGTAAATGAAATAATTCTTTCAATATTATAAAATGGCAATTACCATATTTTCTAGTTTCTACTTTGTATGTGAGATCTTTTTAGGTTTAATTTCTATATTTAAATTACGGTGGCTATATTATTTCCTAATATTTCAAATTAGGAGTTGTTGACTTTTTATTTCCATATACGAATTTCGGTTAGAATATTGTAATCTTCTTTAATATTATAACTAAATACTATAAGATGTCAGTTACCATATTTTTTAGAGAGTACCTACCTTTTGTCCGGAATTTGATATTTATATAGAATCTAAATTAATTTTTTTTAAATAGAATCTAAATTAATATTTGTAAATGAAACAATTCTTTCAATATTATAAGATGTCAGTTATTATATTTTGTAAGGCGTCTATAAATTACCATAACATAATTGTAAATTGACTTTGGACTTCATTTTTTGCTTGAATCCCATTAGACCGTTAAAATAAAATCTAAGCAATCCATATTGCCTAAATATTTATATAAACCCTAGTTGCTACCCGTCAATATGTATTGTCAACATGACATCATTTACTAGTTATGAGTAAAAATAGTATACAAATCAATTTATTAGAATAAAATCCAACTCACCAAAATATCTTTCATAGTTACTATCGATCAACATGTGTCATTACTAGATAATCATATGCCACTAATGAATAAAAATAACAATACCTATAGAAATATAGAATCTACAAAACAACCTTTAGACTTTGCCATCACCCAACCATGTCTCCCCCACTACCAAAACAACACCTCCATGGGCCCTAGCCCACTACTAACACTCTCACTCCCAGCAAATCTATTGGAAAAAATACTACTATTACTCCTAAGTTTGACTCATCGCAAAATTTTGATGTAAACAATCTATTAACAATCACCACCATAGGGCATAGGCACCATTAGGCCATCTTCACCCCATTTTACACAAAAATACTAAAAATCTCCATCAAATAACACATCAAAAAAAATATTCTCTACGGCTCGTTTGGTTCGCTAGAAAATATTTGAAGGAAATGGAATTCAAATTCCGTGGAAAACAAATTATCAGAAAAATAGATTCCACTGTTTGGTTGGTAGAAAAGAAATTACTGGGAATATGAATTCCATTGTTTAGTTGGGATGGTAAGGAATTATAAATCTAAAGACCAATATGCCCTTAGTAATTAATGGTTTGGCTATATATACATGTGTAATTAGTCAATTTTGATGAGGGTAAAATAGTCTAAGGGCATATACTTTCTTCTCAATCTCTTTAGAAAACAAAATACCTATCTCAACCAAAGAATTTGTTTTCCTTTTTTTTTGGGAAGTCAAATTCCATAGAAAACATTTTCCATCCAACCAAACAACATAATTACTCATTTTCCTCAACTTTTTGGAAAATCTTTTCCATGGAATTTATTTTCCATCCAACCAAACATGCCATAACATATTCTTCCATCAAATGTTAATCTACATCAAAATAATTTAGTTTCTCATCACCACATATGGCGTTGTTCACTTGAAGCATTTTTATTTTTTTTTTGCCATTTACAAATGGTTTGCCACTGAGTGGAGCAAGAAAAAATGGTGGGATGATAATTTAGTAATGCAATTTGGTGTTTGCCCATCCTTGAAAATGCTCTTACCCACTTCCTTTCAACCCTTCAAAGGTCATAACCCAACTCTAATCCCTAAATTTACAATTTGGGACCCCTTTGCACTACATACCATTTATTGCACACTACCTGCACATACATTCCATTTAGACCTAGCAAAATTATTTGCCCAATATAAACACCAAACAATTAAACAAAGCAGAGTCCATAGATAGAAACAAAAAGAGTTTCATTAATTGATAACCAAAGGTTTACATCACACTAACAATTACACCTTCTATAAGTAAAGAATGGCCCCAAGTCACACACACAGAAACATGGGACAAAACCCTACTAATCTACACTATCAAACTAAGCAGCCTTCTTCTTGGGGGACTTAGCAGCCTTTGTCTTTGGCTCCTTCGTTGCCTCAGAGCCACTCTTCTTGGGCAACAAAACAGGGTTAATGTTGGGCAACACCCCACCATGGGCAATGGTCACCCCAGCCAGCAACTTCCCAAGCTCCTCATCGTTCCTCACAGCCAAAAGAACATGTCTGGGAATGATCCTGTTCTTCTTGTTGTCCCTCGCCGCATTTCCAGCCAACTCCAACACCTATAACCAACCAATTTATTAATCCACCTCGTAAATCACAAACATAAATCTGAAACGCACGAAAACCGCACATACCTCGGCAGCCAGGTATTCGAGAACAGCAGCCATGTAAACAGGGGCGCCGGTGCCGACACGCTGAGCATAACGGCCCTTCTTGAGGTAACGGCCGATTCTACCCACCGGGAACTGAAGGCCGGCACGGACGGAGCGGGTAACCGGCTTCTTCTTCGGGCCGCCGCCTTTCCGGCCGCCGGCACCCTTCTTTATCTTAGCCGCCTGGGAATCCATGAAATGATAAGCTAAAGATTGGAGGAGCGCTTAATGCGGAGGATTGAGCACGATGAAGAGCAGGCGGTTGTCGCCTCTGTTTTATAGTGGTCTCGGTGTCAACTGGGAGTTGGGGGCTGAATCTTGGCCGTTGATTTGATGTTAATTGACCACTGAAAAGCGCGAGGACGGCGATCCGTGGCATTTGGTTTTGGACCAATTGCGAGCCAACTTCAATTTGAATTTCGGGGTTGGTGTGGCCAAAAATCGGATAAGGTCGCGAAATTCTCCCGCCTAAACATTTTGGGATTTTCAGATATATATTTTCTAAAACAAAAATCTTTTCTCTGCTGCTCAACTTCGGCTTCCACCGCCGGCCGGTGCCGGCGGTTTTGGTCACCTTCTACGTTTACTCTCGCTCTTCTTCCGCCTCGACCACCGTCGCAGTTCCGTCCGCCTCCGACCACCGCCACAGATCTTCTTCTTCCGTTTTCTTTCCCTTTAATAAAATAATAGTAGGTAGGTATTGGGATTTGTGTTGGTAGTCTTGAACTCCCAACCCTACTTTGGCTTTACCACTTTTTATTTTCTCTATTATTGTGTTTTCCTCTCGTTACTTTCACGGGCTTTTTCCTCTCGTTACTTTCACGAGCTTTTCATTATCATTAGCATAAATCGTTTAGTTTGGTTTCGGCAAGTGTTGATCTTATCCTGGGGCGAGCAAAAAAGAATGATGATGATGACCCAGATCTTTGATGAAGTTTTAAGCTCCTTGAAGGAACATAGCTTCTTAGTTATGAAACAGTCTGCGATTCAAGTTTTCTATAGCATAGTTAGAAAAGTTGTTTCTATGTCTGACTGTAAGGAATGGTTTACCATTTCATTGATCGTTGATGTAAACGTTTTATGTTATGAATTAATGGAATAGCTACGTTTACCTTCAAAAAGATTAAGTTTACACGTATATTTTCGTTTTTTATTCAATTTTTTACCTTTACTAGTATTTTCACACGTGGTTTGCACGAAATTAATTTGTTATAATATTTCAAAATATTTGGATTGATATATAATTATATAAATTATAACAAATATTATATAGTGCAATTGATGAAATGGTTGGATTGATTATATTTTCTAATTTTATCATTGCATGAATTCAAGTAAATAATTGTCCAATTACTCGTGCGATGCACGGATAAAATTTTTATTATATATTTTTTATAATAAAATTAAAGATAAAATTATAAATGATGGTTTTGTAGGAATCAAATCCACCATAAATCAAGGTATAGAGGTACATAACGGGTGTAGGAAAATAGAAGTACTATTGCAGCAAATTATTCAGTGGATCCGGGTCTACCTTGAAAGGTGGACTCGAATCCAAAAATACACAATTTATATATTGAATTATCATAATTTACATATTGAATGTTCACAATTTCTATCTACTATACTAATAAGAGCCATTTTCAAAAAAAAAAAATACTAATAAGAGCCAAAGAGAGTTAGGCCTAAAATGGGTAGAAAAAATGACGGTCAAATTAATTAATCAAATGGATTGTTCAGATGGTTTAGATTTATATTTTACCTTGAGATTTCCTAATTTATCCTTAATTATATGATTATATGTTAAGTTTTCCGTTAATTATTCTCTTCTCTGTTAGGATTCCGTTAACTTTTAACTTATCCATTAATTTGTATAATAAAGGTCTTAGGTTCGAACCTCATCCTAATCAAATTTCGCATAATTAAGTTTTTTTTTGAAAACGCATAATTAAGTTCCTCACTCTATTTTACTCTTATTAAATTAAATAAATTATTAGTTACAACAAAAAATGATACATATGCATTTCTTTAATTTAGAATTATGTGTCTACAATGCCTTTATTTAAAAAAATCATTATCAATAAATTAAATAAGAAAAATAATTTCAATAGTTATATTGTCTTTATTTTCTCTAATGCAAAGATTCTGTACATTCAAATTCATTAATTGATATTCATTGCATTGTCCATTATATTTTTTTTTACACTATCTTGTAATTAACTATCAAAGTTATAATACAAAATAATATTATATATTTATTTTCCAAGTATTTTATTAATACCATGAAAAAAATAAAAAAGAATAGTTTGAAACCAATCATATTAACTACTTGGGGGATTTGTTAAGTTGACAATGAAAGTACTCGAATAACACATTACCAACAAATTGAAGCGAGAAACTACCTTTTAATATCTTTGGAATACATCATATTTAAAAATTTTAAATTTTTACTAATTTGTTTAATCTTTTTCCTTAAACTAGAGATTTCTTTATCCACAGTAACTCATTCAACAATAATGGTTGAACCAAATGAACCCCGACCAGAACACCTAAAGGAAAGTCCATAGCTCTTATATCATAATCTCATTGCATGACGTTGTCATCTATGCTATCAACAGTAACCCAATTACAAGTAACACACTACCAACAAAAAAGAAGATGATAAATAGTAAAGATGAAGACAATAACAATGTTACTCAAAAGAGAATTAAGAATACTTAGAAAAATTCAAACCAAAAGTAATATTTATTTAGACTATCATTTTTAGACCAAGTATTTAGACTATTGATTTACAAAATTACAAGCATTTATTTTAGTGATGACAATTATAATGAATTTTCTATATTATCTTGGATTCATATACTTTGAGTTACATATTTAAATAAACAAATTCGACATTCAATTACCTATGTATAAACTTCTCCTATATAATCTTGCATTGATATACTTTCAAATATTTATTTAAATATAAACATTGGGCATTAACTCATTCGTGCAATGCGCGTGTAAAACTAGTTTATATATTAAATGTTCATAATTTATATATTGAATATTCACAAATTTATATACTGAATGTTCATAATTTACCTATTAAATGTTCGCAATTAAAATTGTAAACATTCAATATATAAATTGTGTAAAGGTGGACCTAGGTTCATGGTATAACTGTTCGTATTATTACTCTGGGCGCTAGACCCAAAATGTATGTATACAAAGCCCTCTAACATTCAAATTGAAACAGAACTAAAAGATTTAATGAAAGTTAAAACCAAAGGCTGAGCTACCACGAAAGTCGTTGTGCTAACGTGCATCCATTTCCTTGGTGCAGCAAGAAAACTAGCCCAAATAATAAATAATACAAGATATAGCCCAAGAAACGGACTAAGAATAATATTATAGATACTAGGAATTGAACCTTATTGTATGGGTTAAGGGTTAGGAACTCATACCACTAGACTAGGGGGATTAAGTGATCCTAGGGGTAATGTCCTAAATAGAAGGAAGGGTGCCTTATATAGTGTAGAAGGTTTTCTAGATTGTTGCCAAGTGTACGACATTGACTAGTCTTCCCTATTCATCCTCCACGTGTCTTTACCCACGCCTCCAACTTCTAACCCACATTTTCTACCACCCATCTCTACCTGTTACTACAATCCGCAGTCGGTGGGGCGTTGATGGTGCACCGAGGGGGTGCATGGTCCTTGCTAGCTACGCCACGCCACGGGGAGTCCAGTGGGTGAACCTTGTTGGCCATGTGCCATCCAATAGGGTCCGATCACCACCCTCTTCATGCCACGACCACGAATTTACACCAACCCAAACTACCACCCGGACTAATAGGGACGTTGTTAGTGCTCCAATAGGTGTTTGGACCATGCTAGCCACGCCACTTCATGGAAAGTCCGATGGGCTAACATTGCTAGCTACACGCTAGCCAACGGGGTCGATCACTACCCCTCCATGTCGTACTGTACATCACCACTCCACACACCACACCTCGCCACCTCAAGAAGAGGGGACGTGGGTGGCACACTTGGTGCCGTACCGGGGGCACGAGGCACGCCCCAAATGCTCGGGGCCAGCGCCCCAACCGACATGGTCGGCGGTAGCCTACAGCACCCCCTACCCCCCACACCATTGCCCCGCACTACCCCATAAATGGGGGTGCGCGAGGGTGCAACATACATGCCGAACACGCCCCATCAGTGAGGCTTAGCGCCCCTACCAACAGCCTACCCCGATCGTACACCACCAATCGGTAACACCCTTGAATTAGTCCACTATCTTCTCCGTGTCCTCCCTCATCCTTTGACCTTGCTGGCAACACCCCCATCTCTTAATATTTTGCTCTATGCTTCCTTATTTCCATAGCCCAATAGTCTTCCATTATTCTTGTTGGGCCAACACCTCAACAATACAAATGGACACCCTACTTGGGCCAAGACTTTCCCAATTAAATGGGTTTCCCGTGTACCCATATCGCCATTACAAGTCTTCCACTTTTTTTAGACATCTAGATGACTGAAGGACGTATAATTCAACACCACCACCTCTTCCACATTTCCATCCCTTCTCCAAACTCAAATTCTAGTTCCCAAATTTTTTAGATACATGTCGTACCCCACCACCACCATATGCCGCTGCCACATGCCATCACCTCCTCTACTACCATGTGCCACTATCGCACACCACACATCGTATGGCCTTCAACCAACCCCCCTTCCCTTAATATCTGAATTCCTCACCAGCCAACACGCCATCCATGTCACCATACCCGCCCCCAACGGCCATCGGTTCATTATATGTTCCATCACCATGTGTCGAGAGGTCAAGGTGACCCCTTCATTGTCACTTTTGTTACATATGTTTCACGTGAGTTAGAGTGGGCCCTTCCTCCACCTTCAACCCATGTCAAGGTATTCATTTATGTATCTCCTTTCTCCCAAGTTGCCATGCAAACCGTAGAGCTACAGGAGGCTTTGTGGGAATTCATAGAGCCGAAGGAAACAAGCCATGATTTAGAAAGACGTTGTCCTGAAAGCTTCTCATGCCGCCGTATAACAATCACATGAGACCTTATAGAAAAATCACGAACAATGGTAGGTTGATCATGTCAGGGCTCTGCAAGATGCTATTGAGGACTGATAGGAGTCCAATGGGCTAACCATGCTAGCTACGCGCTAGCCGGCAAGGCCGATCACCACCCCTTCCATGTCGTACAATACTGCACCACTCCACACACATCACTACATATTAAAATATAAAATAATGAAACCAATATATTTTATTTTATTTTATTTTGATAAAATATAAAGAAAAAAACTATATTTGAAAATATATAAAGTAAAACAAAATGTTTATAATTCTTAAAATTAGTTCATACAAAAATTAATGTTCAAACACACAAATGTCAATTTGAAATTACAACAAAACATCTACTATAGTAATAAGAGCCAAAAGAAGTTAGGCCTATAATGGGAAGAAAAAATGACGGTCAAATTATTAAATCAAATGGATGGTTCAGATTGTTTAGATTTATATTTTTCCTTGGGATTTCCTAATTTATCCTTAATTTTATGATTATCTGTTAATTTTTCCGTTAAATATTCTCTTCTCCGTAAATATTCCGTTAACTTTTAACTTGCCCATTAATTTTTATAAAAAATGTCTTAGGTTCGAATCTCATCCTAATTAAAGTTGGCATAATTCTTGAACATATACTGTGAATATATTAGAGTATATTACTCAAAAGTAAGTATCACACTCTATTACTCTTAATATACTCTTATTAAATAAATTAGTAGTTACAACAAAAAAATAATACATATGCATTTCTTTAATTTATAATTCGATGTGTACAATGCCTTTATTCAAAAAAAAATTATTATCAAAAAATTTTAAAAAATATATAATTTCATTAGTTATATTGTCTATATTTTCTACAATGTAAAGATTGTTTACCTTCATGATATAGCAAAATACGGAACAGAATACTGTATTTATACTGGGTCGGGTACACGGAGGAATACCCTAAGCGAAACCGAGCTACGTGACAGTGGGTCAGAGGTTCCCGGTCTCTTCAGCTACTGTATTAGAAGAAGTAGCCAAAAGTCTCCTCAACTGCATTAAATGCGCCTTTTATAGCGGCTCCATCAAGAGTTCCGGTCTGGCGGCATGTAGGACGCGTGGCGGTCATGCACCAGTCACTCTGTCGGTCCAACCTGGCAGCGGATAGGTGCGCGGGTGCGAGGTCCCTGGTTCGAACCTCTGCAAAGACCCAAACCACAGCTCGGAGCGCAAGGATGCCCGGCTTGGTCAGACCGAGAGGAGGATCCGAAGGGTCATGATAGTCGATTATTGGGCACACAGCCCGGGAGACCGGGATATGTAGACTGGGATTTTATCCCTATCAACTAGCCCCCCAGCCCGGTCTTCTACGACCTCCGGGGAGAGAAGTCCGGGCAGTAAGATTGATCCCGGGCTTCGTCGCTCCCGTCCAACCGAGGAGTGGAAATGCGAAGACGACGTCAGCAACGTCGTCAGCCCTAGCGCGCACGCGTCGCATTCCCGTGGACTTCGGAACTTGGGCCTAGGCTAGGCCTACGTCGCGGGGAACCGAACCGGCGACCCCCTACTCTCCCTTCTATAAATGCGGGATTCAAACGCCTTCTCCGACTTTCACGAAAAGGTCTGACTCAAAGCTTCCCGATGTTAGGAACATCATGTAATAGGTTTTGATGATACCAACTGTTAAGTAAGAATCCCCAAGTCTCGATACATAGGCAAAACAATGTAAGTTCGATAAGTAAACTAAGAGCGAAAATACAACCGGGTAATTTGAGCTCAACTCGGGAAATATTTAAGCTCAAGGTAAACTTGTTTGAACAACTTAGAAGTTTTCGTGTTGTAAGCAAACAGATAGATCAGAAGCAGGCACGAGACAACTCTGGAGGAATAAGGGTCTACGAGACATCAACTAAGTCTCGAGACACAAGCCAAGTTCGAGAGGTAAGGACCTCTCGATATACCTATCGAGTTCGAGACGTAAAGAATATTCGAGAGATAGACCTCTCGATACATGGGATTGAAACTTCAAGTGGTCGAGACATCTTTTATGGTCTCGATAAACCGACACTTCTCCAAGAGGCTGAATGTTAGTCAACATATGCAGATAAAATACTCTAAGTTTGGAGAAGAAGAATATCATGGAGATAAAATATTGAAGAGGTGCTGAGCGGGAGGTTTCAAATGGACGGAAGTGGAAGACACGTCAGACCTCCACCACAAACGGTCAAGAAGTGCACCAATCCTGAAGTGGTCAGATTCCCAAAACAAGGAATGATGGGAACATAAAAAGAGAAACTTTATCCAAAAGAAGCAAGTGAAGCATGGACTCAAGAAAGTGGAATATGGAATATTCACTACAAAACAAAAGGCTCAAGTTACAAGACCACTACTCCATGAAAAATGCTGAAATTGTGCAAAGACCCATGTTCGGCGTGGGAGACCAATTTCAAACGGAATAGTTTTCCCTCCAACGGAACTATTCTTCTACTCTCATATATAAGGACGTAAAGACACAGAAGAAAAAAGGGTTTTTTGTGAAAAAGGTCAAGAGGTTAACAAGAGGTGTCTGATAAAAATGTTCCAGTGCAAAGTGCTTAACTTGGAATATCATCCTGATATTCAAAATAGCGAGAAAACACATCTTAGTGTTTCAAGAGAGTTACAAAGCTTAAACTGTTATACATCCAGAAGGTGACCGAAGCTGCTCTACATTGAAGCTGATTCAACGATAGCTTGTGGTCAGATTGGAGCCTGTTACATTCAACTGTGACAAACTAAAACACCTTGCTTTGGATTAAGCAAGAGAGGTGGAGTAACCTGGCAGCTGTCCGAGTGAAAGAAACCTGAGGCTTGACGCGGGCTTGGTGATCAAAGGTCAAGTGCTCGAGAGGTGGAGTAACTGGAAGCGGGGAGAAAAACCTGAAGAGAGGTGGAGTAACCTGGCTGCTGTCCGAGCGAAAGAAACCTGAGGCTTGACGCGGGCTTGGTGATCAAAGGTCAAGTGCTCGAGAGGTGGAGTAACAAGAAGCGGGGCGAAAAACCTGAGGCTTGAGGCGGGCTTCGTGATCAAAGCTCAAGCGCTCGATATTGTACTAAATAAGGGAAGTTTTTAGTGCAATCCTTCCAGGGAGTTTCTGGAAGAAGAGTGGACGTAGGCGGGTTGGCCGAACCACTTAAAAATCTCTCTTGCATTTACTTTCTGCTTTTATCTCTCGCTAACCTCTCGATTGCACTGCATATAAACGCACCTCTCGAACTAACTACTCGTGCTAACTAAAAGGGGATAACATTTCCGCTGCGCATAAAACTTTGTCTTCACCTCGTGAGGTATCGAACCTAAACATCCTAAGTTCAATACACACGAGAGGTCGAAAAGATTTGCAAAATCTTATACAAGTCTATTCACCCCCCCCCCTCTAGACTTGTACCCCATCCCCTTGGGACCAACACCCGAGCTACCTAAACCTCCCGAGCTCTCTTCCGTCAACTACGTCAAGCACTCAAGCCTTCTGAACAGGTATCATCTTCGCTCACTTTTATAGCTAATTCGCTTTATGATTTCGGGTCCCGGGCTACCCTTAGTAAGACACCTCTCCGTTCTTGCTAGGTACAACCATGAGCGGATCGGATAGCCAGAACCTATCCATTCACAGTTACGGTGGCTCGGTCGAGGTCGGATCGTTCACGGTCTCGACCTATGACTCTGAGATCAACGCTATAGACACATACTCCGGAGAGAACGAGGGCCTAGCCCGGCCCCACATCTAGAGCTGTCAAAACGGGCTTAGCCCGTCCCACCCCACCATAAGGGCGGGGCGGGCTCTAATTTCGAAAGCCCGTTTTATGGCGGNAATTAAATTTAAAAAAAGTAATCAAATTCTCGCTTCCATTAAATCACTGGACATAATTTTCCTCTACTTTCTTTTCTTTTTATTTTTTAATCCTTTTCTTTTTATGATTTAATCCTTCTGCTAACCTAGTGAACCCATTCCCTATAATATAAAGTCAAAAACCTAATCCAAAATTGCCTAATCCCCATTTCCCATTAAAGTTCTACCCATTCCCAGATTCCTGTAGTCTTCACTCTTCACAGTCTCACAGATCAGCGCCGAAGTAAATATAGTTTTTATTCGAACATAAATATAGTTGTTTTCTTGCCCTGTGATGTCATTTATTTTATTTAATTTAATTGTTGATTTATTATATTTCACTATGATATCATATTATCAGTAGACTACAGAGCATAGAAAATATATTAGTATATATATGTTATAAAAAGAAAAATTAATTTCAGCGGGCCCTCGCCCCGCCTCGCGGGTTTAGGGAGGGGCGGGGTGGGCTGGCCATTCTTAAGCCCGTATTTTGGCGGGCTTTTTAGCCCGCCCCGCCAGCCCGTTTCGACAGCTCTACCCACAGCCAACCGGACTCCGGGAATGACGAAGCGGATTCCCGGCCCGCCGTAGAGCCCCTTGCCACGGCAGCGGGGCCCTCAGGTCGAGGGAAACCCGTCCCTACAGCCCATGGTAGGGATTGGTTCGCCGGTCTGCCGGTCGATTCTACACCTCCCGCGACTGCGAGCAGGATTCGCCTGGAAAGCAGCGGCCTGCGGCAGCATACCAGCCTTCTCACCCGCAGGGAGATCGAAGAGATCTCAGCCCTACTGACCGGGGTCGTTAAGTATGAGACCAAACGGTCATTGGGGAGCGTCGTCGACCGGACGCACGGGGAATGGCTCGGGATGCACCTGGACTCCATTAAGGCCCCATTAACCTTCCCGTTCCATCCCTTTCTCCTGGGCTTCATGAAGTATTACGGGGTTTTGCCCGGGCAGATCGCCCCCAATGCTCACCGCACCCTAGCGTGCTTCCCGCAAATATGCGGTCGCTACGGTCTTCTGGTGACCTGGAGCTTTTCCGGTACCTTTTCTCGGTCCGGCCTCTATCGATGAAACACGGGGGCGGCGTGTTGTGCGTTCAGTCTCGCGAACACTTTTGCAAAATTCTCCATTTGCCCGAGAACAACAGAGGCTGGAAGGACCGAATCCTGTCAGTCAAATATCCATGGCCGCTCCCCGTTGACAAAGAGTGGCCGGTGCACGTGACGGAACATAAGCGACCCAGGCAAAACCGGGCTCTCAACGACGCAGTCGTAAAAATCTCCGCCGAGGAGTACGAATACGAGATCTTCCGGTCACCCGAGGAATACTTGGAGGCGAACCTTGAGCCCCCCAGATACGACCTGGCCGAGAAGTATACGCCAAAAAGGGCGGTAGTGACAGTCGCCGTCGGGCCTCCCCCTCTAGAGGCCGGTTCGCAAGGTTTGTAAGGGTCACCGATCTTAGGTCGGTTGTTCGAAGATCGGAATACTAATCTCTTGTCATTCTTCAGGTGCCATGAGGAGCTTCCCGGTGTCAGCTCGTCCGCCCGCCCCCTGCCACAAAGATCAGCTTGAGGTCTAAGAAGGCCGAGCCCTCGAGACACGCAGATCCTAACGCTGAAGCGTCGGTCCCTACCGGCCTGCCTTTGACTACAACGCATCCCGCCGGTTTGAGCGGCGAACAAGATACGGCCCGGGCCGCGAAGCGGGGGAAGGAAAAGGAAGTCCTCGAGGTCGAGGAGGTCGCGACAGTGAAGCGCCCTCGCCGCGACGGGTCCGGGTCCACGACTCTTGTGATCGACGTGCTTATGAAGCACGGGGACGAACCTCCCGCAGCTCTACTGACAAGGATTTGTGCCGCGGCCCCTCCTCCGGAGAAGACGAGCGGATGGTCGACCGCTTTGGTCGGGGAACGCATCGCTCGCGACTTTATTCAAGTAACGTGCAAACGTTCGATATGCCTTTGTTATTAGTTATGGCTTTTCTCACTGAGGTTTCGCAGATGGCGCACTCGGTTACCGACCTGTTTGCCCGGGCAAAGGATGGGGATGAGTTCCACCGTTGGGACGTGGCCCCGCTCAAGAAGTCCCTCGCGAAGCGGGAGTAGCGGATCAAGGAGCTCGAGGGCAAGCTGAGGATGACTGAGGATATCGGGAGACGGATCTTGGAACGGGCGGATCTGGGCGAGAAGATCCTCACCGACCCCGACCTCCTTGCCCAACTTATTTGCCGAGGGCGCGAGACCGGGGAAGCCGTCCTTGTCGCCGTTTCGCGGACGGCGATTGGGGAGGACCTGATGTATGAGTTCGGGTCGTGGGCGTTTAACAGCGGCCGGAGGGCCATGCAGAACGACGTCCGGACCGCTCTGGGGGTTTCGATCGACGACGACAACCTCCCCAAGATCCTGGTCGTTCTACCCGAAGAAGTACCTGATCCTGGCCCGACGCCATTCTCAAAGGTCCCAGACGGGCGAACACTACCGGTCCCCGTTGTCGGAGATTCCGCTGGACCAACAGCGAGGGCTGCGGCCATCCCGAGCGCTGGACCAATGGCGGAGGGTGTCGCGGAGCCCCGCGCTAAGCCGTTGGCCGAGGCGAAGTAGGTTAGGTGATGTAAACGAAAGCCCGGCCTCGTTGTGCCGGGCACTACTCTATTTTGACGGCCTCTGAGCCGGTTTATGTAATCAAACTTTTCCGCTTCTCCGTGCGCATTTATTTTTGCTTATCCGGTCTATACTTGGTGTTATTTAGTTTTATTATACGGTCTATACTCGGCGTTATTTAGTTTTACGCATGGGGACCGTGGGGTCCTAAGTATGACGAGCTTCCTTAGTTTGCTTTAGGCCTAGCATACTTGCTTAGTCCGAAGACCGGTAACCGGGCACCTTACTCCCGGGGTGAGCACCTTGCTCTCATCATTAGGGCAAAACATATAAGGAAAAGCCGACCTAACCGGTCGGTTCTACATTACACGCGAAACGACCACGCAGGGTCTACCAAGTCGGCCATGCAAGGCAAAAGAAAATCGGGGCGTGCAAGCTCCCGGTCCTATCACAACCTACTGATAAAAATGAACTAAATGCTGGGAATTCCAAATGCGGTCGACCGGCTTGCCGGTGGTCGTTTCGAGCTGATAAGTACTCGGTCTTACGATGGCCGAGATAACGTATGGCCCTTCCCAACTCTGGGCCAACTTCCCGCCCTCAAGTGGCTTACTAGCTTTTCTCTCTCGTAGCACGTAGTCCCCGACTTGAAAGTAACGGGGGCGCACCTTAGGGTCACGGTATGCTTTAAGCTTCTTCTGGTACTCTTCGACCCTTCGGGCCAAAGCGTCTCTCTTCTTTTCCAAGGAGTCTAGCTCGGTAACCATCAGAGAATCATTGTCGTGCTTGTCGTAAGCTCACTCCCGGGACATCGGTATCCATGCCTCCACCGGTAGACGGGCTTTAGCGCCATAAACTAAAGCAAAAGGAGTTTCTTTCGTGGCTTCACGGGGCGTAGTTCGGTACGACCATAGGATATACGGGAGCTCGTCCGGCCGAATGCAGTTTCTTCTTCAGCCCCTCCAAAATGGCTCAGTTTGCATTTTCGACCTGGCCGTTGCCCTAGGGTACGCCACAGAAGACCGGATCGATCTAGTGCCAACGGTTGCCAGGAAGTTCTGGAAGTATTCGCCCTCGAACTGCCTCCCGTTGTCGGTCACCAACTGCACTGGGACCCCGAACCGGGAAATCACGTTTCGCCATAAGAACCGGGCACACTGTTGAGATGTGATCGTCGCCAACGATTCGACCTCGATCCACTTTGAAAAGTAATCAATGGCGACGATTATGAAGCGACGTCGTCCAGTCAACTGGGGAAAAGGTCCTAAGATGTCGAACCCCCACTTGGCGAACAGGATTGCCGAACTGACCGGATGATAAAAGGTAGCTGGTCTACCCGGGACACGGGCGTGCAGCTGGCACGATTCGCACGATTTGACCAATAACTCGCAGTCCAACTGGATCGACGGCCAGTAATAGCCGATCAACATTATCCTTCTGGCCAAGGCCCGCCCCCCCTGATGAGCGGAGCAAAGTCCGGAGTGCAGCTCGGTCATCACGAGCTCGGCCTCAAAGTGGGACAGACATCTCATTAACGGGCCCCCGTAAGACCGTCGGTAAAGGCGGTTGTCAAACTACTTGGAACCAGGGGGCGCGCAGCTTCACTTTCCTAGCTCTCCGCTCGTCCTCTGGTAGCTTTCCAGTCTCTAAGTACAACTGAAGGTCGGAGATCCATTCATCAGCATCTATGGCCACCGGGGCCACGGGCCACACGTCGATGCAGGTGGTCGGTAGTTCCTCTACCCGGGCGACTTTGGAGATATACTCCGGGGCCTCATGCGACAACCGGGACAGCATATCAGCGTCTGCATTCTCGGCTCGCGGAATGTCCTCGGCGACACATGCGTCAAACGACCCCATGATCGACAGGGCGTGATCTCTGTATCGGGCCAACCTCTCTCCTTTGGCTTCGAAAGCGCCAGTGACCTGTCCGATGACCAAAGCCGAGTCGGTTCGGATCCTCACATGTCGGGCCCCAGAGTACGAGCGTTGCGTAGATCGGCTATGAAGGCTTTGTACTCTGCTTCGTTGTTGGTCGGCGAGAAAGCGAGCGACAGGGCGTAATAAACTTTGAAACCCTCCGGGCTGGTGAGAACTATACCAGCACTAGCACCTTGCTTACAACTCGACCCGTCTGTCGCAATCCCCTACTCTGCCGGGGCGGGGTCGGCGGTTGTCGTGGTGCTGCCGTTCCTCGCCGAGCATTCCACAACAAAATCTGCTAAGGCTTGTCCTTTAATGGCCGGTCTTGGTGTGTATTCGATCGCAAATTGGGTTAACATCATCGTCCATTTGATTAGCCGACTGGAGGAGGTTGTTGTTCGAAGGATAGCGCCCATCGGCTGGTCGGTCAGCACCCGAATCACCCGGCCCTGAAAGTAGGGCGTGAGCTTCTTCGCGGTCGTGTATAATGCAAACACAACCTTTTCCAACCGGGAAAATCGTAGTTCAGGACCTTGGAGGGCGTGGCTGATGTAGTAGACCGGGCGCTGTACTCCTTCAGGGTCAGTGCGGCAAAGAACTGCACTGATTACGCGGTTTGACGCGGATAGATAGATCTGCAATTCTTCACTGGACTTTGGTCTGGACAACACTATTGGCGAAGCCAAATATTCGTTCAAGCTCTCGAAGGCCCTTTGACAATCCTCAGTCCACGCAAAGGCGAAAGTCTTCTTCAGCGTTTGGAAGAACGGGTGAGCCCGCTCAGCGAGTTTCGACAGGAAACGACTCAGGGCGGCCAACCGGCCGGTTAACTGTTGAACTTCCCGGACCGTGGTCGACGGCCTCATGTCCATAATCGCCTTCACTTTCGTGGGGTTCGGCTCGATTCCTCTCCTCATCATCATGAATCCGAGGAACTTTCCGGTCTGTACGGTGAACGTGCATTTGGTCGGGTTGAGTATCAACCGGTTACGCCTCATGATCTCAAAGCTTTGTCGCAAGTCGGACTCTTCACCAACATGTCATCGATGTAGGTCTCCATCGTTTTGCCAATCAGCTCTCCGAATAGGGCGTTAACCATTCTTTGGTAAGTAGTTCCCGCACTGCAAAGGCCGAACGGCATCACTCGGTAGCAGTACAGACCGTCCGGGGTAATGAATGCTGTTTTCGCCTCGTCCTCCTCGGCCATCATCACCTAGTGGTATCCTTTGAACGCATCCATGAAGCTCAGCAGCTCGGCGCCCGCGGTCTCATCGACCATCTGGTGAATGCTCGGGAAGGGGAACGGATCCAACGGGCATGCCTTGTTGAGGTCGGTGTAATCCACGCACATCCTCCAGGCCGGGGGCTTGGGGACGAGGACCACGTTCGCCAACCATTCGGGGTAATGGACTTCCCGGATAGGGGACTAAGGACCTCGTCTCAGAGCGGACAAACTCTCGTCGATCGGAAGCCAGGTGCCGTTGTTTCTGCTTGACTGGCCGGGAGCCCGGGCGGACAGCTAATCTGTGACATATAGTTCGACGGTCAATCCCAAGCATATCTTCCGGGCCCCAGGCAAAGATGTTGGAGTATTCTCGAAGGACTCCGATAATTGCGGCCCGCAAATTTGAAGATAAGGCCGACCCAAACTTCACAGTACGTTCAGGTCGGGAGTCTGACAGTGTCACCAACTCTACTTCTTCCGACGGCTCGGGGCGTTCAGTCCGAACGTTCTCCTTCTTCTTGTTGATCGTGTTCACTCGGGACGTGCCGGCATCCTGCTTCTGTACGGCCCGGACATAGCATCGTCTCGCCGATTGGGGGTCTCCTCTGACCGTGCCCACGCCCTCCGGTGTCTGGAACTTCATACACAGGTGCGACATTGAAATAATCGCGCCGAGCTGCGAGATCCCCGGTCTGCCGAGTATGACGTTACGAATGCACGTGAGGTCAACGACTACGAACTCCATCATTACACGGAGCACCCTCGGAACGATCCCAACCTCGACGGGCAGGCGAATAACTCCTTCTGGATGGATCATTGCTCCTGTGAAACCTGAGAGCGGGCTTCTGACAGGCGTTAGCTCGGACCGGTCCAACTGGAGCTTTCGGAAGACGTCTAAATACATAACGTTCACGCTCGACCTCGTATCCACCATGACTCTTTGGACGTCGACGCCGTTGATGTCTATGGTTACCACCAACGCTTCGGTCGCGCAGTCGGCACTGCTCGGCAAGTCCCGGTCGGTGAAAACGATGGGCTCTAGTTTCGTCCTTTTCTCTGGGTTTGTCTCCTCTACTAGACTGACGTGTAGGTCACGGGCACAGTTACGATGGTCCCCGGCAGTGTCGCTGCCTTCCGGTCCTCCGAATATTACATGTATAACCTACTTCTGAGTGGCTGCCGGAGGTTCCCTGTCCAGGTCGGGATCTTTATCTTTATTGTCCTTGTCTTTTTTGAAATATTTTCTCCACCCTCGCCGGTTCTTCTTCTTCTTCTCGGCGAACTAGGCCAATTCTCCGGTCTGCAGCATGTCTTCGATCAGGCCTTTAAGTACATGACACTCTTCAGTGTCGTGTCCCCGGTTGCGGTGGTACGCGCAGTACTTGTCCTTGTCTGGGCCGTCTCTCGCTGGGGCGGGAAGCTGGATCAAATGACAATTCTAGGCAAATTGCAAGACTTCTGCAACCGGTCTCGTCAGCGGGGTGTAGATCGGGTTTCCATCACGGTCCTTCTGTCGCGGGTTGTTCGGGCATCGATCTCGCTAGCCTTGGTCCCTTTTCGGCCCCCCTGTCTCCATCATTCTTTTGGCCGAGTTCGCCTCTGTGGCGGTGGCGTGGGCGACCACCCTACGCACGGAGTCCTCATAACAGGTCGGGGGCCGGAGTATGAGATCTTGGTATAAATTTCTCGCCCTCAAAGAATTCAGCAACAAATTAGTGGCGGTGACATCGTCAACAGGCTTGATCTCAGCCATCTCCTTATTCCATTGCTCGATGAATACGGAGATCGGTTCGCCATCTAACTACTTGGCATTTTCCAAGTGCGAGAAATGCTTCTTCACGGTCTTGGACATGGCGAAACGGTCGACAAACCTCCGGGCTAAATCTCGAAAATTCGAAATCGAACCTGGCTCCAAAGTACGGAACCACTCTGCCGCTCTTCCGGTTAATGTTGAATAAAACGCCCGGCACATTACGGCCTCGGACACCCCCATCATGAGCATATTGCCGTAGTAAAGGTTCACGTGCTGCTCGGGGTCCGACCTGCCGGCGTACTCTTTATCCCTGGGGACACGTAGGTCGATCGGGTAAGGCTAACTCATGAGCTCCTGAGTGAAGGGTGTGCGTAGCAACTTGGTTGCCCGATTAGTGGTCCGGTCGTCCCCCTGCTCCTACTTCCACCGATTGAATTCGGCCCGGACCTGGTCCAATATTCCACGCGAGAGGCCGGAGGAGCGGGCAGGGTCACGGTGCCTACGGCGGCGGGAATCCAACGAACTGGCTTCGCTCGAATCAGCTTCGCTCGCGGTCGGCAAGTTTAACGACCTGCGCCCCCTTTCCATCGGCGGGTCGATTCTGTCCAGAACGCTGACTCGTGGTTGCTCTTCCCGGTCTGCAGGTGGCCTGGAGCCCGAGGCGCTCAGGTGAGAAAGCGCTGGGCGTCGCGTCGGGGTCGGCTCTTGTAACCTGGAGGACACCGGGCGTCTCTCAGACTGAGCCCTCCTCAGCGCGGGCGAGGGGGTGGCTACAGCTTCGATCGTCGTGGTCTCCGGGTGAGGGACCTGAGGTTGAACGGGCGGCACAGGTGGAGACGGGAAAGAGGGGACGTACGGCTGCGGGTAAAACCGGGGGGAGTTGGTCCACCATTGCGCGGTCGGGTCAAGCGGATACGCTGGGTACTGATAAGGTACCGGTCCGACCGGTATGGGAAACGCCTGGGGCGGGTGGATGACGTTGACCGGATCGGCTTGCGGAAGGTTGGACATATTGTTCGGGTCGCCTCGGGAACTGAGGCGAGAGCGCAAATCAGAAGGTGCCTCCTGCTCTGGGTCAGCAGCGGCAAAATAATCCATGTAGGGGTACATGATTGGAGATCGAAGTCGGGCAGAACGAAGGTCGGCTTATCTTACTTCGGTCCCCACAGACGGCGCCAAAATGATATAGCAAAATACGGAACAGAATACTGTATTTATACTGGGTCGGGTACACGGAGGAATACCCTAAGCGAAACCGAGCTACGTGACAATGGGTCAGAGGTTCCCGGTCTCTTCAGCTACTATATTAGAAGAAGTAGCCAAAAGTCCCCTCAACTACATTAAATGCGCCTTTTATAGCGGCTCCATCAAGAGTTCCGGTCTAGCGGCATGTAGGACGCATGGCGGTCATGCACCAGTCACTCTGTCGGTCGAACCTGGCAGCGGATAGGTGCGCGGGTGCGAGGTCCCTGGTTCGAACCTCTGCAAAGACCCATACCATAGCTCGGAGCGCAAGGATGCCTGGCCTGGTCAGACCGGGAGGAGGATCCGAAGGGTCATGATAGTCGATTATTGGGCACACAGCCCGAGAGACCGGGATACGTAGACCGAGATTTTATCCCTATCACTTCAAATTTATTAATTAATTATATTCAGTACACTGTTCATTGTTTTCTCTTTACACTATCTTATAATTAAATACCAAAGTTATACTACAAAATAATGTTATATATTTAGTTATCAAATATTATGTTTATAACATGGAAAAAAAATTTTAAAAAAAAAACAGTTTGATACCAATCATATTAACTACTTATGGATGATTTGTTGACAAAGATTTAATTTTACAAAGTATTTAGATTAACGTTTTTTTTTTACAAAATTACAAACAATTATTTTAGTAACAATTATAATCAAACGCTCATATATTATATTATATTCATAAACTTTGAATTATCGATTTAGATAAACAAATTCAACATTCAATTACATATGCATGAACATCTCATATATAATCTTGCATTGATATACTTTGAAATGCTTATTTAAAAATAAACAATGTGCATTATCTTATTCGCGCAATGCGCTTGAAAAACTAGATAACTCAAATGTCAATATCAATTCAATAACAAAAATTTTAAGATCGCAATAATATACACAACAAGAAAAATCTACAGCTTCCTACACCATAATCTCATAGTATGACGTTGTCATCTATTCTGCGAATAGTAACCCAATTGCAAATAACACACTACCAACAAAAAGAAAGAGGATAAATAGTGAAGATGAAAACAATGACAATGTTACTCAAAAGAGAATTAATAATTCGTAGAAAAATTCAAACCAAAAGTAGTATTTATTTAGACTATCATTTTTAGATCATGTATTTTGACTATCGATTTTACAAAGTTGCAAACATTTATTTTAGTCTCAATTATAATGAATTTCCTATATTATATTGCATTCATATGCTTTGAGTTACATACTTAAAAATAAACAAATTCGAGATTAAGTTACCTATGTATGAATTTATCCTATATAATATTGCATTGATATACTCTTAAATATTTATTTAAATATAAACATTGGACATTAACTCATTCGCTCAAAGCACATGTAAAACTAGTATTGAAGATAAAAGGCCAATTAAATGATGTCATTTATTTAAAATAATAATGATAAAGATGAGAAAAAAAGTTAGGAAGCTACTAGCTTATTTTGAAACAAGGTAACTTTTCAAAATAATCTCATATTTTAAGAAAAACTTATTTTGAGAACATTACCAAACAGGGCTTATTGTTTATTAGTAACTTAAAATAAGTTATAAGTTCCTAAATAAGTTCTGACAAATAGAGGCTGTGTTTGGCAGAGCTTATTTAGGAGCTTATAGCTTATTTTAAGCTACTAATAAGCTATAAGCTCTGTTTGGTAATGCTCCTAAAATAAGCTAGTGGCTTAAAATAAGAGCTTATTTTGAAACGCAACCTTAGCTTTTCAAAAATAAGCTAGTAGCTTATTAACTTTTTTTCATCTTTATCCTTATTATTTTAAATAAATGACATCTTTTATCCCTCTCAATTAAAACTCTTTTGGCATTTTCTCTTCAATATATTTTGATGTAATTTTAATTTGATATTTGTGTTTGAATAATAATTTTTGTATGAACTAATTTTATAAATTATAAACATTTTGTTTTACTTTATATATTTTCAAATATATTTTCTTACTCTATATTTTATTAAAATATATTGATTTCATTATTTTATATTTTAATATGTAAACAAACCTATTTAAATTTAAAACTATTTAAATTTTATGAAGATGTCCTTTTTAGTCTTTTTACATTTATTAGCTTATCAAAAAGCTAATTTTACCAAACACTTTTAGCCATAACAGCTCTTTAGATTTCAACTTCGAGATTATAGCTTTTCAGCTTTCAGCTACCTTTTCAACTAGGTTTGCCAAACATAGCCATAGTCTTTGTTTACCCATTAGGGTACCTAAGGTTTATTATTATTAAAATTTTAAAATAATAATAATATTTAAATAACCGATTTACACGTAATAACATTTACTAATTCTATTAAAATAAAAAATAATAAAAGTAATCAAATATAATAACTAAATTGTTTAAAAAAAAATTCAAATAAATTTATTAGTATAGAATTGAAATTAGTAAAAAGTCATCTAAGTTATAGATGGGGGCGGATCCAAGAATATCATTAAGTAGGGGCAAAAATTTAGAAATTTTTAAAACACAAAAAATATAGTATAATAAAATATGAACAGATACGACATTGTAATAGAGTCAATATATAGTACTCAAAAAAATTACATATCATCTCTATTAATATAATGCTCATAAAATTACATTGACTATATAGTTTATAAAAGTAGATTTAAAAAAATTATTTTTCATAATTGAATTACAAAACATATTTCGTATCAATTAATTCATCAATTTAAATAATTATTAAGATAAAAATAATAAATGTATTCAACTAAATATAATAACTAAAATGTTAATTTTTTCAAATAAACTTATTAGTTTAGAATTGAAATTAGTAAAACGTCATTTTGAGTTTAGATAGGGGTGGATCCAAGAATATAATTAAGTAGGGGCAAAAATTATAAAATTTTTAAAGCGCAATAAAAAAAATATTATGATAAAAATCTGAAATGGTTAGAATAAATTGCATGTCATCTCTATTAATATAATGTTCATAAAATATGATGATGCATAGTTGAAACTTCTATAATACATTGACTACATAGATTATAAAAAGTAGATTTAAAAAAGATATTTTTCATAATTGAATTATAAAAAATATTTTGTATTAATTAATTCATCAATTTAAATAATTATTACCACACATTATAAATATCACAATTAATATATAAAAAGTTAAAATTAGACTCTAGTCAACAAGTTTTGATTCCTAGTTCTCTTTAAACAAAAAAAATACATATTGCTAACTAAGCTACTTTAACCTTTAATAATTGAGTAACACTTGTGTGAAACCATCTCACGGGTCTCAATTTGTGAGACATGTCGAATTTTTGATTAATGGGTCAAATATTTGACCTCATTAATTAAAAATTCAACTCGTCCCACGGATTGAGACACGTGTGACGGTCTCACATAAATTTTTGTCTTAATAATTATTTGTCTATATTAGTATATTATCGATTTGCTTCTATTAAAACATCTATATCTACAAATATATATAATAAGATGGGGTGAGGTGGAGGGGAATAACTAACCCCGTTGCCTACTCTAGATCCACCTCTTGTTATAGAAACTTTTAAAATTAACTATACACTAATATTAATTAGAAGCATGTAAGAAGGAATTCCGAGCCTTCGAGTCTTGGAAGGTAGACGCTTCTGCCCGTGAGTCAAATAAGGTAGCAGACGGCCAGACGCCCTAGCTAAGCTTGCCAAACACCTACCTATTGGCATACACACACTCTTGGAGCCACCCGAAGTGGTGGAAGGATTATTGGAGGATGACAATGCCGGCATGCCCACTTGGTGCAATGTGTTTTTTCATTCTGATAGTCTGTAATGTGAACTACGAGTCTACCCCTTCCTAATGAAATAAAAAAAAAAAAACTATACACCAGTATTTATTTTATTATTTTTAAAAACTCTTTTAAAGTGCAACTGAAAAAAAAAAAAAACTCTTTTAAAAGTGTCCCTACTTAAAAAAAAATAAAATATCCTTTAAAAAGTAATATGGACAAACACTCTTTTAAAATGTTTTCCAACAAGGATTTTATGTACGTTTTGTGTATACCAACGTTGTTATTATATCCTGTGAATTTTACTGCCATAAAACTTATGTCTCATTAGTTTCAACAATATTATCATTTTGATTGTATGCTTATATAGGCCACACCATGGCCTAAATTCAAGTTAATACGTTTAGGTGTGAATTTACAAAACAATTGGGGTCTATAGCTCAGTGGTAGAGCATTTAACTGCAGATTAAGAGGTCATCGGTTTGAACCCGGTTAGGCCTTTTTAAATTTGGTAGCTACTAAACCAAATCTACACCTTTCGATAAAAAAATAGCGTCGCCCGAACTCAAACCGGAGACCTTCAGTGTATTAGACTGACATAATAACCAACTACACCACGACACCAACACGCCTCAGCTCTTCGAGTTTATTAATATAGTGCTATTATTACGAAAACATTTGGTCTATTTACTTTAACAAAAGAGCCAAAATTCGACCAATAACAATGGCGTCGCCCGAACTCGAACCGGAGACCTTCAGTGTGTTAGACTGATGTGATAACCAACTACACCACGACACCGAGCACATCTGTTTGCTACGAATATATATATATCTGTCTATTAGGAAGCCGCATATTTAATTACCGGAGGTTAGAAATGGAATAATAGGATCTATTCCATCATTTTGTTAGTCATTTTTTTGAAAATATTATTTTTGAAAATTGATATATTTCCCTTGCATTGTAAGGGTGTATTCTGATGGAAAAATTAGGCAATACCAATCTTATCCTTATTTAATTTTGTTAATTACCGAAATGCTCCCTTGACTATAGCAAAATTATAAATCTGATCCTCGACTATTTTTTTTTTTTTTTTTTGCCTAATTAAGTCTTCAACTTTGAAAATCTTACTCAATTTAGTTCCTCATTTGTTTAATCGTCAAAAGTTTGTTTAATTCGAGGATAGTAAAGGAATTTCACATAGCTTCTCGGGCTGCTCTCGCTTCAACTTCACAAATCGATCTAATAGAGAAAGGGATATGCGTTGGTCTGACTAGTTTGATTAGCAAGCAATATGCAAGGTCTGAGTGGTTCGAGAGGCATGCCTGCAAGTGAGAATCGCACAATACACTTCACCAAGTAAGTCTATTTCTAGTTCCGTTTGTATAAATTTGTAAAAAAAGATGTGTGTTATGCATTGTGAAGGCACTTGCATCAATTTGCATGAATAAGGTATATTATTGTGGTCACGGGAATCAATAATTGGTTGTTAATATTTTAGAATTTGCTTTATTAATTAATTAGAAAGATTATCAGTTTTATTAATTAATTAAGAAGATTATCTTAAAATTATTTTATATTTCGTTTGTTAGAATTATATTAATTTTCATATTTATCTTAGTTTGTTGGTTATGATTAGTTTAACTTATATTTAATAATTATCTAATTCATGTGGTTGTAATGTGCTTATTAATAGCTATTTAAGGTCATTGCATGTCAAATGGAATATAGGGTAAGAGAATTTTTGAGATAAAAAACTAAGTATTTTTTGAAACTCGGGACGAGTTCGGCTGTGATGAGTGGATCATGGCAAACCTGACTTATCAAGGAAATTATCATCCTTGTGGCGTCGTCATCCCCGGTTTTTATCGTTCTACAACCGGACGTGGCAAACCGCTATACATCAAAACTCAAAAACGACCATTTACCCAACCTAAATTAAACCTACGATTTGATCACACCAAGCCTAATAAATCATTCTAAAAAAATTATTTTTTAAATTAGAGTGTGCAGAGAAGATCGGGCCAACCAGTTTCACATCATTTGGTATCAAAGATAATCTTCCTAATTAATTAATAAAACTGATAATCTTTCTAATTAATTAATAAAACAAATTCTAAAATATTAACAGCCAATTATTGATTCCCGTGCCCACAACATATATGTGTTGGATTTTATATATGAAGTTGTTAATGAGTAGGATAATGTTAAGATTTTTGGTTTTAATGGGTGTCTTTAAGGGGATGCATCTTTTTGTACGTTTGTGCTATAATGTAAGTTGTTTTCATTGTACTAGTTTTTATGTATATAAATATTCGTGCACATTTGCCTAGTTCAAATATTGGCTTTCTTTGGCAATCAACGATTAACGATTAGTGGATTGTGTTAGCAGTTAGCGAATAACATATTGACCAATTTGTAAAGATATTTTTGATAAATTAGATGTTTACTATTAACCGTTAATATATAAAAAGACCTATAAAGGCATTCATATTATTATTATTATTATGATGATGTAATAATAAAATAAAATTTATAATAATAATAATAACAATAACAAAAGTAGTGGTGGTGGTGGTGACGGTGATAATAATAATAATAATACTAATAATACAAAACAAAATCATATATAAAATTTATAAAAAAAAAAAAAAAAAAAAGGGAGCCACACCATGGCTCCCCTTTGTAATTGATGTGGGATCAAAACTATCCCACATCGGAACTTAGGGAAGAGGAGCATCGTTCCTCTTCCAAAATTAAATACTTGCCCATCCGTTGATGGGCAAGCATTGGGGAGCTAATGGTTCTTTAGTTACATATTTAAAAAAAAAAAAAAAAACTACTAGGGTGTTCAGGGGAAAGATTAATCTTTCTCAAAAACGCAAAACTGAAATGTTGCAAAATGCAGCGTTTCAGTTTTCAGCAGTTTGGAGCAAACTTCTACTCCAAACTGCTGAGTAACCAAACATTTTCTTTGGCGTTATGACCTTGGTCAAAACGCTAAAATCAGGATCTATCATTTACCAAACAAGACCATTATTTGTAATGGGACTATTGTGCCATCACATTGAAGTAGCTTCAAGCACATGGGGACCATCATTTATTGAAAATAAAATTTGTATTGTACAAATGGAACTAGGTGATAATTTGCCTTTTTTTTATATACTTATTAAAGTTTATCTTATATACTCTTTAAATCAAGTGGACAAGATAATTTAACTTTGAATCTTAAATTAATGCATGGTGGCATGATAGATCTGGGTAACACACCTAGGTATTTGAAAGGCTATGTTAAGTGCATTTCTAACCTGAAATATGATGAGTGGAAACAATGACTTTATGAGAAAAAATCCAACATTTGGGATATAAGAAAGATAGATGTGAGTTACCTATAATGTATGTGTTGGGATGCTTATAAAGATCATTTCAAATACTATAGGCCAATTATTGGGTGGATGACTATCATATTAAGGATAGAACTAGGTTGATGATGCTTTCTGTCATTGGTATTGATGGAAATTAAGGTATATTCCCTTTTGCATATGTCATAGTTGAATGGGAGAATAGAGATTTTTGGTGTTGGTTTTTGGAGCTTGTGTAGGGACCCTGATATTAATTGTATGTTTCAGCAACAATACACGTTCATGCCTGACAAGTAGAAATGACTTATCTTTGCATTTGAGCAAGTTCTGCCTATGATTACTCATAGATTTTGTGTTAGGCATTTGCATTCCAATATAAAGGTGGTTGGGTTTGGAGGATTGCCAATTGAAGATGCTCTGTGGAAGGCAGCTAGGGTCACAACTGTTAGTACATTTTCAAAAGTTAGGAGGGAGTTAAGGTCAATAGAAGTTCAAGCTTTTGAATGGTTGGGTGATAAGCATCCTTCACCGTGGTATAGATTTCATTTCTCCACAAATGCTAATTGTGATGTGCTTGTGAATAATATATGTGAAAGCTTCAAAGCTATGATTTTGGATGCAAGAGATATCCCACTAATACATTGCCTTGAGATTGTGAGAAAACAAGTAATGCTTAGGTTATTTGAGTGTATAAAGCAAGCAAGCAAGTGGTCAGGAAAAATATGTCTAGCAATAACAAAGAAAATATATGTTTTTGATAAACAAGAGAGTATTAGGCATACCAAAGTATTGATTTATTGTTTGAAGTCAAGGGAATTATTGGACAATACCAAGTAGACTTTGGAGCTAGGACATGTTCTTGTAAGAAGTTGGATCTCACTAGCATACCCTGCGTGCATGTCATATGTGCTCTTTGGGTGAAATTTAGAAATGCCCCATTACATGACTATGTGCATGTATGCTACACAATGCTACACAATTGATAATTATTTAAAAGCATGCTCAAACTACATTCACCCTATAACTGAGCCTCAAGAATGGCCACGAATTAATAGAGAGCATCCACTACCTCCTTTGTTCACTATAAAGGTTGATGTACCACTAAAACTCTGGAAGAAATTTGTGATTGAACTAACAAAAGATGGAATTCATATATCAAGAAGTCATGTTACACTTCATTGCTCAATTTGCAAGCATATATGTCATAATAGTAGGAAGTGTCCTCATGTAAATGAAATTATGTTTTACATATTGTTTTTTAACCAATTAAATTCTGTTTTACATACTAATTGACATGAAATATAAGTAGAGAATAAATGAGGCAGAGGAATAATTAGTAAAAGTTCAAGAAATGTGGCAGCAACAACTGATGGAATTCCAATAAATGTGCCAACATATAGTGAAATTCCAACAAAATAAACACATTGTGAAATTCCAACAGAAGAGACACATAGTGATGATGACTCCCAAGCCCCAACTGCTAGTTCTAAGAGAGGATACACAATTGCAAATTGTAGAAGAAATCAAACTTGGGTAGAGATGTCAATGGGGAGGGGTGGGAGCAGGGGTATACCCCCGTCCTCGCCCCGCCCCCGACTTTCTCCCCTAATCCCCATGCCCATCCCCATCCTCGTCGGGGAAGGGAGAAATCTTCACATCCCTATTCCCATGAGGATTATCCGGGGACAGGGAATCTCCTACCCCCTTTCCTAACTTATAAAGTAAGTACTACAAAATATTTTACAATTAAACAGTTTATCAAATGATGCACTTCATAAGTATACATACATAGACTTCAAGGAATCCTTACATAAGTAGAAATGACATAAAGTTATTTATCCCTACATCCAAAATGCATAACACAAAATGCTAAAATAAATATAAAAAAAATAAAGGAGAAATAATTTAAAAAGTAAATATAGTGTCAACTATTATATAATAATGCATATTACATGTCAATTTATAAAGTTGTAACATGATTTCTTACTGGGCACTGAAAGAAGGGAATGAGAGAGTCACTAGCATGGAAAAAAGAAAGGGGCAATGCAAAATGAAGAATGTATTTATAGGTAGAGAATGTGGCAATTATAAATTATACCAATTAGTATAATTTTTCAAAATGGAAGTGTAATTAATTTTTTAAAAAGTTTTTAAATAATTTTTAGTCAATTAGTAATATCCTTTTTCTTTTTCAATTTGCCTAATTTCCTTTTTTTTTTTTCCATTAGGATCGTTTTATATTTTCAATCAATTAATAATATCAGTTTTCTTTTCCATTTTACATTTACTATTGTTGGCCGGAAATTTCACAAAGAAAGATTTTATTTTTATTTTTATTAATAATTAATATAGTATAGAAGTATAGATAAGTATTCGAATTATTATTATTTGTGTAAATAGTAATTAATAAATTATTATTTCTTTATTAAATTACGCAGAATTTTTAAAGAATTTTTTCATTTATTACGCATAATTTGTTTCCATTATTCTCACAATTATAATGGTTTAATTACTCTTAGAATTTAATAAATAAAATTTTGTTACCAATTAAGCTTTATTAATTTTTTATCAATTAATTAATAATATTAGTTTGGGCTAGAAAGTTGAATAGGATGATTTTAATTTTTTTAATAGTATAGATATAAATTGTCATTAATAAACTAAGTTAAAAAATTATTTATCAAATAGTGAAATACTCATATTAGCTATTTCACTAATCTTGCCAAAAAAAAAAAAATAGATATTTCACTAATTAAAAAAAAAAAGAAGCTATTTCACTATAGTCGCAGGTTCCGGGACATGTTATCACTTGTTTCGGCCTCTGTTTTCCCCGCGCTTGCGAGCCCCTTTCTTCGCTGGGTCGTAAGTGTCACCTCAAACCCTAGTAGTACACTCTCCCTCTTTCTCTCTCTCTCTCTCTCTCTCTAAATCATCTGTAAAATGGCTGAGGCTTCTCTGGACATGTCTCTAGACGATCTGATTAAGAAGAATAAGAAGGTCGGCGGAGGCAATTCTCGGGGCAGGGGACGCGGATCTGGACCCGGGCCAGCTCGCCGCCTTCCGACCCGCACATCCAACCGACCTGCACCCTACGCTACCGCTAAGGTGAGCTTTCTAGATCTGCAGACCACAAAAATTCTTCGCTACAGTTTACACTCTGTGTTCAGTATGTTTATATACTTCATTATTGAAATTGTAGCTGGTTGAGGCACCAGATTCAGCTTGGAGTCATGACATGTTTTCGGCGGATCAGCAGATGGGGTTTCCCGGCCAAGTCGGCGGTGGCGCTCGACCTTCTTCCATAGAGACTGGCACCAAGCTCTATATATCCAACCTAGAGTATGGCGTCTCTAACGAGGATGTCAAGGTGATTTTCCTTTTTCCTGTTTTGCTGTTCATTCTTCTGAGAACTTTGTAGATCCTCTCGATTTAATTATGTTAATTTCGCACAAGGGTCCCGCCGATATTAGTATTGAACTTAGTAAGCTGCAGCAAGTTCCGTAGAGTAGCTATTTGCTGTGGCTTTGACAAAGCATTCCGTTTTGCCGAGTTCACCTGCCCTTTTGCAATTCCACAAATTTTCGGGTTGAAATTCATTATGTAGGCTCCAACTCCTGTTGGTCATGTCTTGTTATGAGGTTGTGTAACAAAGGGGGTAGAGGGGAAGGGGATGAGCTGAAAAATCCTACTTCTACAATTGGTAGGTCACCGGGTTATTCAAATGAGTTGTGTTTTCCGTGGTTTTCCCATGTTACAACTTCCATACCAATTTGGGGCCACAGGACCTCCTTCTCTGGAACCCACCGAATCAGAGTTTGTTGCTGTTATAAAGAAATAGGGGAGACTAATAAAACCACATAACTGATACATCGGAATATCATCCTTCTTCCCTTCCTCTCCTTTGTTCTCCCTACTATTGATCTTACTTTTCTTAGTTTGGTTGAGAGTAAGGGCTAAGGGAATCGATTATGAGGAAAAGGATGCATTGGATATATTTATGAGTTCAGGGATGGTCGAACAGGTTCTGCTAAATATAATTATATAAAGGTGGCTATAAATGAAGTCCTGCGTAATCAATTTAGTGGATGACCTTTCTCCATAAAGAAAGAACATCTTTTTTACTGGCATTAGATAGAAAGTGTCATGTACTGAATTTGTTTCTACGGGAAATTTGAATGGTATGCCTGACAAGGTTGATAATTGGTATTTACTGCTCAAGAATGTTTTTTTTTTCCCGGAAATTCAGTGACTATGTTCTTCTCTGATAAGACTGCACCTTACACTATCTTGGGCACAGGCTACGATTTGCTGTTACGCTAATTGATTCAATAGCTGAAGCATCATCATTAATAAATACTCCGTAATTTTAAGCACTTCTCAAGTGTAAAGTAGTAAATCACCTCAGTAGCTATTTCTTTGGATGCACTAAATGCTTGATCATTTGTGTTCTATTCTCCAAGCACTACTGTTGTTTTACATATTGTGATACTTGATACAGGAACTCTTCTCTGAGGTTGGTGATCTGAAACGCTATGCAATTCATTATGATAGGAGTGGAAGATCAAAGGTAAAATATTTTTGGAGAATATGGTTTGCTGGCTGTGCCACTTCTATGTGGAATGTGGTTGTTTATAAAAGAAATCATTTTCTCTAGGGAACAGCAGAAGTTGTCTTCTCCCGTCGACAAGATGCTTTAGCAGCTGTGAAAAGGTATAACAATGTTCAACTCGATGGCAAGGCAATGCAGATAGAGATTGTAGGCACAAACATTGCAGCCCCTCCTGCTCCATCTTCCTACAGTGGTGGTGCCTATGGAGATTTCAATGGAATTCCTAGAAGGTCTGCCATGTCCTAGTGCTTTCAACTATTCTATTTAGTTTATGTAAATTTTTTAAGAATATTTGTGGTTAATACTGTCTTGGTGCTTTATATTGTTCATATCTCTTCCACTGATTCATGCAATTGCATTCAACGAAAAAATCGTCCACGGATAATATTTTTAACAGCGAATCACTTTTTTCATGTTGAATTCAGATATTACCAACTACCTCCTGGTCCTTCACATGCACCATTCTAAGATGTCCCAACTCATTTTAAGTTATGCACTAGTGTTTTGGCAATTGATTTCAAGAGGGTAAAAAAGCTTCTTTTTTTTTTGTCCCTATGATAGTAGCATTTTGACTAAACAAGAGTTCACTTGTCATTGTGAGAGGTCAATGTGCAATGAGAGTGGAAAGCAGATATAGGTTTAAGAACTTATCTTTTCTCCTGCAATGTTATGGTTAGATAGCAGGTTTGGAGATACATTTGGCACTTTCTAGATAAGAAATGTTAGCTAGACACACTTTGTCCATCAAAGAGATGGCGGAAGACAACATGTTTTGCGAGGAAATTGACAAAGGAACTGTTGTTGCATGGTGTTTTAAGAGCTTGTGTTTTACTTGTGCATGCTATCCGCATCAACACAAATAGGTTTATGGATGGTAGGGTGCACATCTGAGGATTTTATTAGTGGTTGAATAGAGCATGTAAACCAGCTTTAGTGGCACCTGTCTGAGACACAGTACATAAACTGATTCCAAAATGCCAATACAGAATTTAGAACTTGTTGAAACTAGACATGCTTGTATGGTACAGTTTTATGTTGTACTATGATCATTTTCTGTAACTTTTTAGTTAGCAGCACCTTTACTGTCTTTTTATTCTGGTTGGCTTTGCTTTATCTGAATCTTGTTGCAAATATTCACAATGACAACTATAATTTGATTAAATGCCTGCTCTCACTTTGCTACATTGGATTTAAACAGTGGGCAAGGGCGAGGTGGAGGATTCGGAAGGCCACGTGGTGGCAACAGGGGAAGAGGTCGTGGTTTCCGAGGAGGAGGAGGTCGAGGACAAGGTAGAGGGCGTGGAGAGAAAGTAGTAGTATCAGCAGAAGATCTTGATGCTGACTTGGAGAAGTACCACTCGGAAGCAATGCAAGAAAATTGATGAATTCCTCCTATCATTGTTGTTTTGCCTACATTTGCTGTAACTATTCTGGTAATCTATGCTTGATGATTACACAGCTCTCTTGTATGTTTAGACTCCTAGAATTACATGGAAGTATTGAGTTTGTAACACATTTCTTACTAACTCACTCGGTTTGAATTTGTGTAATTTATTGTTGGTTTGCTGCTATTGACCTGACCTCCTTGGTTCTTGATAGTACTGTCTTTTTTCTTGTTAACTAGCTTCATTTACAAGAAATGATTTATACTCCGTACTTCTCTTAAATATTTTCTGTTTGTTTCATTCGATACAAGCAACAAAGAAACAATCATGGAAATAACATGGCACTACTAGCGTTGTTTATGATGATTACAGACTGGAAATCTCAATTAACAGTGCAGCTACCTACTACAATACAAAAGCTGTTCCTACGACTAACCATTTTTCCCAGCTTGCAACAAAACACCCTGACAGACAATCAATCATTCTGGATTTACTGTTCTTTTTGCTTTCTTAATTTTTCCCAACCAGAGAAAATCAATCTCAGTATTGAATATAATACCGCCATTATGCACGACTTTATGAAGTTCCAACACGAAGCAGGCCAGTACCACGGGTATAGCAGGCGAAAGAAGAGGCTTATAAGGTGCCGAGGATATCTCCCAACCTGGGACCAAAGTTTCAAATGTGCCAGTTAACTTACCAGTGGCAATCGAATTGCACTTATGAAACGATGACAGGATTAGAGAGTATGGGAATAGAAGAAATCAGATGTTACTCAAGATTCTGGAGAACTTGGAACTACTTTATAAGCATGCTATCTAGAGCCGGGAAGAATCAAAGAATATACTCACAGGAAAAAGTAGATTAAGTGCATTCCATGCAGCATGACGAACAGCTCGTGTTGGATACATGGGAGCTCCAGGGCTCGTGAAGCTGTATAGGCAAGTTTTCAGCCTTGTACTTGTCGCCATTCTCAATTCTAATCCTGTTGACATTTAATTTTTAAATAACTAGTAGCAGGTATATGAATCAAGGATTTTGTGTTAGTGCTCTAATGCGCATACCACTGAGAACTTTTGTCTGAGAGAGGTAATACAATAGCACTGGCTCGACCTTTAATTTCTGAAGCTGGTATCAGTGATGCCAAACAAGCAAGACAAAAGACGTTAAGGATGTAAATTGGCTTACAGCTAATAGACAGAAGTATTGTGTTGTGTTTTTTTACCTGATCAGCTAATTCAGTAACAAAAATATCAGCTGGACCACCAATCAAGAAAGAATTCGGATAATCAGGAAATTGCTTCAAGAAGGTTTCTAGCTTTTCAACTGTAAGCAAGCAAGCAAGCAACAATGAGCAAACCAGTTTCAACATCTAATGCAGGATTGTCATGAGCCTTGCTTACCTGAGTCATAGAAAAATAGGAACCTTGAGAGAAGGAGAAACAAACTCCGCTGCACCTGAAGAAGTTTCAAGAAGAGGCATGATAGTACTTAGTAGAATGCTCCATAGGCATGCCTATTAAATCTAACTGAAGTTAGGTAGACGAAACAAGAACTTGCTTTAAATGTTAGACCTGCAAGGGTATCTTCTTTAACCGATCAGGAACAAGAGAAACTTCCTCAAGAAGATACTGCAGCCAGTTGAAAGAACACAGATGTTAAAACATCTCTTTATGATATATGGAGTAACAGTTTTGGACACCCATTTATCTCACCTGAAAGAGACTCTGAAAGCGTCTTGTGTTGGTTTGGATATCAATCCTGAAAATAAGTATTAATGACATTTCTATTTGTTTCGATCTTCCCCATGACAAACAAAGCACTTATAGTCCTCATAGTTATATTGACAAGTAATTAAATATTTACATTGCCAATAAACTATAACCATACGGATGAATGAATTCATACCAGAATACATTAGTAGCACCTTGAACAAGAGCTGAAGAGTACCGGAGAAGGACTTCAGAATTGTCAAGTTCAACCTCAAACAACTGAAAAACATGCCTATCTTATTCAAGGATGATAAAAGAAATGGATACAAAAACTGTTTCATATAAAAACAACTAGATGTCTGCACAGGCATACATAAGATTTATGAGAGAACATAAAATTCTAATGCGCCAAATTTGAAGTTGTATGTAAGCTCACTTACCCACTTGTGAAACAACAAGGTAAAGATATTAGAACAAAAGGATTGGCTCCATAGTTGAACAATCAAATCAAGGATTGCTTTCCCATTGTGGGGTACTAGGATGAAATGGTCAGCAAGCACATCAAAAAAACTTATTGGGCCTTCTATCCTTTCCTCTGCGGCAGATATTACATCTTCACTGCCAAAAATTATTTCTGTGCAAGTTCATGGGACATAGTAAGAACCTCAATAGAGTATAAATTTATTATGCAAAGGCAGCAAAGTACATACACACAAAGCACCCGCCAATAAAATTTGTCAGCAATGTGAATTTTTCTTCAATCCAAATATCCAATATCATCTGATCCTCATAGATATGGATAGATAGTAAAACAATAAAAGCTAATCTAGAAAAGAATATTGATCTCAGATTTTAAGAACCAAAGCATTCATATTTACCAACATCCTATTAATGCAACAAATGGGGAAACCCAACAAAGCACAAATCTAACAACTTTAGATTAGTAGCCATCATAAAATTTGTTTGAGTAAAGATACTAATAGCAAACTCTGATTCCCAGTATCTGTCGTCAAGCAATTACTTGGTCATCCTTCGCAAGCACAACATCCTACATGCAACTACTTGGCTACTTGCCTCACAACCCTGATATCATGAATCCATTAAATGCCATATTTAAGTGTGTGCTAGTGGTGGTCACAAAGGGTGAAACATCTTAAGCATAGAACGTAGATGATACCATCAGTAAATGAAAGAAATAAAGCATGGAAGAAATAGAAGGAAATTCATCACTATGAAATACATGTGAAGTTTAAACATAAAATGATAAAACTAATTTTCCATGTATGGAGTATCTTCAAATTGCTTCACATGACTTCTCCAATTTGCTGGACCTTTTATAACTCATTCTCACACCTGCTTTTTATCTTCATGCTCAACAAGAATGAGAAGCAAACTTTTTCATTGATTTGGATTCATATACATTTGTCCAATACTGCAGTATGAAGACCAATCACTAGTGAGTGTCTCCAAATAATTTTTCTCAATAGATTACATATAGCAGGATACATGCTGTGCAACCTTGAAGGTCTTCAAAAGCAACAGGGAAAGCTAGAAAAGATCCAGATGATACCACAGGGGTAAAACAAAGGAAGAAAAGGAAGGTCATATGCTACATTGGTGAAATCATTTCCCACAATTTACATTGTTACTTGTCAGTATTCCTAACATAAATATAAATGCCCTTGTACACACACACACAAACACACATAATTCCCCTTTTGTTTTCAAAACAGAATTAAGGTGAAAGCTGTCTACTAAGCCAAATTCGAGCATCTCTTACACATAAATGCCTTGTGATTCAACTGAACTATTTGAACATTATTTTGCATGAAAAAATAATTTTAACGCTGCGCCATCAAATAAAAGTGAATCTGATTCATACAGAACAAAACGTAAATGAAGAGAAGAGAAAAGGCAGGTCACCTTTTGCTCGATCATCAACTTCCAAAGCTATGTCCGCGAATAGCTGCTGCAACAAATCGCGCCTCTGAGACGGCGAGGTCAATGCCTGAAACGAAATTCACACGTTTCATCAACCGATCAGCAGATTCAGGAGGCAGAGAGCGCAACTTCTCCAATCGTTGCTATAGAAATTAATAATAATAACACGGGAATCATAAGGCAAAAAGCAGAAGCACCAAACGCGGAATCGGAAATACGAAGAATCAATCGATGCACAAGTACGTACGCGTTGAAGCTTTTTCTCGATCTCCTGGGTGAGAGCAGTGAGGTAAGCTGAGTTTCGAGGCGTTGAAACCGGAGGCATGTTTGATCAAGCTTGGATTCTCCGAGTCATTTGAGCATCAGAAAAGGCGCAACAATCCCTGTGACTCTCCCATCCAAACATGCCTTTGCCAATATATGTATCTTCAATTCAATTCAATTCAATGCACTGCGAAAAGGACAATATATGTATCTTCAATTCAATTCACTGCGAAAGGGATTTTGCAGTAACGATAAGCATTTACCTATAGGTATATGCATATATTTTTACAGGAATTTTTTTTAATAAAAAATATTAATTGAAATTTAAAGCAATGATTAGGGGAGTGGCGTGGTAGGGAAGCGATTTCGGGAGAAAAAGGGGAATGACGAAATGGAAATGTGGCCGGCGGAGGGGCTTCCCACGTGGGTTACCTGATTTCTTCTTTCCGTTTCCATTTGGATAAAAATGGCTGATTTTGTAAGACCACCGGCCACGGGCCACCGGATCTTTCACTCCCTCCCTGCCCCATGGGGTTAATACCAAAAAAGAAAAAAAAAAAGCTAATGACATTTGGGTCCTTCGACTATTGTCATTTCCATTTTTGGTCCTATTGTTATTGCAGTATTGTCAATTTTAGTCCACTTTATTAATTTTGCTACATTGTGGCCAGTCTTATTTATTACTTGTCACTTTTAGTCCACCATTAAAATTTTCGTCAATACCGTCCAAAATATGGGTATTTTTGGTCTTTTCATGATTTAGTCATCTCCTTGACCCTTTGCCGTGATTTTCCTTACACATTTTCATCCATTGAAGATGACCGACGAAAGCTATGTGAGCCACATTACAAAGCCATGGCTTTTCTTAAATGAAAATCTGTAAGGAAAACCACTACAAAGGATAAATGAGAAGATCAAAGCATGAAAAGATCAAAATACCCCTGTTTTGGACGGTTACTTGACGAAAATTTTAACGGTGGACTAAAAGTGGCAAGGACTAAATAAGACTGACCGTAATGTGGCAAAAATTAATAAAGTGGACTAAAATTGGCAATGCCCCAATAACAGTAGGACCAAAAATGAAAATGACTCAATTTTTTCAGGTTTAGTCCTAAACTTTTAAATTAACCCTTTTACTTTTAAACTGTTATCATTCGTGATCAAATTTTATCACTCATGGTATGCAACTTTTAAAATTTAACAGGCATGGTCCTTCCCATGGGTGATTAAAATTTGATAGCTTAAAGACCATAGTTAGTTAACTTGGACAACAATGGTAACAATTTGAAACTTAAAGCATCACGGATGGTTAATTTAAAAGTTCAGGACTAAACATGACAAAATCATACTCAGAAAACTCCATATAACATTAAATCTACCAAAAATGTGCCAATTTTAGTTATCAATTTTTAAATGGATAAAAGGAGTTTTAGATAAATGTCTTATCAATTAAAGTTTGACTTGTTCCATTAATTTTAGATGTTTAACAAAGCTAAATGGTTTTTTTTGAATACTACTAACTCTATTACAATGCAGTATCTGTTCATAACTACTTTCTCAACCTATTGAAACCTCCCGTATAAAGGGAAGGGTTTGATGCCACTGGACTACAAGGTCCTTGGCAACAAAGCTAAATGGTTAAATAAGTGTTTAATAAATAATTTTTTTGGTTGATTTATTGATACCAATAAGTTAAAAAGTGAAAAGTAATAGTTAAAAGTAATTAATAACAACAACAATAAAAATTTTTAAAAATAATTTAAGATTTGAGTAAATAGCAAAATATATTTATGGTCTTATATGTCATTTTATATGTAACCAGTTAAGAAAAAATGTCTAATATACCAAACATCTTTCTATAATCAACTAATACAATCAATTGTCAACTACTAGAGTATAACTAAACCAATCAGTTATCAGCTACTTGCCAATCACACAAAAAATGTGATATATGAACTATTCATTGTGTGTCGAATGTGTTCTTTCATTGAAAAATCTATGAAATAACCATTTATTTGGGAGGGTATTTTCATCATTCTAATTGTCTGGACATATAAATTATGTGAAAAGTTTAGGTATCACACTTGATTGATTTAAAAATTCAGAAATAAGTTTCCAAGAAAAAAAAAAAAGTTCAAGAATAACCTTCACCATTTATGATGTTAACTCTTTTAAAAAAATCTTTAAACATCAGGTTTAATTTCACTACTCTCTTAGTCTCTTGTGTCACTTTTTGTTCTCACCAAAATAATGTTCCACATTTTATTAGTTAAGTGACCAAATCTTAATGATTTTAAATTCAAAAAAAAAAAAAAAACTCAATTAACTAATCGAGAAATCAAATATTGAATTAACTCTAATCTCTATATTAAATACTCTTGTCAAAGGTAAGATGAAGAATACAACTTTGTTTAAGTACACATACGACAATGTGAATTTTTCATAATGCAATAATTTTTAAAACTTTTAAAATTATTTTTAAAATAAGTTTTAATTCAATTCAATTAAATTGCTTTAAACTAATACTCCGTAGATAAGAAAAATAAAATTGACCGGATTTAAATATTTAATGCAAGACAACTACTCGGACTTGGTAGGTGCATTATTATTATTATTATTATTATTATTATTATTATTATTATTATTATTATTTATAAAGGAATGCAATCTATGTATTTTTGTACTTAATGAAATGTATTTAAATTTTGTATAGTTATATCTATGTTAAACCATTTAGAAAATTTCACCTTTCATCCCTAAGTTATATGATAATTGTAGAATTCGGCCATAAGTATGGTCATATTCACTTTTACCCTTAAGTTATCATTGGCGTTGCACTTTTCGTTATTTTATTAACTTTTCGTACTCACTTTTCGTCCCTAAGTTATACTAAAGTTGCAAATTTCGTCCCTAATGTTTTATTAGTATAGGGATGAAAAGTGCAATGCTAATAATAACTTAGGGACGAAAAGTGAGCATGACCAACACTTAAGGACGAATTCTACAATTGTCGTATAACTTAGGAAAGAAGAACATTATAACTCACATAAAAATTTTGTATTTTCTTATGGCGTTGACTTTCAAACTAGTAGTATTGGTTTTGACTAAAAGAAAGTTGAATTGCAACGCAAATTATAAATAAGATTTTATAAAAAAAATCTCTGAATTTTTTCTCTAATATTTTCTTTCCTGACGTGATTTCGTTTTATTGAATACTCATAAATTGGGGAATCTGTTACTAATAAACAATAAATTTAATTGTACAATAATATAATGTTAGGTTGCGAGGAATGGTTTGATAACCATCTCTCTATCTTGTTGATTGTCACTCTTTCGATTTAATGTATTAAGTTTTTATTCTCAACAAAATAAAAAAAAATTGAATTGAAAAATGTACGAGAAGTATGTAATATTACTTTATAAATTATAAATAAACAAGACGGTGATATATCAATTAATGGGCCAGACTTTATTTACAAAAGCAAAAAACACGATATTTCATTTGAGCACGTTTTTCATTATATCCATATATAATTCTATCTGAATAATTCTAATTAATAAGACAGTTGTTATACAGTGGACAATGGTCCATACATCACTGTGCGAATTATGATCATCGAATGAAATTGTAGTAGAATTAAAATGATATTTAGTGTTACTATAATGGAACTAGTGTGTAGAAAATGAAACTAAAAAACAGAGCACAATGTTGTCAAATAAAACTGTAATATAATTAAAATGATACTTTAGTATTGCTATAATTGTTAATTTAGTTTTCATCCGGTCAAAAACCAAAGAGTCATTTCCATTTCTGGTCCTACTGTTATTGGGGTATTGCCAATTTTAGTTCACTTCATTAATTTTTGTCACATTGCGGCCAGTCTTTTTAGTCCTTGCCACTTTTAGTCCACCGTTAAAATTTTCGTCAAATTGTCATCCAGAATAGGGGTATTTTTGGTCTTTTCATGCTTTGGTCATCTCCTTGAACCTTTGCAGTAGTTTTCCTTACACATTTTCATCCATTGAAGAGGTCCGACGAAAGCTATGTGAGCCACATTACAAAGCCATGGCTTTTACCAGACCTCTTCATTGGATGAAAATCTGTAAGGAAAACTACTACAAAGGGTAAATGAGATGATCAAAGCATGAAAAGATCAAAATACCCCTGTTTTGGATGGTTATTTGATGAAAATTTTAACGGTGAGCTAAAAGTGACAAGAACTAAATAAGACTTACTGCAATGTGGCAAAAATTAATGAAGTGGACTAAAATTAATAACGCCTAAATAACAGTAGGACCAAAAATGAAAATGAGTCAAAATCAAATTGATAGCATAAACAAAAATTGAGAGGCTGTATTTGTTTACTTAATAATTGAGGAACCACATGGGAAAGCAAAAATAAATCTATTAAGCCAGGTCTGATGTTAGCAATGAGTTCAAGTGTAAATTCAATTTTTATTCTAGAAAGCCCTAAATATTTTGAATTATGATATTTGGCAACAGTAGTGGATGACCTGCAAATTATTTTGTGAACCATGGTCCATACAGTGTTGTGTGGACCAACAGCAAAAAATATATTTTTAATATATTAAAAGTATATTATTCGTGTATTAAATGTACATTATATAAAAAAAATGTATTTTCTCTGAAAACAATGTACATTTTTAATATACTAAATATACATTATGTGTACTGAACGTATATTATTCGCTAGAGTTTTACTACATGTATTCTCAAATCTTACACCCTGATGTGGCGGTCACTGATAGGTTATTTTCTTCATGTGAGCCCCTGTAAAAGTGTCTTTATCAAAATTTTAAGTATAGAGTAAAAGTTGGGAGTACATATAGTACTTTCCTAATTGATTATATGGTCTATACAATTGTGTGGACCATAATGATTGTGGATGACTAGCAGAAGATTAATTTTTCTAATAAATAAAAGCGAAAATCGCACTTTTGGTCCCTCAATTGTTGCCCGATCTACAATGTGATCCCTCACTGTCCATTTTATGTAATTGGATCCCTAATAACCTTAAACCTTAGTCAATGTAGCCCTCCAATCTGGTTTCTCACTAACTAGTGTTAAAACCATGGGCAAATTGGTAATTTCGCAACACGCACCTTAATAATTTTTTCCAATCCATGCTCGTCTTCTTCCTCCTTGGCGCCGTCCGATCGGCCTCAGCTTTAGATCTTTGGCTCATCAGCCTTTCATTTCCGGCGTGTTTGTATGTCTGCCATAGTGAACTGATTGAGTTTCCGAATTGAAGTTGCTGTTTTCACGGTGAGGAAGAGGGTGTTTGTTAGTTGTTTTGGTGTGTATGCGTTAGAGTTGCGGTGCTTTAATGGCGGAGGTATGGATTGGAGAAACTATTACGAAACTCTTCTCCCGTCTCCACTTCCGGGCTTCTTAGCAGTATGCTTTTGCCTCTATTTTCGCAAATTCTTGCTGAAAACTAAAGTTGCTTCCTAGAAATTTCCAACAATGTCCTTCAAATCCTTTGGTTTCTAGCTCTTACTGTAGATTTCAAGATCGATATACTCCTTCATCGTCTTGAGCTCTCCTTCCATGGAGACATTGTCATCAGCAGCCTCCACATTTGGCTGCAAGGTATTGACAGGAACCCTAATTTCCTCCCCAATTTCCGCATCTTCTACTAGCTCCTCATCACAATGAGCTAGCCTGGAGAACCAAATGTTCTTTGATTCCACTTTCGTATCCGCATTGGGCGCATTATTCTTGCCATTGATGTCGAAGAGAAGCGCGAGGGTGTTCCGATCCCCAATATCGCAAAACTTGCGATGGGGCTCGATGGACCCACCAGCAACCTCGAGCCTAGAAGCGGAAACTGACCTGCAGCGCCGGAGTTCCGACGCGAAGGAAGAGGATGACGATGAATCTTCGGCATCATTGCTCTGGCGAGCTTCGCACCCGCCATTTCCGACGGGGTTTTCAATAAGCGCGGTGGGAACGATCGGACGACGCCAAGGAAGAAGAAGACGAGTATGGATTGGAGAAATTATTAAGGTGGGTGTTGCGAAATTATCAAATTACCCATGGTTTTAACACTAGTTAGTGAGAAATCAGATCGGAAGGCTACATTGACTAAGGTTTAAGGTTAGTAGAGACCTAATTACATAAAATTGACAATGAGGAATCACATTGCAGATCGGACAACAATTGAGGGACAAAAAGTACAAATTTTCCTAAATAAACTCTTTACATTTCAGACTTGGGCTCAAATCTTAGCAGCCATAATTTGATTGATTTTTCTCCAATGCAACTGATCTTAGATTTTCTAAGTCATTATTTTTCAAAATCTTAAAACAAAAGTGGTTGTAGTTTAGTGGTGAGAATTCCACGTTGTGGCCGTGGAGACCTGGGCTCGAATCCCAGCAGCCACAAATTTTTATAATTTTGCATTTCCCGAGTCCAGGTACCCAGTATTTGGGCCCCCAGTCCACTCATCTTTAAATGAATTGCCATCGTAAATTCGTAATGTTTAATGCAAATGATCTATTATATGTCTATTTTTTATTTTTTGGGAGGATGTTTTGTTTGTCCATACCTCTCACATGAAACTTTATTTCCATGGGAGCCAAGCTCTATATGGTACGATTAATTATTAAAATCTTATTATTAATTAAGAAATTATTAGGATCTAATTTGTGACAACAATTAATTATTTATTGTTATCCATTAACATATTATATTAATTAATAATAATAATTTCCATAAAGAATTACTTATCATATATTCGGTATTGTTTTCGACTATTGGTTTTGACCATAAATAACAAGTTAAAGTGTCATGCATCCCGCATCATGAACTATATCAGATTATTCCTGTTGCGCACTGACTTTTCATAACATATATTTCGATTCACAAACCACTAATTTTTTCCTCATAGAATTTTTTACAGGTTTTCTAGTTTCTCTGGTGACACGACGCTAGTAATTTGCTAATGTGGACTTATTTTTTATTGATGTGTTTTTAATTAGAAATAAAACATATGAGATGGAGTCAACGTAAGCGTGTTTATTAAAAAAAAGAAAAGAAGAAGACATTCCCAGTTTCCCCTATTTCCCCCAAACGAAACCCTAAATATCAATTCTAATATGACAATCAACTCCACCAAATTCCCCCCAAACAAAGATTCCACCTACTAGAAGACGACGTGAGGAAGAAGTCGACTAAGATATGTAGAACAAAGTATAGCTTTTGGCCAGATTTTGTTACACTTTATGTTTTTATAGTGTGGTTTTAACTTTTAAGTGGATATAGTGAAGTCGTAGTAGGGTTTATTATGTTGATGTATTTTGGTCCTGCTGCGAATAATATATGCATATAATGTTGATGTACTGTGGTGTGGTCTTGCTGCAAATATATATACTTATGATTTTGATATAGTGGGGTCTTGTTATGCTGATTTTTTTTTGAATATGTTTGTATAAAGTGAGGTCTTGCATAGCTGTTGGTAGACTGGTTTTTGTCAGTTTGTTGTGTATAAAGTGATAAAGTGATAAAGTGTGGTCTTGCTTTTATGTTAAAATGTGTATTGTATATGTTTTTTTGTCAGCATGAACGGATTTGTGGATTTAATAATTCACCATGGTGATAATTTTGTGCAAAATCCTAGGCTCCAATATTTGAATGCTAAGACTGAGGTGGTGCGTGTGGACCGGACATAATATGTTATCTCCATTTAGTCAAGTATATTTCAGACCAAAGATATGGGAAAATAGCCTCACTTACTTATAAGTTGACCTCTAAACCGTTTCAAGATTTAAAACTATAGTAGTAATCTACACTTAGGTGGAGTCTTTGTCGTCTTCGTTTGGGGGGGGGGGGGGGGGGGGGGGGTT
>NC_044922.1:12899593-13015092 GCF_003576645.1 Ipomoea triloba | reverse complement strand
GGGGGGGGGGGGGGGGGGGGGAGGTGGATGTGGTGGAGTCGATTGTCAATTAGAAAATAGCTCACTTTTTTTTTTTGGGTTTTGTTTTAATAAACATGCTTACATAGACTCCATCTCATACGTTTTATTTTTAATTAAAAACACGTCAATAAAAAATAAGTCCACATTAGGTGTGCATGTCCAATTATGAAATAAATTCAAAATTAATTTAAAATAATAATAATAATAATAATAATAATAATAATAATTATTATTATTATTATTATTATTATTATTGAATACTGAGGAAAGAACTAAATAAAAAACTACACAAAATTTGGTCACACTATCCTCACAATATTCATAGATACACAAGTGTGGATCTGATCAGGCAAAAACTCAAACACATAGAGGTCAAGTGTAGTGCAACTTTGGTCTCGTTGCCATCCAATAAGCACAAAAAATTACTTCCACACATAATACATCTTCAATCTCAATTGTATTGTTCATAGCCTTTAATTTTAAAACTATAAACGATGTTTATCATTTATTAACTATACTAGTTCTACACGCGTGTGAATGGGCTAATGCCCCATGTTTATATTTAAATAAAAATAAATATTTTAGAGTATATCAATACAAGATTATATAAGAGGAATTTATACATAGGTAATTGAATGTCGAATTTTTTTATTTAAATATGTAACTCAAAGTATATGAATCCAAGATAACATAGGAAATTCATTATAATTGTCACTAAAAATAAATGTTTGCAACTTTGTAATATAAAATCAATAATCTAACTACTTGGTCTAAAAACGACAGTCTAAATAAATACTACTTTTGGTTTGGATTTTTATAAGTATTCTTAATTCTCTTTTGAGTAACATTGTCATTGCCTTCATCTTCACTATTTGTCCTCTTTCTTTTTGTTGGTAGTGTGTTATTTGCAATTGGGTTATTGTTGGTACTTGGTACCATAGATGACAACGTCATGCAATGAGATTATGATGTAGGAAGCTATGAATTTTCCTTTAGTTGTTATGCTCGGGGTTCATTTGGTTTAACCATTATTATTGAATGAGTTATTGTGGATACAGAAATCTCTAGTTTAAGGAATAAAATTAGATAAAGTAGTAAAAATTTGAACATTTTAAATATGATGTAGTCCAAAGATATTACGAGGTACTTTCACTTTCCAATTTGTTGGGTTATTTGAATACTCTCATTGTCAACAAATCCCCAAAGTAGTTAATATGATTGGCTTCAAATTATTCTTTTTTATTTTTGTCATGATATTAATAAAATACTTGGTAAATAAATATATAACGTTATTTTATATTATAACTTTGATATTTAATTACAAGATAGTGTAAAAAGAACATAATGGACAATGTAATCAATATCAATTGATGGATTTGAATGTATAAGAATCTTTACATTAAAGAAAATAAAGACAATATAACTGATTAAATTATTTTTATTATTTAATTTATTGATAATGAATACATTTTTTTTAAATAAAGGCATTGAAGACATATAATTCTAAATTAAAGAAGTGCACATGCATTATTTTTTTTTGTTGTAACTACTAATTTATTTAATTTAATAATAGTAAAATCGAGGATGAACTTAATTATGCCAAATTTGATTGGGATGAGGTTCGAACCTAAGACCTTTCTTATTGAAATCAATGAGTAATTTAATAATTAATGATAAATTTGAATGAGGGCTTGCAATTTGGATTTTTATTTGTTAACTAGTTTTATACGCGCATTGCGCGAATGTGTTAATGCCCAATTCTATATTTAAATAAATATTTGAAAGTATATCAATGCAAGATTATATATGAGAAGTTTATACATGAGTAATTGAATGTCGAATTTTTTTTATTTAAATATCTAACTCAAAGTATATGAATCCAAGATAATATAGAAAATTCATTATAATTATTACTAAAATAAATGTTTACAACCTTGTAAAATCGATAGTCTAAATATTTGATCTAAAAATGATAGTCTAAATAAATACTACTTTTAATTTGAATTTTTATAAGTGTTCTTAATTCTCTTTTGAGTAACATTGTCATTGTTTTCATCTTTACTATTTGTTCTCTTCCTTTTTGTTGGTAGTGTGTTATTTACAATTCGGTTATTGTTGGTAGCATAGATGACAACGTCATGCAATGAGATTATGATATAGGAGCTATGGACTTTTCTTTAGGTGTTCTGCTTGGGGTTCATTTGGTTCAACTATTATTGTTGAATGAGTTATTGTCGATAAAGAAATCTCTAGTTTAAGAAAAAAGATTAAATAAATTAATAAATATTTGAAAATTTAAAATATTATGTATTCCAAAGATATTAAAATGTAGTTTCTCATTTCAATTTGCTGGGTAATGGGTTATTTAAGTACTTTCATTGTCAACAAATCCCCCAAGTAGTTAATATGATTGGTTTCAAAGTATTCTTTTTATATCATTTTTTGGTTAACTACTAATTTATTTAATTCAATAAGAGTAAAATAGAGTGATTCCGCTTCAATTTGTTGGGTTATTATTTGAGTACTCTCATTGTTAACCAATCCCCAAGTAGTTAATATAATTAGCTTCAAATTATTTAAAATTTTTTTTTCATAGTATTAATAAAATACTTGGTAAATAAATATATAACATTATTTTGTACTATAACTTTGATATTTAATTATAAGATATTGTAAAAATAAGATAATGGACAATGTAATGAATATCAATTGATAAATTTGAATGTAAAGAATCTTTACATGAGAGAAAATAAAGACAATATAACTAATGAAATTATTTCTCTTATTTAATTTAATTTTTTGACAATGAATAATTTTTTTCAAATAAAGGTATTATAGACACATAATTCTAAATTAAAGAAATACATATGTATCATTTTTTGTTGTAGCTACTAATTTATTTAATTTAATAAGAGTAAAATAGACTGAGAAACTTAATTATGTCAAATTTGATTGAGATGAGGTTCGAACCTAAGACCTTTCTTATAGAAATTAATGGATAAGTTAAAAGTTAACGGAATATTAACGGAGAAGAGAATATTTAACGGAAAACTTAACGGATAATCATAAAAGTAAGGTTAAATTAGGTAATCTCTATTAATAATATTAATCTGAATTATCTTAACCATCTATTTGATTAAATAATTCATCTGAACCATCCATTTGATTAAATAATTTGACCGCCATTTTTTCTACCTATTTTAGGCCTAACTCTCTTTGGCTCTTATTAGTATAGTAGATATGATATGTTTGATATGGAATTGTCAGGGTGCGATATCAAATTCTTTTCGCCGCACTCTGAAGAATTATACTCGAATGTTTAACCCTTCTATTGTTTGTCTGTTAGAACCTAGAGTGTCAGGAGATCAAGCTAACAAGATTTGCTCCAGCTTCGGATTCGAAGATTAGGTTCGTGTGGAAGCAGTTGGATTGTTGGGTGGCATTTGGGTCTACTAGAATCCCACAGTTAATGTTATTGTGATAAAGACTCACCCGCAATTTGTCATTTTGCAGGTTGACGATGGGAGAACACATCCCTGGATACTAACAGTTGTATATGGTAGTCCTAGTCTCATGTTACGTAGAAATCTCTTTACAGATTTATGTCTACAAAATTTTGGTCCTCACAATCAATGGCTCACAATTGGAGATTTCAATTCAGTCACAGGCCCCAATGAGGTTAGCAACCCAGATTGTTTTAATTAAGCCAGATGCACATATTTTAATGATTGGATCTTCCGGGAGGGATTAATGGACTTAAACTACCGGGAATCAACGTTTACCTGGGCAAGAGGGGTGAATACTCAGTCCTATAAAGCTGCAAGATTAGACCGTGCCCTTGGAAACTGAGAATGGATGCTTCGATTCCCAGATGCTATGCTAGAGCATCTCCCAATGATTGATTCAGACCACACCTCATTGCTTCTTAACACAAATCCAGGTGAAAACTATGGGGGTAGGAAAAAGTTTAGGTTTAATGCTGCATGGACCACCCACCACAAGTTCCTTGAACAAGTACAAAATGTATGGGGGGCAAAAGGAGAGCTGGGACTAAATAACAGGCGTATGGCTGAAGCCTTGTCTAGCTGGAACAAGGTAACATTTGGGAACATGTTAGGAATATAGTGTAATTGTTTTGATGAACCAAATATGTATTTTAGACCCCCCAATTTTATTTTGAGTCTAGCAACATTTTATGTCCAAAGTCAAAGCCTAGTCAAAATTAGCAACGACGGTTTGAAATTTACAATAGAGTATAAAAGTATTTTATACTTGTAAGTCGTTTGCCTCTGTTGACACTGAAAATTTGCTAAATATTATTATTTTTTAATATTAGTATATTTAAATAGATTTTGGATAATATTGATATTATCTAATTTGTTAATTAGATAATATCAAAAGAGTTTGAATTTATCAAAACTCTTTATTCTACCGCTATAAATAGGACCTCTCATTTCTATGTATTGATCCTAGGAAAAATCATAGAAATAGCTTTGAAGCTTATTATTTAGAGAATTAGAGATCATGATCATGAAAATAAAAGCCCCATGGTCCTAAATGTAAAAGTTCCTCCTTAAAAATCATGTCTATCATGTTGATCCAAACTTCCTGAAGATCAAGCCATTTGAAATCTGGAGGCCCTTCAGAAGAACAAACATATAAGTTCTTCTCTGAAGATCAAGCCACTTGAAATCCGGAGGCCCTTCAATGGAGCGTCAAGATATCAACTGAAGAATCAGAGGACCACATATCCAGAGCTTGTACCCACACCCGTATTGATATATGCATGTAACAGAAATTTTGAATTGAATATATATTTTCAAAATTTCTTTGTTCACAGCTTCTACTAAATAAAAATAGAAGAAGTGGAAAAATGATCGAGCATCGGAATTATCTTCGACGCTAAGGTCACGAGTTCAAGCCTCGGATTAATTCTTTTGGAAGAATTAATTTATCAAGGAAGAGGATGACTAACACAAGTCAAAATTGAAGAAGTCAAAATTGAATGAGTTCTCTCACAAATCAATTTTAAGGAAGAGGTTGACAGCTCAATCAGGCTGGGTTCGAACAGGATGACATCAGATCAGGATGACCTCAATCAATTGAAATCAGGACAAGTCTCGAATCAATTTGATTAGGATGACATTGAATTCGAGAGGATGACATTGAAGAGGATGAGGTTGACATTGTAAAATTGAAGAGGATGACATTCAAATCGAGAAGAGGATGACTTCAATCAATTAATCAAGAAGAGGCTGACTTTCCAAAAATAGGAAAAAAATTAGGATGAGGATGACCTCAATTCCAAATCAGGATGAGGACGACTTCCAAATTAGGAAACAGGATGACCTCAATCCAATTTAGGATGAGGATGACTTCCGAATCTGGAAAGAAAATGAATGCACCAACGAGAAGAAATTCAAAGGAGGTAAATCAAATACTTTATACTTGGAGCTGATTTAATTTACGAAAAAGTCAAGGATTTTTTCGGTGGAAATTATTAATAGCTCAAGCAAGAGTCACGGAGTGAATTATTGAAGAGAAGTGTTTGATTTGTCAAAATCAAAAGTGAACAAGTCAAATGTTCACACTACCAGAAGGTGCAAGAAGTCAAAATTGGAGGCTACAATTTACAAGGCCCATACTTGTCAGATTGATAGAAGACTTTTTGAAGGGATAAGCAAGCAAAATTCAAATTCATCTGACAGAGCCTACCAAAGACATTTAATGATACAGATCAAGCTAGAAGAGCTATTAAATCAAGTGAACGTTCAAGTTTGAATATTCACAACGGGCAAATAACTTTTTCAAGTTATAAAAGGAGACAGACTTGAAGATGAAGACACAGAACTTGCGGATCATTTTATGAGATAAAATACGAAGTATTGCAAAACACAAGAATAGCAAGTTCTTGAGCTACAAACGTGAAAATACAAGTCTGAGAAGAGAGAAGAAAAATATTTTCTTTGTGAAACCCATTTCTACTAAGTGTAGAAAATTGAGTGTAGCTTTGTGTGAGACACTCGGGAGTGTAGCTTTGTGCGAGACACTCGGAGGACTAAGTGTAGCTTTGTGCGAGACACTTGGTTGAAGGAGCGTAGCTGGGTGCGAGACGCTCGGGAACGTAGCTTTGTGCGAGACGTTCGGGTTGGAGTGTAGCTTTGTGCAAAACACTCGGAGAAGTGTTTGTGTAGCACTTGGAGTTTCACTATTGCATATGGGTGATTGAAGATAGTGGAAACCTTCTTGGGAGTTAAAGGAAGAAGTGGAGTAGGAGAATTACACCATCTCCGAACCACTATAAATCTCTCTGTCTCTTTACTTTACTTGCAGTAGCTTTACTTTTTGCAAACTTATCTGAGCTAACCCATTTACTATTCATTACATATTTATCTTATCATCTGGGTTTGTGTGAAAGCACTTTTGCATGCAAGATATATTCTTATCCGAGTTTATTACCGAAATGGTCCCTCGACTATTGCGAAATTACCAATTTGGTCCTCAACAATTTTTCGTGCCCAATTAAGTCCCTCGACTTTGAAAAGTTTAACCAATTTAGTCATCTGTTTTATTTGCCGTTAAAATCGGGACTAAATTGGTAATTTTGCTATAGTCAAGGGACCAAATTGGTAATTTTACTATAGTCAAGGGACCATTTCAGTGAAAAATTAACTACCAATTTGGTCCTTGACTATAGAAAAATTACTAATTTGGTCCCTTGACTATAGCAAAATTACCAATTTGGTCCCAATTTTAACGGAAAAATAAACGGAGGACCAAATTGGTTAAAATTTTCAAAGTCGAGGGACTTAATTGGGTACGAAAAATTGTCGAGGATCATATTGGTAATTTCGCAATAGTTGAGGGACCATTTCGGTAATAAACTCTTCTTATCTTGACATATCCTTTATCTTGCTACATATTTCACAACCCATCTCATACGTGTAATTCAAATTACACATCTGGGTTTGCATGATCCCACGTATGCATGTGCACCAAACTTCATACGCTTATTATTTGATATATTCTAAGTGTTTCTAACGTATTGCATGCAGATTATCTCTTCGTTTTTATGTTGATTATTTTATAGCACTTTACCGTATCGTTATTTCCGCTGTGCAATTCAAGTTGAATTTATTCGCTTGAATTATCTTTGATAAAGTGTTATAATATTTTGAATTGTTTGAAAAGTCTATTCACCCCCCCCCCCTCTAGACTTTTCCCACCCTATCGGGACCAACAGAACATATTTCAAAGAAAGAAAAGACTGTTGGCCAGGATAGGAGGGATTCAACGCTCTCTAGCCCAGCACGTGAGGTCAGACCTTATTAAACTGGACAGGAAATTACAGAGGGAATTAGAGGTCACACTCCATCAAGAAGAACTGTTATGGTACCAACGATCAAGAGAGGAGTGGATCACATCGGGGGATCGAAATACAAGGTTCTATCATCTAGCATCACTGGCCAGAAAAGGTGCGGTCAAGAGAGGTAGTCTAAAAAGGAGGATGGAAGTTGGATCACAGTGGATCATCAGATAATCGAACACATACAAAATCATTTTATTAAGCTATTTACTGATGAGCAGATTTCGCAACCACAACAACAGATGTGCAAGCGGTTCCCGGTTCTTAGTAATGAAGATTGGCAGGAGATAAATAGACCCTTCACACCATAGGAAATTAGGAAGGCGTTGTTTGACATGGAACCGACCAAGTCGCCAGGACCGGATGGATTTAGCGCAATGTTCTATCAGAAAGCTTGGGGTGTAGTTGGAAAATCACTCATAAAGTTTGCAATGAACTTCTTCAAAGAAGGGACCCTGCCAGTTGAGTGTAATGATACGCTAATCTGCCTAATTCCCAAAGTCCCAAAACCAGAAACGGTCAATCAACTACGGCCTATTGGGCTATGTAATGTCTCATACAAACTAATATCCAAGGTGATGGCATCAAGATTACAAAAGGGGCTCAAACAGTTGATTGGTCCATACCAATCGAGCTTCATTCCTGAACGACAAATTTCGGACAATATCCTTGTGTTTCAAGAGGTCTTGAACTCAATGAGGACTAAACAAGGCTCAACAGGCTGGATGGTGATGAAAATAGACTTGGAAAAGGCATACGATAGACTATCGTTGAAATTTATTAATGATACACTTAATGATGCAGGTTTCAGCAACACTTTGATGAGAAACATTATGACATGTATATCTACTACAAGACTGGCAGTAACGTGGAATGAACTCCAATCTGAATGGTTTAAACCGGGTCGTGGAATTAGACAGGGAGACCCCATATCACCTTTATTATTTGTGCTTTGTATTGAAAAATTAAGTCATATTATATGTGATGCTAGCTTGAAGGGTATATGGAAGGGGGTTAAAATTATTAGACACGGCCCCATGTTAACTCATTTGCTTTTTTGCAGATGACATGGTTCTATTTGGAGAAGCTACACCAACACAAGCTGAAGTGATGAAAAAGTGCCTGGACGAGTTCTGTATGATGTCTGGACAAAGGGTTAATTTCAACAAGTCAAGTATCTTTTTCTCTAAGAATACCCCAGCTGTTGTTCAGGAAGAGATAGCAGCCCTCACTGGAATTCCTAAGGTCGGAAATCTAGGAAAATACTTAGGAATCCCGTCGATCCACGGTGTATTGAAAAATGAGTCATTCTCTGGCATTCTCGAAAGGATGCGAAGCAGATTGGTGGGGGTGGAAAGCTAAAACACTATCGCTGGCGGGCAGACAGGTGCTGGCACAATCAGTCTTGTCCTCAATCCCTTTTTACACGATGCAAACCACGTTAATACCCAAAGGTGTCATTACAAACATGGAAAAATTAATCAGAGGCTTCTTATGGGGCAACCTGGAAGGGGAAAAAAGGTGCAACTTGGTCAGATGGGACACGGTTACTAAAAGCAAAGAAAATGGCGGTTTAGGAATTCAAAAACTTGCTGAAATGAATATTGCGTTTCTAGCAAAACTAGGGTGACGAATAATGATGAATGCAGATAGCCTGTGGGTGCGAGTGTTGAAAGCCAAATATGCGATTCAATCAATGGATTGCTCGATGTGGCGTCCAAAGGCTAATATGTCTAATGCTTGGCGAGGTATACTACTGGCAGCTCCTACACTACAGCAAGGCACTAGAAAGTTGGTAAGGAATGGAAGAAACACTTTGTTTTGGAGAGATGTCTGGATAGGTGATGTACCACTAAAAGATAGAGCTCTATTCTCGATTTCCCCAACTGATATGAACAACTCAGTGGCTGATTATTGGGACAAAGGGTGGAAGTGGAACAGATTCGAGAACTTACTACCAAATGAATGCTTACTCAAAATAGCAGCCGCAATATTATCTAAGGAAGACAGTGAACCAGACTCCACTGGATGGAAAGGGAGATCGAGTGTAAATTTTACGGTAAGCTCAGCCTATAACATCGCGACAAGTGAAAGATCACCAGTAGAAGCAGCTAAATGGAATAACATATGGAAGCTTAAAATCCCAAATCGGATCAAGACTTTCATCTGGCTTGCTAGACATGAGAAAATTCTCACCAACGACAATCGAAGAAGAAGAGGCTTAACGGAAGATGACAAGTGTTGGAACTGCCCCAATGTGACTGAGGACACAGATCACGTACGTGTTGCGTAGATGCCCTATAGCAGCGGAGGTATGGAATGTAGTGCTATCTAACTATCATATGAGACATTCAGCTAGTCCTTTACTGGAATGGCTAGACAAAGGTATTTCAATTATGAATTCTGGGAATACCCCTAGCGACGACAAAGTGCTGTTTGCCATCACATTATGGTGGATTTGGAAGTGACGAAATGACGCTATATTCAACAATAAGTTAGCCCCCTGCAGGTTAGAGTGAACTGGATCATGTCCCAATGGATTGAAACAAACAATGCTTTTACTAAAGCTGAAATTCAGATGAACAAGGAGAAACAAAGAAGCTGGAAGAAGATGTGCTGGGCAAAACCGCAAGGTGACTTCATGAAAATGAATGTTGATGGCGCTGTGAATTTGTCGACCAATAGAGCTGGATGCGGAGGGATTCTAAGAGATAACAAAGGAGAATGGAGAGGAGGCTTTGTGAATAATATTGGGGCGTGCTCACCTCTCTAAGCCGAGGCATGGGCTCTCCTAAGAGGTATTTAAGTTGCAACTCAACTAGGATGCAGAAAGGTTATATTTGAGTGCGGTTCGAAAGAGGTGGTGGAGGCCATGAACAAGAGCACCACATCAAACACGATTGCACAGAATATCGTATCAGCCTGCAAGAAGGAGATACGCAGAATTGAAACCTGGAAGGTGGCCTGGATTGCATGAGAACAAAACGCCACTGCCGACAAATTGGCTGCATTAGCCACAGTATTTGATAGAGGTCTCCATATCCTCAAGGAGCCTCCACAGGTTGTTATTGACATTTTAGAATATGAGGCTGTAGGTATTCCCTGCTGGCGTAATGCATTTGACAGTAGCTAGAAATCTGTAATCAAACATTCTGGGTATCACCCTTCCAGTTACATATAAAAAAAATGATAAATTTGAAAATCTCAAGGAAAAATAAAAATCTAAACAATCTGAACCATTCATTTGATTTAATAATTTGATCGCCATTTTTACTTCCCATTATAGGCTTTTTTTATTTTTTTTTATTTTTTATAGCTCTTATTAGTATAGTAGATTATACTGATGAAATTTGAATTCCTAGATTAAGACATTCCAATGATAAATTTCAAATATAAATACTAAATAGTACTACCTCTATCCCATTTTGGTTGTCTGGTTCGTTTAACGAGGCTTGACTGAAGTTATTTTTAATGTAATTTTTCATAGTATTAAGTTTAACATTAATATATAAAATTTATATATTTAGAAACTAAATTAAAAGTACTATTAAACACAAAAAATTAAATTTAAAAATAATAAAAAATTACTAAAGAAAATAAGAAATGAAGAAAGAGTCGGTTTGACCAATGAATAGTAAATATGACAGGTAAAATGAGACAGATTGAGTAATATAAGTAAAGAAAGTTAAAGGATGCTAGGGAATAAATATGTTTAGTACCAAAAACAATATATATATTGCTTAAAAGAAAAAGTTGCTCATATCATGTTTCCACGGTTGAACACAGTGATTAATCCCCTGGCCAAGGCAAATTAGGCTATGGACCTGAGTCCACCTTGTGTTCACAAATTTAGAATTCTATGTTCAGAAATTTAGAACTCTATGTTCATAATTTTAGATCTTAATATACAAAATTACATTACTCAATATTCACAACTTTGAACTCTATATTAAAAAATTGTGTTATATTGTTGAACATAAACTCGAGTCCATGCCATAACAACTACCTTGCTAAAGGGTAGGGCTTAGAGATTTAGAATTGCTCTAGGCCCAAAGGCATGGATTGAACCATTGATCTTTTCTTAAAGATGGATGAATCCCTTCTACTCTACCACACCGCAAGTTAACTAATCACCAATAGTGTAGCTAATTATACCATACTTAAATAGGCAAACATCAACACTAACTATCAGGATTCAAAATTGCAATTTTCTACTAAATATAATATAAATATAAATATAATAAGAGCTAATGTTGATAAAGTTATAACAAGAATAAAAAATCATGTTGGTGTAATAATTTGAATTGATAATTTGTACATTTTGATTTGTTTCTTGTACAATAATAAGTCATTTCCAAAGTTACCATCTTTTACCTTGTTTACTTTTCTATTTATGTACAAACTTTAATAACGGAATATTTCGTTAACTATTTATTATTCTTAACTTATTCATTATAAAATATTTTCTAACTTTTTAATAACAACAACAACTACGACGACGGAGGACATTTTGAAGAGTTAATTTATTTTAATATGAAAATTTTTAGGACATCATTTTATTCTTGATTATAACTATCTACATTCTACCATAATACTCTTCTTTACTACTACTTTTATTACAATTTAAAAATACTCATTTCGATTATATTGAAAATAATCATTTTTATTTTATATTAATTATTTAATATTTAAAAAAATTGTACTAAGTATTAACTTATTTTAATTTTCGTGTTAGGTATTAATTTAATTGCGCAATGTGTGAATTATAACTAATCTTCCATATAAACTTGAACAACATGCCACTATCATTATACAAATAGAGAAAATTGTGAAATGAAAAGGTCAACCACAAATTTTTTTAGACACTAAAGAGAGTTGCAGAACTCCCTAAACATATCAATATGACTTAAACTTAAACGTTGTGAATGAGTCTCACAAGTGGTTGTAGTTTAGTGGTAAGAATTCTATGTTGTGGTCGTAGAGACTTGGGCTCAAATCCCAGTAGCCACAATTAGATTATCTTTTTGCCAAGTGCATATTAGGCTTTGTGACACATAGCTTTTTAAATTTACTTATTTAAAAAATGTCTAATATGTCTACTTAAAAGTACATCATATAAATACAATAATGTTGTGAAATTTGATCGGGACTATAGTATTTATAATAATAGAATGATAATAGTAATAGTAAGAACATCACCATAATGGTATTAAGGAGAGATGATCTTGTATTCATCTATCTATGTTCGGATATAATGTACAAAGGGGATGTGGGTATTTATAGCATCATGATGTGAATAAAGTAATATAATTTATACAAGAGATGGACAAATGTCTTGGCTAGTTGAATTGGTGTGTCAAGCTCTTAAAGACCTTAGTCAGCTTAGAGGACGCGTGTTCCATTCCTAGTAGCATGAGTCATCACCCTTGGATGTCCATAACACTCCCCCTTGGATGTCCAAAGGAAGAACATCATAATTGCCTCGTTAAAAACCACCTTACCAAAGAAAAACCCAGTGGGATAAAAACTTTGGTTAAGGGAAAAAGAGTACAATATAGATCTTTAAGGTATCGTATATCAATTTCACGAACTGATTTCGTGAATGTAGTAATCGGTAATGCGTTGGTGAGTATGTCTGTCAGATTTTGGTTAAGGGAAAAAGAGTACAATATATGCTCCCCTTGATAAGGACATCACTTGAAGATCTTTAAGGTATCGTATATCAATTTCACGAACTGATTTCGTGAATGTAGTAATCGGTAATGCGTTGGTGAGTATGTCTGTCAGATTCTTTCTTGACCGAATCTGTTCATTTCACCTTTCTTCTGAAGATCTTTGAGATGATGCCATATTGATTAATAGCATTCCCCATTGGCCATCATCTGATCATACTCATGCCTCATTAAAACCTCGCTAGAAAAATCCTGTGGGAAAAAATTAGTCGAGGAAAAAGAGTACATGACATATATGTGTTGCACCAGTTGCCTCATTAAAAACATGACATATATGTGTTGCACCAGTTGCCTCATTAAAAACCTTAAGCTAAGAAAACCCAGTGGGAAAAACTTAGCTAAGGAAAAGAGAGTACATGACATATATGTGTTGCACCAGTTGCCTCATTAAAAACCTTAAGCTAAGAAAACCCAGTGGGAAAAACTTAGCTAAGGAAAAGAGTGAAACCATAACCCTAACATAAACTTGAGGGCATAATATATAAGTAAGATAATACTCCCCCTGAAGGTGACATCCCTCAAATCCCATATGTTAAATTTTCAAAAGAGAGGGATTTTGTGAACAAATATGTTCAACTGTCACTGGGGTGAGAATACTTTATAATAATCTCGTGACTCTTCTGGAGTTCACGTGGATATAATATAGACATCATTATGTCTAATCAGAATTCTTTCATAATATACTCATTTATCAATCATCCATCTTTATTGTCTTCTTATAAGACAATAGGGGAAAATATAATACAACCAGTTTTGGGACTTGGCATCATGGGGATCAAATAATAATAGCCAGTGCCCAAGTAGCCCATCATATATTGGCTTGTCTAAGTAGCCAATCAAAATCATATTTATTGGCTAACTGGTGTATGAATTCCCTTTAAGGAAATACTCGATCTTTAGGTCGAGATAATATTTAGCTTTTTATTTCAAAATCCCCATGAGCTGACATTATCAAGCTCTTTATGTATTTCATTGATGTTCATATCATCAATATTGACTGAGAGCATCAATAAGTTCATTAGTAACTCTTTATTTGAGCACGTAATGGTACATATTATTCCTTTTTCACGAGGATAATAACTCCATTCGCAACTCCTTTAAAGAGTACATAATGACACATTCATATTCCTTCTTCAAGAGGAAAAATACTCAATCAGTCATCAGGTCATATATAGACCACATTGCGATTTTCGCATTCTCTTATTTTGAGAATTTTTAAATCCATCACGGATTTCTCAAATATATTGTCCAATGACCCATTAATATGCGGTCATGACATTCATCATATATTGTCTAATGACCCATCAATATGCGGTCATGACTTTTATCAACTGCCAATTGATATTAATCAGCGGAACTTATTGCCATCCATTATGGGAGAGTATATCATATCAGTTATGGGTTTCTTGTAAACCCATGAGCTCTAAGCTTCGCTTTATATCATATCATTATTCTCTTTCGTACCAACATCTATTCAATGGTGTGTACACATAATATAGAGAATACAATAGCGAGCTGAGCTATGCCTTAATTGCTCATTTATATATCAAATAATCAGGGCACTTCTTGCACCTGACTCTGGATCCAGATTGAGCAATTATAAAGGCAATTGTGTTGTCGACAACATTTTCATAACTTTCTCCCATATTCATGGCAATTTCAAAATCAACCAGATGATGGATATTTCTCATCAACATTCAAATCTGGTCGTTCCGCATCCTAGTATTATAATTGTTTGGTACACCACTGGGTATATCGTCTTTTAGACGAATGTCTCTTGTAGACATTATTAATAGATATATCAATAGATATCTATTTTGGCAGGAATTAATAATCTACTGAACCTTCAGTTCAGGCAATCCCAAGTGATATTATCAAAAACTTGGGATGTAAATTTTCCAGCATTATCCATCCGGATTAATTCAATTGGATGGTCAGGAAAATTTCCTTGCAACTTTATTATCTGAGCAAGCAATCTCGCAAATGCCATATTACGAGATAAACATACATGCGACCATCTAATTGTCGCATCAATTAGGACCATAAAGCATTTAAATACATGCGACCATCTAGTTGTCGCATCATAAGGTATTTAAATGGTCCATAATGTGGATGTATAGGTCCACATATATCACCTTGAAGATCCTTTCATATCATAAAATTTCTCGGCATTCAAATTTTTAAAATAATTAGGGTTCATATCTCCCCCTAATGCCGTGAAATGATCTTCATAAATAATACAGGTGATTCAATACCAACTTTAGTTGGTAATGGCCTTATAATCAATTTCCCTTGGGAACATGCAGAACGGGAGAATTCATCTCCTCGAAATATTTTCTGTTTCCTCAAGGTATGACCATTTGTATTCTCGATTGTTTTTATCAATCGATCATGCCAAATCTTAAAATCATTTGAATCAGTAAACCTTTCGTTTACGATAAGATTGGCTTCAATAGCACTTATTCTTGTGCAATATAATTCATAGGGAAGAGCATGAAATTTTTTTCATCGCATATTTCATTCCCAATATTGCCTTTGTAATCTGGAGGAAATTTTCATTTCCTTCTTTTATAGTCTCCACATGATATCCGTTATTTCGAATATCCTTGAAACTCAGTAGGTTTATGTGAGACTTTGGAGAGAACAATGCATTATCAATCATCAATTTTGTTCTTCCAGGCAATAATATATTGACTCTTTCGGAGCCTTTAATCATTTTTGCACTACCATATATTGTAGTGACAAATTCCTCATTTATCATGTGTCCAATCAAGAGCGATGATATATTCATTTGTTTTTTTTTCAAGCATATAATATTTAAAAATCAGATATCACATCAAATATCATGAATCATATTCAATTTTCATCATATGATATTTGGAAATAGTATGCACTAAAGATGAGCATAGTTATCTATATTATCCCATGATATGATATCATATCAAAATAACTCGCATATAACATATGTATATGGGATAGATCTTATGGCATACAATAAATATTTATTATGCCAAATAGCCACATAAGAGAGCAAGTTGTGACATAGAAACAATTATCACATAATATTCAGGGCATTCACCATATAATATATGAAATGGTGATATCTAATATGCGAGCCATAATACTTCATGCTCTCATCAATTGGATGATTAGATATAAATCATATTCTCATCATGCCATTATGAAAATTTTTAGAGAAATAAGATCAAATATACAATTTGGTGTGACACAGATGTATATAACACCAAGATAACAAATCAAGATTTTCAACCGCAATACGTCGTTATTATGAACAGTACCCCGACCATATACTGTTTACTTTTTGACGAATTTACTGGAAATCGTAATCGTCTTTGACAATATTGCTTCATCTATTCAAATTGATTGACATTCAATATAAATTTAAACCTTCAGCTTTGCCTTTCAGTTTACTACACTTTTGTTCATTTCTAAACTTTCCTCATTCCAGACCTTAAATCGTTTTCATTTTTCAAAATGGCAAGTTCTTTAACCTCATCTACTCCTCACTATTCTACATTTGATAATCATTCATTTTGGGATGAGGTATATTTATCACCATTGAGGGATAGCGAACCTCTTTTGTGTACAGGTAGTTCATCATAAGTTAACGAGACTATTAGTAAGAGTTACATCTTAATATATAAGAGTGATGTTAACAGATAGTTTTCTAATGCAGGTATTACAGCTGCAAAAGCTGTAGATCTAAGTACTACCATAATTGTAGAGGAGAATAATACTACTGCAGATGTAGCAGATATAAATAAGAATATATTTATTAGGAGAAAAAGGAAAAGAACACGTCGTGATTCTTCATCAATAAGTTTAGAAGAGCTTTCAAGATATTTTCATCTGAATACAGCTCAAGCTGCAAATAAACTACGAATTGGGCAGTCGACCCTTAAGAGAAGATGTAGGCAATTAGGAATTTCATACTGGCCTCAACGGAAATTCCTAACTTTGGAAAGGTTATATAAAAATGTTCAGGTAATTTCTTTCTATTTCTCAATTCAATATCATTGAAGGAGAAATAATTTAACAAATTGTTTTATAGGAATTTGGTGAGATCAAGGAGGAAGCCGAGCTAAAAAGAATAATGAACGAGCTGGAAGATAAGAAGAAAATGTTGCTACAAGATCCAAACTTGAAGTTGGATAAGGCAACAAATAAACTCAGAGTCAAATGTAATACAAACATTTTCAAAAAGAGAATGTATATGGACTCGATAGATTTTTCTACTCTTCCTGTGAGTTCATTACATGTTTTACTATTTCCTGACATTCCTGAGTTAGAACCTCAGGAAATAGATGATGTACTTAGATTTTTACATGATGATAAATAAAGTTATATTCATCATTAGCTATCATATATATATTTTTTTTCAGAATTATATCAATGATTAAAAATTCTAATTTAGTTTAAAGCTCTTAAACGAAAGTCACGAAATTTTAATCAAGATAAATAAATTCACGTATTCTACTAGTCATAAAATATCACAAGTAAGACAATAATTATGCATATGCAATAACTCACATGAATATATATACATATGCAAATATTTTATTATATTAAAACATGATAAGGCAAACCTCATCGGAGTATGGTCGAAACCTCCGATATCATATTCCAACAACTAGAGCGGACGAAGTTGGATATAGGTGTTAGATATGGACGGAGCAATTCGTGCTGATAACGTGTTGTGAAATTTGATCGGGACTATAGTATTTGTAATACTAATATAATAATAATAATAATAATAATAATAATAATAATAATAATAATAATAATAATAGAATGATAATAGTAATAGTAAGAACAGCACCATAATGGTATTAAGGAGAGAGGATCTTGTATTCATCTATCTATGTTCGGATATAATGTACAAAGGGGATGTGGGTATTTATAGCATCAGGATGTGAATAAAGTAATATAATTTATACAAGAGATGGACAAATGTCTTGGCTAGCTGAATTGGTGTGTCAAGCTCTTAAAGGCCTTAGTCAGCCTAGAGGACGTGTGTTTAATTCCCAGCAGCATGAGTCATCACCTTTTTGGAACTTGAAGACTGATTGCATGTTGAGACTTTATGTCTAATACTTACTGTAGGTAAGTAATACCAATAGCGCCCATAGCTCAGTTGGTAAGACTCCTCTTTTGCACCAAGTAGTCTTGGGTTTAATTCTCTCCTTAGACATCCACCTTGTATCTTTTATTCTATAACAAATAAATCTTTTATATGCCGTAATTCCTTTTTGAACTGGAGTTTCGATTGAATATATTTCCGATTGCTCCATATAAATAATTCACCCTTTGTCCTCCTAACCTAATGTCAACGGGGTGAAGATTGGGAAGAAAGATCAGTGATCGAGTCTCACCAATAGTAGTGTGGGAGCAATCTCTCAAAGTGAGAGGGGCTCCTTGTGCACAGTAAGCAAATGTTTAGTCTCTGTGTTCAGATGCTCTGTTGGGTCGGGGCGTGAGAGGCCCTTGGGATTGGAGATTCAACCTTTTTCTGGAGGCTTGGAATTGGAGATTCAACTTTTTGAAAAAAAAAACATATCTGTAAATGCATGCAAAAATGTTATATTTACTCGCTTAAAGTCACAAACTCACTTTCACTAGTTTAATACATTGTGGACATTCACCTTTTGAAAGCCTTAATTTCATGTCAAGAAATTCCGCGACTTATCAACTCAACAAAATCATTGTTGGGTATTAGTACTCTTAATTAGTGGTGTAAATCATTTTTTAAAATGTCATTTCATCAATCATAAACTAAAGAAGCTTAATTAATACATATATTTAACACTAGTGTTGTAATATGAACCTACATTCATGTTGAATGGTGATGTGGGCGGGGGTTTCCGAGGAATACAAATAACCTCTGGTTTTTTTCAGATGTGGAGAGCGTCTGGAATAACTAGTGTGTTGGTCCCGGTGGTAACAATGCGAGTCTAGAAGGGGGGGTTGAATAGACTCACAAGAGGTTTTTGAAAACTTTTTCTTCTAAAGAGATAACGCAGCGGAAGGATTATATCAACTTTTAGTTTCACTTTGCACTTAGGATTTTCTTGTAAAAGATATTACGTTTGAGTGATATATGCAATGCCGTACGTAAAATAAAAGAGAGAGAGAGAGAGTTTTTATAGTGGTTCGGCTGTTAACTAAGCCTACTCCACTCTTCTTCACAACTCGTGAAGGTTTGAACTATAATCCCCTTTATAGTACAATCTCCGTTACAACAAGCTCCTTTGATCACTAAGCCCGGCAGCCTTGTTGTTGTAGGTTTTTCAACTTCTTCCAAATTTACTCCGCCTCTTTCTACTTCACTTGTAGAGATGGTTGAAAGGTTGTGATGATTCTCCAACTTGAAATCCTTGTGATTAGTTTCCTTGATCATCTTCTTAAACACACAAGAATCTCTAATGAAATCTGAATATCACTTGTAAGCTTATGAATATCACACTGAGAGTTTTTCACTTGCTAGACAATATTTCGCGTTTTTCAACCTTGTCAAAGTGATTTGGGACAAGGGTATTTATAGGTGGAATTTCAGATCCGTTGGAGGGAAAATGAAATTCAAAACCTATTGTCCAGTGTGTAATATCCAATGGGTAGTGTTTTCATCTTTTTCAGAATGTCAGTACTTTCTAGCCGTTTGTTCACTTTTGTGCAAGGACAAATTGTCTTTTGTCCCTCAAAAAGGTGACAATCATTAAATGCTTCTTGGGATCGTTGCATAGGACCCAAAATGACATTCAGTTATACCCATTTTCAAGGCAGTAGATAAGACAACTTATCAGAGAATGTCTTTGCCTTGGTTGTGCGAGAATGATTGACCTTATCATTTCTCTTAATCTCCTCGAGACAATCACACTCTTGATTGCTCGGTCATAAGAGCTTGGCCCTTCCATTCTTCGGCCTATGATCTTAGTCTTTGGTTCTTCGAATCTTCATTACTTCAGATCTTCAACTCCTCGGTACTTCATACTTCGGTAGGAGTCTTCAAGCCTTCGGTATAAGAAATCGGGTCCTTAGAATATTTCTAAGGATTCGGTTATCTTGTAAGACTAAGATACAAAGCATAAACCTATTCTAAAGTCTAAACAAAAGTTAGGGGTCTCCTCGGATAGTTGGTATCATCAAAATCAACAACTCGGGGTTCCTATCAATTTCCCCCTTTTTGATGATGCCAACACCCTAAGTTCATTCTATTCGGCTTTCTTTATCCTTAAGGGATTTTCATTAAAAGTGCCAGAATAGTTGAAAATTTACATAAGATAATGAGGAGTAAAAAAAATCTAGATAACACACACACGCTGAGCCCCAAGTAAGAGTAGACTTTTATTCATCAAGGGAGTTTCATACATCGACACGAAAAGCAAAAACTGATAAGAAAATTAAAACAAAGAGGAATTTTTTCTTATTTTGAGCTTTCACCAGTCTTCTTCTTCTTTTCTTTTTCCCAAATTTTGTACTCCCTGAGTTGAATCATATCGTTGATTTCTTTTCTTGCTTTCACAGTGTCGAGTCCATCAATTTTGAAAGCATATTTTTTTGTGTAGCTTCAGCACTAGATAATTTTGGACAACTTCACCAAGATTTTCTCCCCTTATAACTCCCAGTCCCACCATTTTATTAGTTCGGGAGCATTCATTCCATCGGAGAAACTTTGTTGCATGGCAGTCAAAATTTGAGCAATGCCATTCATTTTGGTTCGACCATCAGCTGCTTTGGTTATCTTGTTTGCTTCTTCAAGTTCCTTCATAACTTTCTCAAATCTTTTCTGTTCTTCTTGTTGAATTCTGAAGATTTCTTCATCTTTCTTCTTTTGCTCAAAAATTCTTTCATTTTGATCCCTTAAGAAATTCATCCTGTCCATGGGTTGCTTTTTGTTCCAAAAGGGTGGAATGTTGCATTCTTACCATTTCTTTCCAGATCCTTCTTTGTATGGAACATACTCAATAGGCTCTCCATTTACTCTTCGAGTCATTTGCTTCATCTCTTTGCCTTGTTTGGTCTGTCTTTTAGAACTCGGTTCACCACCGAAAGGTTTATTTTGCGTTCTCTTCGGGGATGGTGAAGGAGATGAAGTTTTCCTAAGGTTTAGGATGGCCTTCCTTTCTCGTGAAACATCATCATTATTCGGATCATCATCTCTTCGAACAATTTCTTTTCCCTTGCAAGTGCTCGAAGGAGTTCCTTTCAATCCTTCCCCCTTGTTGGCATCATTAACCTCGATGAGAATATCCACTTTATTACTCAGACGATTGACGCAGACTTGCAATTCCTTAAGAGTCCACTCGAACTCACAAACAAGAAATGCTGTTGCATGCTGATTCCTAGAGACAGATTCAAGCTTGGAGCAGGATAGATCAAGACGCTCCTTGATGAAGGCATGCTTCGTAACCAGATCACGCTGTATGGTCGTGATTTCAGTTACCGAGTCCTTCAAGGATCCAAGAGAAATGAGATTCTCGAAAAAAGCATGGTCAATTTTCTTTTCAAGAGCCGTAAGTCTTTCATTGGTCTTAGACTTGGAGGACTTATTTTTCTACCTTCGAACATCCTTCTTGATTTTAGTGATGGACTCATTAAGAGATTTGAAAATTTCATCGTGAGTCCTTGCTAATCCCTGTATGGCGTTCAACAGAGAAGTGAAAGCAGAAGAGCTGTTAACAATTACCTCAGAAGAGTCCGAGCTCTTGGATGCTTCAGCAGATGGACCATGACTGTCCTTGGAAGGTGCTTCCAAATTTCCACCTTGAACCAAGACGAGTTCATGTCCTTCAGCAAGTTTCAAACCACTAGATCCGTCGATCGGAGAGGGTAAATTTTCGGGGCTGGTACTTTTGGATGCTTCCAAATTTCCATCCGAAGTGTAGTCCGGAAAAACTTCTACCTCAACATCAACTAGATTTAGGTCTGATGTGATCATCTTTTCATCAAGTAACTACAAGCCATCATGATTCGCACCACGAGACGCTTCCATGGTTTCATCTCGAGCTGAACTAAGACTTAGCATAATCTGTGCTTCTAAGGATTCGTTGGGTGCAGACCTCGGCTCATCGGTATGGTGCTGAGTAGAATCATCATTGGCACGAGCTATCTGTTCACCTATATTTGGAATGATAACAGCTCGGGAAGAAGGAACATTACTTCCGGATGGGTCATCGTTGTCATCATCATCATCATCCTTCTTATGATGTTAATCACGGCATCCTTGATTTGGATCAGAGTCCGAATCCTCAGCATTATCTTCGTCTTGTTGACGACTCGGTCCAACATCGGGTCTGAGATCCCGTGTCTCTGTTTGTGCTCGAGAGATATTGTGTATTTGGCAATCTGCATGTCTTCTAACATAAGACGTTCCCGAGGAGTTCGGTAGCCAACATTCAAATCCACATATTTGCCAAACCGAGTTGTTCTTCCTTGTAGTTTTTCAGCAAAAACTCTTTCAATTTCATCGGGTCTGGTGGCATCAAAGATTGATCTCGTACCCATCCAATCCAGTGCCCATTCTTCTTCTTCGGCCATTTCACTGATTGTGCTTGCAATAACCCGAAGACTTGACATCCGCCATTCCTGCCAATTGTAAATACGAGCAAGTTCTCGTTTCAATATCTCCTCATGAGAAGGTACAGCAATGAACGCTTCGGCAGGAGGTACTTCAACCTCAGATTCCTCATATGCCAATTGTTGAGCCAAAGCTTCATCGGCATTAATCTGTTGACTAATGGAATCAAGGGGAAGGGTGAGCTACTGAAAGGATTTAGGTATCTCAGATTCGGTCGTTTCAGATGGGATCTCCTCAATCCGAATGGTTGATACACCTGGCCATTGCAAAAAGATGTGTCTGTGAATGTAATCAAGGGCGAGCATAATACGGGCCATGGGAGGAGACAAATGTTATGTGATTTGTTTTCGAACTATCTCAAACATTGATCGATAGGATTGATCACAAACTTCAGCATCTTCCCCCTCAGAGTCATCCTCTATCATCGTGGATTTGGAATCTAATTCATTTCTATTGCGTGGCAAAGTGATTGCCAGCTGTTGTGTTCTGGGCATGGGAGCAATAGGACTTTTAGGTTCAGTAACCAATGGTTCGGGAGGTGGTACTGACTCCGAAACAGGTTGTGCAGAGGGCGATTCGATTCGAGGAGTCTTCGGTTTCATTAGCCTAGTAAGAGGCATTTGATCTTCCTCATCACTATCTTCCCTGGAGAGATCAAGAGGGGGAGGAAGAACTCGGTGACAAACTTCAGGTTGAGCTTCCCTCGTTTCCTCTTCTGCTGGTAAGACAGCAGCTGATTGTGTTTCATGTTCCACTTCAACTTCTTCAATCTGATCTGTCCTTTGTTTCTTTTTCGGACGTTTAAGTTGTTTTGCCTTCCTCTTCTTAGTGATTTCTTTTGATGCCTTTGCCTCTTCCTCATGTGAAGATTCGGCTTGCTTCCCTTTCGACTTGCGACTTTCAGAGACTTCGGTGAGATCCTTCTCAGTCGAACTCTTCGAGCGTTTGGATTTGTGCTTCTTTGACTTCTTTTTCTGGGCAGCTTCCAAATCTCCTGCCTTGCGCTTTTTGGAGGACTTCTCTGGCTTATCATCAGATAAAGAGTTGGTGCGTTGTGAGGATTTAGCTTGTTTAGAGGTTTTTGGTTTTGATGGTTCGGGTTGTGTCTTTGGTTGGTGTGTGGAGCCTTCCGAACCATGACCTTTAGTTACTTCTGGTTCCCCCTGTCCAACTGAGTTTTTGGACGACTTGGATTTTGATTTCTTTTGTTCCTTTCCCAAGGCAACTTCCAGTTCATCTACCTTTCTCTTGAGGTAATTCGGAGGATTTGAGGTCATGTGATAGTGAGTTCGATGAGAAGCAGTTCCAGTGCGTAACTTCACCTTCTTATCTTTCAAGATGGCACTGATCATGAACCCATAGCCAAGAACTTTGACAATCCATCCGGTTGTAGGATTAACACCCGTTTGAATATTTTCCACTAAAAAGGCAAATACAACCCTTGACCAATCAACAGGGTAATTATCCAGAAGTGCACACAACATCCGCATCTTCTTGTCAGATATATCATCAGTCCCAGATTGTTTGCTCTCAACAATCTTGTTCAAGATATCTACTACAAACTCATAGTCCATTTTCAGCATCTTTTTCTTCAAAATAGATGGAAAGGATGAGGATTGAGAATGACCCTTCATCTTTTTCCACATTTTCTTTCTGCTATACTCCTTCTCAGAACAGTTTGGATGGAAGCCATCCCCACAGATAGGAAAGTCAAAAACTCTCCTGATATCTTCATGAGTAATCACAACCTCAGTACCATTAACTACTGAGTGAATTTCATGAGTGCCATTAACAATTTGTACTTCAACATTAATGTAGAACTGTGTCACATCAATAGGATACCAAGCATTGTGTTTAAAAGTGACAAACTTGTAAAGATTACCGTCCTTGAGACACTTGACTACGTGATTGCCAAAATCTTTGTCAAGCACCTTTTTGAGGAAGCCGTTGACATCAAGCATTGAGCCGGCTTTAACCATGCAGTGGTTGGACTTCTGTCCTTTAACAATGGTGGAGAAGAATTTGAAAGCTTCCACATCTTCACAAGGGCGAGTTATTATCTGTGGTGGTCTGAAAGGTTCTTGAGTAGCCGTTGTCTTTTCCGGCGAGGGTGAGGGTTTTGGAGGTGGAGCATGGGTATCAGCGACCTCATCGGAAGAGGAACTTGAACTTCCGGACGACGAGCTTGATCGTGATGACGACATGATGTTCAACTTGTTGGTGTTTTGGAGAGGTTTTAGGGTTTTTTAGGGTAATCGGTGCTTTTGGGAGGGTAAACGGTGAAAAGTGAAAGGTACAAGTGGTTATATATGGTGAGAAAAAGGTGAATCGGGTGGATCGGGTCATCTGATAAAATGGGGCGAATTTATGAACATGAGACAAAAACCCTTAAATGCCCTTTAATGAGGGGGCAAAAATGGCATAAAGCCATAGTCGTGGTTTGTACTGATAAGGGTATTTTTCCCATAAGATGAAATTGCCATTTAATGAAAAAAGATAAAGGCACTCATTTTACCATCACATCTTTGATGACCCGTCCTTTCATGTCAGTCGGTTCAGAGAAGTTGGAGCGCATGCTTCGGCACTTACTGCGAATAGGGCATTGACACGTGTATCCTCACGATCCCACGTTCTCAAGTTAAACGGTCATTAGAGGGTCTGTCCAAGAAGCTTGTTCAACACGATACATTTGTAACCCTTCGATCACAAGTAGTACATAGGGACTTTCAAAGATTAAGGATTCGGTAGCTCAATCCTTCGGTCAGTATGAGTTCGGTTATCACCATATGCTCTGTGTTTTTATCAGTCTTCGGTACTGATAGTGTTTCAGCCTTTGAATTTTTCATTCTTCGGTAAGATATAATAATTCGAAAAGTGAGAGACAGACTACGCAGGCGAGACATAGTTCCATTCATTCGAAAGATAACACGTGACAACCAAGACAACATACTAGATTAACCAACCCAGCCCTGATTTCATTACAAGGCGTGACAACTACTTTCTTGCCTTCCCTTTGCCCTTATTCTTCGCATGCCTACTGTTAGCAGTAGACATAAGGCTTTGTCCTTGGCTACTCTCCGTGGTAGGAGGATTTGGAGCAGGTGGAGCACTCGGGGCAGCGTCAGGGTTCCAAGATGGAGCCATAGGTCCATAACCAGGTTCATTCTCAAGTACCGAGGACTTGTCAGATACATCGTCTGGCTCGAGCATCGCAAGGTAGTGGAGATAGTCCTCGTCAAAGTCTGCATTCACTGGCTGGTTTGGAGCCTGATTCTGTTGATACCATCCTTGGATGTTGTTCCAGGCATCGTCTCCAGTATTGTTTACGGAGACTGGAGGAGTTTGCCTTGGTGCAAGGTCCTGATTTAGCCAGAAAGGCTCTTCATCAGGTGGAGCTAATCCTCTAGAGTGGAAACCCAGGACAGACATGGTTGGTGGCACGTAATCCTCAGAGTCTGAATCAGAGAGTTCTAGAGGATGTCCAGATGTGTCCCCTTGAAGAGGTTCTCCCTTTTCTTCCCTCAATTTGTTGAGTTTGCTAGTACCTTCCTTCAACAAAAGCCGAAAAGAGAACCTTTTCTTTACGGGCTTCTCTTCAGAACATGCCTTCTTGCCTTTTCCCTTATCCATTCCTGCAAAATAGAAAACAACACAAAGGATGAGGTGTTAGGGTACCTCTCCCTTCCTTGGTTGTGATTTATTTATAGAGAGATTGTAGCGCTGTGATTGGCTGAGGTCCATTTGACATGACCAATCAAAGTTGCAACCGTCCAAGAGTTTTGAGTTTATCCATTAATGTGAGTCCGTGATCTCTGATTCTGATGAGCATTAATTTCAAGATGTCATAACTGATGAGTCTCTTCAGTTTTGGATCAATTCGGTTGTCTCTTCATCAATTCATTTCTATCATACCGAGCTCATGCCTCAAGGTAGAGAATCTTGCTTCGGCAAGAGGTTTTGTGAGAATATCCGCAAGCTGGTCTTCGATATTCACATACTCAAGTTTGATATCCTTTTTCTCCACATGGTCTCGAATGAAATGATACTTAATATCAATATGCTTGGTTCTGGAGTGCAGTATTGGATTTTGTGTTATGGCAATAGCACTTGTGTTGTCACACATAATGCTAACTTCCTTGGCAGATACACCATAGTCTTTGAGTTGTTGCATCATCCATAGTATTTGTGCACAACAGCTGCCAGCCGCTATGTATTCGGTTTCAGCAGTGCTTGTTGCAATAGAATTTTGCTTTTTGCTGAACCAAGAGACAAGCCTTCCCCCTAAGAATTGGCATGTCCCTGATGTACTTTTCCGATCAATTTTGCACCCAGCAAAATCTGCGTCAGAATATCCAACTAGATCAAAAGTGTCACTCCTCGGGTACCAAAGTCCCACACTTTGAGTTCCTTTTAGATATCTCAATATCTTTTTGGCAGCACTCAAATGACTTTCCTTCGGATTGGCTTGAAACCGAGCACACACTCCTACAGCAAACGATATGTCTGGTCGACTAGCCGTAAGATATAGTAGAGAACCGATGATTCCTCTATACTTTGTCTGATCCGCTTCCTTCCCTTCGTTATCGATATCCATTCGTAACGAAGTGTTCATGGGAATTTTAACCGAGGACTTCCCATCAATTCCAAACTTCTTGATGAGATCCTTGGTGTATTTTGCTTGATTTATAAAAATCCCATCTCGTTCTTGTTTGACTTGAAGACCCAAAAAGTAGTTTAATTCTCTCATCATGCTCATCTCAAATTTACCTTGCATGAGTTTTGAGAATTTCTCACATAGGTCTGAATCGGTACTTCCAAATATGATGTCATCTACATAGATTTGTACCAACAGGATATGATCTCCATTTTTTATTCTAAAAAGGGTTTTGTCAACTATCCCTTTTGTGAATCCGCAGCTTTTGAGAAAGCATGATAACGTGTCATACCAAGCCCTTGGAGCTTGTTTTAGACCATATAGAGCCTTTTTGAGTTTATAAACTTTATCCATCCCAACTTTAGAGATAAAACCTGGGGGCTGCTCGACATATACTTCTTCTTCCAAAAGTCCGTTTAAGAAGGCACTTTTGACATCTATTTGATAGACTTTAAAGTCTTTCCATGCAGCATATGCTAGAAAAATTCTAATGGCTTCGAGTCTAGCAACAGGAGCGAATGTTTCATCAAAATCAATCCCTTCTTCCTGACAATAACCTTTTGCAACTAACTGAGCCTTGTTCCTGACAATGACTCCTTGTCCATTCATCTTGTTTCTGAAGACCCATTTGGTTCCAATAACATTTTGATGAGTTGGTCGAGGAACCAGTTCCCATACATTGTTTCTCTCGAATTGATGTAGTTCATCTTGCATGGCTATAACCCAATCTGAGTCATTTAACGCCTCTTCTACAGTCTTCGGTTCAATTTGAGATATGAAACAAGCCATCATGCATTCCCGAATGGATGCACGAGTACATACACTATCATGGATATCACCAATGATTTGATCTTGAGGATGGTTTCTCAACCACTTTAGATCTGGTTGAAAGGAAGTAGGTGGTGCTCCTTCATCGATTGTAAGTTCACCTTGATTGCCTTCATCTTGTAGTACTTCTGATTGAATTGGTTCATTATCATCATTTGGTAATACTTTGGTTTGAGATGAAGTATTCGGCAGGTGATTAGGAAAGAGCGGATAATCATCGTCTTCTGATTCTGATCCTTCGGATAGTTCTTCAATTTCTCTATCTTTCGTTTCTTCATCGGTTTGTTTCTCAAAGATCACCATGTCTTCTTTTGATGGTTCGTCGAAGACTACGTGTATTGATTCTTCTATCACCATGGTTCGCTTATTCAGTACTCGAAAAGCTTTACTCTTTTCAGAGTATCCCATGAATATTCCTTCATCAGCACGTTCATCAAAGGCCTTTAGATGTGATTTCCCATTGTTATGGATGAAGCATTTACTTCCAAAAATATAAAAGTATTTTACAACAGGTTTTCTGCCTTTCCATAGTTCGTAGGGTGTAGCTCCATGATCTTTATGAATAAGAGATCTATTTTGAGTGTAGCATGCTGTGTTTATAGCTTCGGCCCAAAACCGTTTAGGCAAGCCTGAGAAAGCAATCATGGATCTTGCTGCTTCTTTGAGGGTTCTGTTGCGTCTTTTAGCTACACCATTCTGTTGAGGGGTTCTTGCTGCTGAAAGCTGATGTAGTATACCGTGTTGTCCACAGAAATCCTAAATGACTTTGTTTACAAATTCAGTTCCTTGATCAGACCGAATTTTGACAATATTTAAGTCCTTTTCGGTTTGTAGTCTTCGGAGCAGATCTGGAAGGACTTTTTCAGTTTCATTCTTCTTTCTTAGAAAAAATGTCCATGTATATCTTGTATAGTCATCTACTACCACAAGAGTGTACTTCCTTCCACTTAGACTAACTGGATCAACTGGTCCAAATAAGTCCATATGGAGTAGACTTAATGGTCTTGCGTTGGTGTTAAGAGATTTTGTTTTAAACGAAGACTTGATCTGCTTTCCCTTTTGACAAGCTTAACATACTTTATCCTTGTCATAGATTACATTCGGTAATCCTTCAACTAGTTCCTTTCTTGCAAGCTTGTTGATAGCCTTGAAATTAAGATGATTGAGTTTATGATGTCATTTCCAACTTAGATCTTTCTTGCTTTTGGCGATCAGGCAAGTATTCGGTCTTACTGTTTCCCATGTGACAACATACATATTCTTTCTTCGTTTTGCCGTTAGTACAACTTCATGAGTTAACTCTGAGATAACTTGACATTGATCTCGTAAGAATACAACTTTGTATCCTTTGTCACAAAACTGGCTTGTGCTTAACAGATTGAACTTTAATCCTTCAACATAAGAAACTTCTTGAATGATTAAACCATTCTTCATAACATCCCCGGTGCCCATGGTTCGTCCACTTGAGTTCCCACCGAAAACTACTTTAGGACCATTCTTCGCTTTATAGTTGCTCAATTCTGATTTATCTCCAGTCATGTGTCTTGAGCATCCGCTATCTACATACCAAATGGTCCTGTTTCCCTGAATTCAAAGATTAGGTGTTTTTAGGTACCCATACCTTCTTGGGTCCTTGTCGGTTAGTAGTGAGCTTGGGCATCCATGCGTACCTAGAACTCTTAAGGTTCATCCTTGGTCCACGATACCCGTTAAACACACGATAATCGTAAGGAATAGCGTAGTAGGCTTGAGGTGACTTTGGTGAATAAACCTTTTGAAGTGAAGGTGTTGGTTTATTCGTGTTAACTCTAGTGTATGAGGTCTGTTTATGTCTATGATGGAGCATAAATTTTGCTCTTGTCATTGGTTCATAATCCATAAGCCAGTCCTCATCACTCAGATATAGTGCACCTTCTCCGCCTCTATGCTTGCTAGGAAACTTTTTGAATTTCTTGACACTATTCGGGTAAGAGCTCGGTCTTACCTGAGGTCTACCTTTGCGTTGCCTCTATGAATGGTGTTGCCTCTTGTTGCCTTGGAATTTTCCTTTAGATTGGTTATTCCCAAGTGGTTGACCATTTGCGATACGACCATGATGATTTGGTACGCCAGGTCTATACCGAGGGGTCTGATGACTTCTCGGATTACCGTTTTGGAAATTCCCTCTCGTAGGTTCCACAATACGTATTTCAGTCGAATCATTAGATCAACTCGTTGATTGTGGTTCTGTTCCATTTGCGGCGTTAATCACTGGCTCAAGATTTTCAGTTTGTCCTTGGACAAAGACAGAACTTAAACCTCCACTAGTAGAAGGGTCAGTCGGTCGTGTTAAGAGAATATGTTGATGAGAGCTGGAGCTATAACCGAGTCCGGTTCTACTCCCTGATGGTCTTTGATCATCTACCATTCGATCCATTAATCTGGATGAATTTGTAAATGTCGCAAGCACCGCACGCAAATTTTGCTCTCTATCATCCTTCACTTTACACTCTTCCTCAAGAAGATGAACTTGCTTTTCAAGCTGGCTTATAGATTTAAGCATCTCAGCATTTTTGGACCTTAAGTCCTCGAGATCTTGTCTTTCTGCCAATAGCCTAGCATTATCTTCTTTGAGCTTAAAGTGTGAATCCTCAATACCATCAAAACTCTTCATCATTCTTTCGAATGCTTCCCTAGGGTTTTCATGATATATGGATTCCGAGCTAAAATTAGAAGAGTGGTTTTGTGATGTTACCTCTTCTTCGTCTACCATAAGGCACAGCTCTTCATCTGAGTCCTCTTGACTAAAAAGACACAGTAGTCCCTTTTCATCTTCCGAACTGTCACTTTCTGAACTTGAGTTGGACGTGCATGACTCGTCGTTTTTGTCTCCTGACTTCTCTTCTACTGCTAGAGCCTTCCTTCGCCTATCATTCTTCTGATTTTTGTTTGGCTCTTCGTCAGCATCATTTGGTGCATTCTTCGGGTTGTGATAGTTTCCCGAATTCTTCTTGTAGTTGTGCTCGTCCTGATGCTTCTTGACAATGGGATATGGACATTCAGCTTTGAAGTGTCCAGGTTTTCGGCAGTTGTAACACAGCACTTGTATTTCATCCTTTTCATGTGTTCTGGATCCACTAGCCTTGTCACTGCTTTGGTACTTCGTTCTTTTCATTTTGTCCGAATTGTCGTAGGACTGATTCTTTCGCATGAATCTTTTGAACCTTCTCATGAACAAAGCCAACTGATCGTCAATGAAAAAGTCAGATGAGAGATTAGTATTCGACCTTGGTGTTGATAATGAGGGTTGATGATTTGCAACTAATGCTATGTTTCTCGTCTCAGGTTCTTCATCATTTTGTGTTTCCTTCTCAAACTCGTAGGCCTTTAGATCACTAAAAATCTGAGTAGTGCTCGTTGTCTTGAGGTCTCTATGATCGCGCATAGCTACTACTTTCATCTCCCAGCTTTTGGGTAGTCCTCGGAGAATCTTCAAGTTTATCTCCTTTTGTGATAGCTTTTTCTCATCAAGATCGTTGATTTCCATCAATAACTTTATGAACCGAGCTTCCATTTCAGTTATGAACTCCTTTGGATTGAGTTTGAAATCTTCAAACTTCTTCATGGCAATTGTTAACTTGTTCTCCTTCTCTTGTTCGTCTCCATCACCTATGAGCATAAGTACATCCCAGATGTCTTTAGCATTCTTACACTTTCTCACTCTTGGAAACAATGATTCGTCCGGAGCCTTGTAGAGTATATCATTTGCTATATTGTCGAGATTTACTCGGGTTCTCTCTTCGGTGGTTAACAAGAATTTCTCCTTCGAAATCATCGCTGGTGATGTAGGATCAGTAGCAACACGATTGGGGTTGACTTGTAGTATTTGGATGGGTCCATCAGTTATCACGTCCCACATCTCATCATGCATGGCAAACAAGTGAGCCTGCATGCGTACTTTCCAGTCATCAAATTTGTCCAGGTTAAACATAAGAAAATGCTTGTGATGTTCCATTTTAGACATAGTGCAAAGTGCGAAAATATTTTGATGATTTTTCAAAAAGGATCACCAGGCAGTATACACAGAGTGTTCACCGTTCAAGGTAACGGCTCTGATACCACTTGTTGGTCCCGGTGGTAACAATGTGAGTCTAGAAGGGGGGGGGGGGGTTGAATAGACTCACAAGAGGTTTTTGAAAACTTTTTCTTCTAAAGAGATAACGCAGCGGAAGGATTATATCAACTTTTAGTTTCACTTTGCACTTAGGATTTTCTTGTAAAAGATATTATGTTTGAGTGATATATGCAATGCAGTACGTAAAATAAAAGAGAGAGAGAGAGAGTTTTTATAGTGGTTCGGCTGTTAACTAAGCCTACTCCACTCTTCTTCACAACTCGTGAAGGTTTGCACTATAATCCCCTTTATAGTACAATCTCCGTTACAACAAGCTCCTTTGATCACTAAGCCCGACAGCCTTGTTGTTGTAGGTTTTTCAACTTCTTCCAAATTTACTCCGCCTCTTTCTACTTCACTTGTAGAGATGGTTGAAAGGTTGTGATGATTCTCCAACTTGAAATCCTTGTGATTAGTTTCCTTGATCATCTTCTTAAACACACAAGAATCTCTAATGAAATCTGAATATCACTTGTAAGCTTATGAATATCACACTGAGAGTTTTTCACTTGCTAGACAATATTTCGCGTTTTTCAACCTTGTCAAAGTGATTTGGGACAAGGGTATTTATAGGTGGAATTTCAGATCCGTTGGAGGGAAAATGAAATTCAAAACCTATTGTCCAGTGTGTAATATCTAATGGGTAGTGTTTTCATCTTTTTCAGAATGTCAGTACTTTCTAGCCGTTTGTTCACTTTTGTGCAAGGACAAATTGTCTTTTGTCCCTCAAAAAGGTGACAATCATTAAATGCTTCTTAGGATCGTTGCATAGGACCCAAAATGACATTCAGTTATACCCATTTTCAAGGCAGTAGATAAGACAACTTATCAGAGAATGTCTTTGCCTTGGTTGTGCGAGAATGATTGACCTTATCATTTCTCTTAATCTCCTCGAGACAATCACACTCTTGATTGCTCAGTCATAAGAGCTTGGCCCTTCCATTCTTCGGCCTATGATCTTAGTCTTTGGTTCTTCGAATCTTCATTACTTCAGATCTTCAACTCCTCGGTACTTCATACTTCGGTAGGAGTCTTCAAGCCTTCGGTATAAGAAATCGGGTCCTTAGAATATTTCTAAGGATTCGGTTATCTTGTAAGACTAAGATACAAAGCATAAACCTATTCTAAAGTCTAAACAAAAGTTAGGGGTCTCCTCGGATAGTTGGTATCATCAAAATCAACAACTCGAGGTTCCTAACATAGTGAATTACAACTCTATTGTTAAACATATGCAATATTCTCTTTTTTTAAAAGTCATGTCATCTTGAAAGGGAAAAAAATTGATGGGATAAATTCAACCTGACTTTTAAAAAAAGAGAATATTTTTTTAAGGGTTTAGGGTGCCAGCTAGGCTTGAAAATTGGTAGCCCTTTGTCCTTTATTATTTTTATATATATCATTGTATTATTATATTATAATGTTATTTCAAGTGGAGTCAACTTTTGAAAGTAAGAGGTTGCTGAAAAGGAGGTTTTATATCAAAGATCGGTCATTGTTCTATAGGGGAGGCGGAGACTTGGGTGTGCTTCAGGGGTTGCACATTTCCAGGTTAAGAATCCAAAGGCTTATTATTGAATGTTCCCCTCAATCGGGAGGATGACGCTCTCATGTAATTCGCTTTCTGGGAGTTCCCCTCTTCTTTATCTTTAATAATAATAATAATAATAATAATAATAATAATAATAATAATAATAATAATAACTTTTGAAAGTAAGAGAGTATTGCATGAATGTAGAGAAATAGTAAAAGAATTGTAGTTTTCAAAAAAAAAAATAATAAAAGAATTGTAAATTTGGTGATGCGAAAGTAAGTCTACTTTTGAAAGTGAGAGAGTATTTAGCTTTAGTATGCATATTAGTGCCTAGGTTCATATTAGCCTTACCAACTCAACACCCTTTATGTGCAAAGGTTAAGAGGTTTGGAAAGGCTAGTTAGGAAAAGGAGATACCAAGGGACAATTAGGTGATAATTTTTTTCCCCTTGTGCGTAGTGTGTACAATCAGGGGTGAGAACTTAGGGATTGTTGAGGCGATTCATGATTTACCTCCTCCACGGGCTCTTGGGCAGGAACTCTGGAGCCNGGGGGGGGGGGGGGGGGGGGGGGGGGGGGGGGGGGGGGGGGGGGGGGGGGGGGGGGGGGGGGGGGGGGGGGGGGGGGGGGGGGGGGGGGGGGGGGGGGGGGGGGGGGGGGGGGGGGGGGGGGGGGGGGGGGGGGGGGGGGGGGGGGAGATACCCAAAAGTAAATTCCGACAGGGAGAACAAGTGATGAGACTTGCACATAAAAACAAAGATGCAGTATGTAGACCTTTAAGGTTATGCCAAAGACATGGTTTGAGCACTCATAAAGGCAAATAATGCTTGGCTGCAATATATCATGGACAGAATGATAGCAGAGGTAGAAGTCAACTCACAATGAAGAGAAACACACATTCCTTCATAGGATGCCCAGCAACTTTAGCAAACATTCAATAATTTTCAACATCATTCATGATTACCAATTGCATGCAGCTTAAATTCCCCCCTTTCATTACATGTAAGATGCCCCCCAAATTTTAAAATAACCACTCTCCATTCAACATGCTCATGCTTAAGATGAAGAGAGCACAACAGCTACTACCTCTGCTTTTCGTATGGCTTTTATTTGCTGCAACTCTGCACTATTATAGCCTCATTCCCACTGCTCAACCAATACGCTCAGGCAAGCTACAACTACACCCTTCTTTTTTCTTTTGGGTGACAAGGGAAATCCGTAGCCACTACCCGAGAGCGTGCATTGGGTAAACTCCACCTTGTGACCATGGCTAGCAAAGGATCACACGGAGGTAAAACAACCTAGGTTGGCGATAGCTGACCGGCTCAAACCAAGAAGGCCAATAGGCTGCTCCCACCGGAGTCGAACTTGTAACCTTCTGATTACCATTTCAACAGCCTGACCAACTTGGCTATGGTTGCCCCTTCTTTTCTCTTTATCGGGTGGTGTGCATGTCTGTGTGAGTGTGTATGTGTGTGTAAGGGGGGGCAGGGGTTTTTTAACTTGGTTCGGGATATAAAATTACAATGGTGATTACCTGCTGTAATTCTGTCACAGCCAATTTCAAGAGCAGCCATCCAAACAACAAGCTCGGGGACAAAAATGGATACTTTCATGCAGCTTCAGTAAGTATATCACAATTCCTATCTCTGTTTCAGCTCAAAAACTCTTTTTTTATCTGCTGTAAAGCTGTTTATGAATGAAGCCGAAGATGGCTGATCTTTTAAAAAAAAAATAAAAAATAAAACCATGATTCACAGGGGAAAGAGATGAAGATCCATAAGAAACCATCTGGACCAAACCCGATTGGAAATCAACACCCACCATCAAGGCCTTGAAGTGATAGATGAGCTTGTTTATGGACAAAATGTGTTTGTTAGAGGTTTGAAATATGTACTAAATAGAACAACTTCATCTCTGGGGTATTGTATCTGCAAAAAAAATTAGAATATCTTTCAAGGTTCGCTTTACATTGGCCTTCAACAGTAATCTTATCGACTCCTGACTTCTACATATCAAACACAGAAAAGCATTTCCTCACTATGAAATATGAATCAAAGGCATGCATCCAGAAAATTTTTAGCATGCAATGCTTCCCCAAATAATGTATGCTTCTTCATTTCAAGTGTACAAGAAAACCACAGTTAATCATTATTCACTTTCGAAATCTACAACTAATGTTCACATTAGATTAACAAATGTCTACTGTAGAGAAATTGACATTTGAAAGAATCCATCTTTGGGTGGGTATGTGTGTTTGTGGGGTGGGGTTGGGGGTTGTAAATGCTAAATAGTAATAATTCCTTTTATGGAACTTTATACAATCAAAACTTTGTGCCCCTTGTTCTTATACAGAATCTTAAGGCATAATTTACCAAATTGGTATACCAAATGAACAGTTCTATTGTCTCTTAAAGCTCCATCAGAGCATTTTAGCCACTTAGAACCAATTGCAGCAAAATTTCAGTTCAACTTTTATGGATGATCTTAATTAGGCTCCTTTATGTGACAAAAGTAGACATGAAATGTCAATATAACCGGGAAGTGGGAGTTGAGAAACAGAAGCTAGGCCATTGTGGGACAAGACATATAGCTAGCTAAGACTAAAGCATTAAAACCAAGTTTCTGCTCGGATGCCCCACAAAATCATACTGCCGACATTGTCATTCAGCTTTTACTGAAATGAACTATATCGGGTTCTATTCAACTTTCACTCAAAATTTGTTGGAAAGTTGATTAAAAACAGAAAATGAAGGCAACTCCAAAACATATTAGCAGGGCCTTGGATGCCAGGAAACTAAATCTTCTTTTCCTACTGTCAAGATATATCTCCTTTCATTTTATTTTCCTATCTTTTATAATTTTGTTCTAATCTTTTTCCTTATTCTTGTGAGAGAAAAAAAGGCATTGAGGAGAGTTGGAGCCACATTACTTTCATGATGAATATCCTGACAAAACAGAAGAAATAATACAATTTACATTTTCATTATAGGGAATTGTCATTTAATGTGAAAAAAGGAGTTGTATTTTCAGAGAGATATGTTGTTGCAGCAATGTGGCAAACTTTTATGCTATGTTGTGTGATCATGCATCTACCTGCCATGCATGTCGTCTGTTACATTTTATGGAACAACATAGCAGCCCTTGATCCTCATCCATTCACAATGGAAATAGAGTTTTAGAATTTTACGGAGTATTATGTAACCAACCAAAATTTCAGCTATACCTTGGAATTACTGTCTTCATCCAATTCATCCTCAAGATCAGATGCAAACGCTGATGTCTCACTCTCATCCACAGGGAAGCAGCCAAGAAATTCCAGATCCACTTTGCCTAGCGGCTATTGTGGTCGTGCATCCCAAAAGGGGAATCCAACAGAAACCCCTTCAGTCAGCAGTCCCTTTTCAGGTAGAAAAACAATGTCAATGATTAACCCAGGAGTCGGGGGACTGAATATACTAAAGATACCCACATAAATAAAGTTGGGAAGCATCCTGTTAATTTTAGAAAGAAAACACCATATACTCAAGTGAACTGGATATGGAGTCCTGACCAATGTCAGAGTGGGGGAAAGACAAAGTGACCAATCAAAGTTTTGTTGTAAGTTACTCCAATAAAATGTGCATAGCACTTTACTACCAGAGGCTATATGGGCATTTCTTTTTGGATGGTGCCTAAAGAGAAATAAATATGAAATGAACAGAAAGATATGTACATTTGCACCAGCCAGAGTATTTACCCCTGCCTCTGCCTATATAAGTTTCAAGTCTTCTCCCACACAGAAAAAATAACATAAGGATTTCACTTTCCTAAACATTGAACAAAGGAGAAGGAAATCTTCAAAATTTTAGAATTTAGCTTCACTTATAACATTCTCAATGTATCATACAAGGCCACATGGACTACAACACAAAGAATGATTCTCAAAAGGTTGGATCCAAAGCACAAAAGTCACCAACTTCTCATATCAATATGTTATGCAAGAGAGAGAACCCCAGCTAAGTTAATCAGGCTTTTGATTTGGTAATTACAAAGTTACAAGTTCCCCTCCTACTCCACGAGCGGCCTATTGGCATTCTTAGTTTGAGTAGTCAATTATGGACAACCTAGACTAGTTTACTGTGATCCTTTACTGGTCAGGGTCACAAGGCATGATTTACTTGTACACACTTGGATAGTATTTAGGAAGGCAGAAGCACACACTTTATGTAGAATGCTTTTAAGTTTCTAATTCTATTGCCCTGAAACTTTTCTTAGACCTATAATGCTATTAATCAGATGTTTTGCAAGATGCAAGGTGGGAACATAATCTGGACTCTGGAGAAGCATATAGTTATACACTCATGGAAACACGGTAATCAATTAACCCCCATAGAAGCTGGAGAACTTCAAGAATTTAATTTCAAGAGGAATTAAAATAGGAAATCATCAAATTAAAATTTAGAAAGAAATTTTGCAAGTGAAGTAACTTACTTGATTTCCAGCACTTCGTTGTATTGCTCTTCTCCCGAAAAGGTTGAATCCCCAACACGCCCGAGACTCAATCTCTGATCTCCTTTTCCAAACTTCATCCTATTACCAGTTGAGAGCTGCCCAGGCTTCGTTGTATTGCTCTGATTTTGGGGTTGGGGGTTTTACAATTTACAACTAAGACTCTGAGAGCGAGCCGTTGCCCAGCCTTCAAAAAATGATACACCCTCTATCTCATTTTACCTGTTCTATTTAGTAATCATTGGTCAAATCAATTCTTTCTTCATTACTTATTTTCTATAGTAATTCTTTATTATTTTTAAATTTAATTTTTCGTGTTTAATAGTACTTTTAATGTAGTTTCTAAATATATAAATTTTATATATTAATGCTAAACTTAATATTATTAAAAATTGGATTAAAAATAACTTCAGTCAAGCCTCATTAAACGAATCAGACAACCATTTTGGAATGGAGGTAGTAGATTTTATGTTTTTAGTACGGAGTAATATTTTTATTACGTAAAAATTTAATTTTTTACTGAAAATTCTAATTATTAATGTATAGAAAAAATACTCCTTAGAGCATCTACATTGGTGCATATTAAGGGGAAAGCATCAATGTCACATTGAGGAGTGAGGTGAGCGAGAGAGAAAGAAGAAGTTGCTCCTGCAAGTGAAAAAATAATGCAGAATAGTGGGACCCACTCCAATTACCAATACAAGTGACAGCCACGCGTGGCTGTCACTTTATGTGCCCAGCGGGCGCGTGCAGTGCAGGCGCGCTTGACAATGTTAATTTTCTTAAAATCAAATTTGTTTTTTTTTTTTCCTCCCATCCCACTTTCTCTTTCCTAATCACACTTACAAAAACTCTTCAATTACCCTGAAATATCCTCACTGATAAGGATGCTCTTATATCTGATTTTATCTGTCATACTTATTATTCATCAGCCAAATCAACACTTTCTTCTTTGTTTATTTTCTTTATCATTTTTTCCTTGTTTTAAAATTTGATTTTTTTGTGTTTAATAGTACTTTTAGTGTAGTTTTAAATATATAAATTTTGTATATTAATATTAAACTTAATATTATGAAAAGTTGAATTAAAAATAATTTCAGTGAAATCTCGTTAATCGAACACATATAAAATGGGACGGAGGGATTATTACGTATTAGAAATTTAAAATTTGATTAAGAGGAGACTCGCGAATTTTATGTTTGTTTTAACGTTAAATCTTATTATATGATATGAGTTGTTAATTCAATACTAGAAAATTAGAGCTTGTTAATTTTTTTTTCTTTTATTTTATTTGTTTTTTGTAATTTTATGTTTTGCATAATATGAAATGAATGTAATATTGTAATATCTTTCGATAACATATTCATTTCGTGATTTGGTTTGCTTATTTGTTCGTAATAATAAGTTACTACGTATTATTTTTGTAGGGAATAGCTATTCCATGGGAGTTTAGCAATATTTATTAATTATTATTGCTAAAGGCAAAAACTTGTGTGAGACCGTCTCACGGATCTTCATCCGTGAGACGGGTCGGGTCACACAGTTTATGGGTCAACATGTGCATATCATGTGCACTTTTAATTTATGGTTATCTCTCCTTGCTTTTCAACCTACCCGTCCCCTGTGTTCTCGATCAATCTCTCTCTACATCTCACGCTAAGCCGTGCATCTCGCCATCGCCATCTCCATCTCCGTCAATCCCTCTCATCCTTGCGCTCACCATCTCCGACTCCTCCCATCTCCTTCGCTCAAGCTCGTCGCCTCCTCCCTTCTCCTCCGCCTCCATTCCCCGGTTCTCATCATGATCATCTTGCTAATCAGGTTCTGTTATTCAAATCTAAGCTAATGGATTGGATTTTACTAATGAGCATTTCTGTTATTCAAATCCCTAATTCTCTACCTAGAATTGAAATTATTTCTATCAATCTACTATGAGAATTTGTCCTATGATCATCAATAAGTTTCAATTTTTAATAAAATTTAGTATTTAGGATTTCTAACTTCCTATTTCATTACTATTTTTTTCCAGAAAGAATTCTTAACATGGAGCCCGAAAATCTCTGTTCTGATGGAAATGATGAAACTGATGAAGCTATCGTTGATGAGCATCTCACATGTCCTATAGTTTTATACAATGAGGGTACATATTTTTTTTTTATTAAAAGCACTTATTTTATAATTGAAAAGTATAATGTCATATGTAGCATTAGTGTTCTTCAGCTACAAATCAATTGGTGAGATTGTCAGTGATTTTTCCTGCCTGCAGTCATTTATCTGTTCTATTACTAAGTCCCTTCAAAGCTTTAGTTTATTTTTCTTGTGTTTGGCAAAACTGATATTATCTTGATTCTCAAAAGGCTCAGGAATTACAATAACTTCAGTGTAGAAGCTCTATGTTTTGTCACAGTAGAAATTCAAAAATAGAAGGGAATTATCAGTCACCCCACGTCCCCACCCCATACTCCGTCTCCTCTTCCTTCCTCTTTAATTGCACAAATGAATAACCAACACTTAAAAGCATAAAATCTAATACTTTATGATGCAAATAGACTACTTTATATTACAAATGAATGATCATGACTTTAACCATCAAACACAACACTTTATAAAGCAAATATACTACTTAATTGCACAAATGAACAATCAACACTTTAACCATTAAATCTAATACTTAATAGCCTAAAACTAGTACTTTATATCACAAGTGAATGATCATGACTTTAACCATCAAACATCGAGTTTAAAGTGTGATATTTTCTATGATAAGTATCAATTTAGGTGAAAATAGTAATGTTGTGCAATATTATGTTATTCTATGTAACCTAGTTTCAATGAAAAAATAAATAATTTCTAGTGTATTCTAATGACATTATTCTTTTTTTTTTTTTGATAGAAAATGTCATGAATGTAGAGAATGAAGTTGGCATATGTGGTTCACTTGAAGGCTTAAAAAGAAAAACACTTGATGAGATGTATGAATTGTATGCTCAACATAATCGTGCTCTTGGATTTAGTATTCGTAAATCAACCACAAGGATGAATAACAATCGTATAGTTGAAAAGTATTTTGTATGCTCTTTTCAAGGAACAAGAAAAGCTAAGAATCTTCAAGGAACAAGAAAATCTAAGAACCTTGATAACCAAAGTGAGGTTTCTTCATCAAAAGGTAAAAGAAAGAACATTACGCGCACAGGATGTGAGGCTTCAATGAGAGTAAGGTTGAATGATGAAGATGTTTATGAGGTAGCCCATCATATAACTTCACATAATTATCCTTTGACTAGAAAAGAATGAGTTCATCTACACCGTTCAGAAAGAGAAATTACAAGTGAGAAAGCCCAAGCAATTGAGACTATGATTTCTTCTGGAATGAGGGTTGTTGATTCTTTTCGTTATATGGTTCAAGAAGCAGGGGGGAACAATCTGTTGGACACACAATGATAGACCATATGAATTTTGTCCATAGGTTGAAGATGCTTGCAATAGAAGTCGGGGATGCACAAAGTGTTATTGATATGTTGTATCAACAAAGTGCAAAGAAAAAGACTTTTTTTTTTAGAGTGAAGTTAGATGAAATGGGTAGACTCTGCAATTTATATTGGCGGGACTCAATGATGAAAGAAGACTATAGTATATATGTTGATGTTATGATTTTTGATACTACATATCGGACCAACAAGTTTAATTTGATTTGTGCTCCATTTGATGGAATCAACAACCATTGGAAGAATACTATGTTTGGTTGTGCCTTCTTAGCTAATGAAACAACCGAATCATTTGTGTGGCTTTTCATCGTCTTTCTAAAATCAATGGGAGGAAAATATCCAATAACTCTATTTACAGATCAAGATTTAGCTATTAGTAATGCAATAGCACATGTATGTATTTCCTTTGTTTACAATACACTTTTTTTTTTTTTAAAGATTTTTACTCTTTCTAATATTTATTGGCTTTAATATAGGTTTTCCCTGAAACAAGACATAAGTTATGCCTATGGCATCTTCACCAAAATGCTATTAGTAGATTTGGACAATTAAAGCGCGATAAGTCATTTAAGGACGCATTTAACAAATGTTTGACGACAGGTAAACTTTCTATCTTTATGCTGTAAAGTATTAAATATATAGCTAAAAATATTAGTTGTTTTTGTAAATGTGTAATTTACTATGACATGTTTGCTATTATAATACCTATCTGTGAAATTGTGATACTTATGATAAATATTGTAATACTTATATGTTAAATTGGAATACTATGACAGGTTGTGTTAATGAAAATGAATTTGAAAATTGTTGGAAGTCCATGGTTTCAAAGTATGGGTTAGAAGATCATGCTTGGTTTAGATGTTTATATGATTAAAAGAAAAATGGTATACTGCACTAAGCAAAGATTTCTTCTCGGCTGGAACATTGACTTCTCAAAGAAGTGAAAGTACAAATCATGCTATTGGGTTTAATGCAAAGAAAACTATAAGTTTGATACAGTTTTATAAAATTTTTAAAGAAACAGTTAAGCGGTGGAGGAGCAATGCGGAGCAGGATGAATTTCAAGCTTCGACATCATATCCAACATATATATTGCCAATGACCGGTCTTTTGAAACATGCTGTTGAGGTATATACAAAAGCACTTTTCAAAGATTTTGAGACTGAATTTTTGGGATGCATTTCAACTAGTTCAAACATTGTGATGATTGACAATAATATGATGATTTATGATGCAAAATCTAATGATGATGAGCACTACTACCGCGTAGTGTATGATGTTATCAACAATCTAATCAATAGCTCTTGCAAGAAGTTTGAAGAATGTGGATTGTTATCCTGTCATTATTTGAGAGTCCTTCATATAAATTCCATAGAGCAAATACCTCAACATTATGTGATGAAAAGGTGGACAAAGTTTGCTAAGAGTGAGATACGGGATAGGTCGCATATAGAATCTGGTCGACCTATTGACTACATTAATTGGCGTCATGAAATGTCACGCAAATACTATGCTCTTGTGTTGAAATGCCAAGGAAATGATGAAGCAAAAAGAATTCTTGAAGATGGATATAATAGAGATTTTGTAGCAATAAATGCATTGATGTGTTCACGGGATTCAACAAAACAAGGTGAGGATGTTATTGTTTCAAGTTCATCAAACATTATACTAGATCCCACTCGTTCTACTACAAAGGAGAGAAAACAAAGAATCAAAGGTCATTTTGAAAAGAAGAAGAAGAAGAGTAGTGACACAACAAGTTCACAACCATCCAAAGAATTTGGATCAAAGACTCCTAATTCTCATTTATTTTAATTTTTTTAGTAGTATTATTATACATTTGATACAATACTTTTGTTACTTAGATTTGCATTGTGATCTATTTTAATGTTAAAATTGTGACACTTTTGGTTGGAATTGTTATACTTTTTCGGTGAAATTGTAATACTTTTGATTCAATACTTTTGTTACTTAGATATTATGATACTAATTGAGGAATAAATTTATATTTTAAGCATTAAATCTACTACTTTATAGCTTAAAAATAGTACTTTATAATACAAATGAATACTCAACACTTTAATCATTAAATCTACTACTTTATAGTTCAAATATACTACTTCATATCACAAATGAATAATCATGCCTTTAACCATAAAAAACAATACTTAATAGCACAAATATACAATTTAATAGCACAAATGAAATTAAGCATTAAATCTACTACTTAATAGCACAAATCACCATTCCTCTAAAGTCAATAACCAATATATTCAATTCATCAATCACCATCTACTACTTAATAGCACACACGGTTTACTTACTTTAAAGTCTATCACTAACACACCGTTTACTTCCTCTAAAGTCAATCACAAATGTATTCAAATCACCAATCACCATCTAAAGTCAATCACGCACAGTTTACTTCTTCTTCCTCGGTTCTCTAACGTTTTTCTTTTTCTGTGCAGACTTTTTGTTGCAAAAATCTAAAACTCTCTTCTTCACATCTTTTGCCAATTCATTCAATGGACTCCAAATAATGACTGAACAAATTTCCGCTCTCAACTCCCGTCTAATGACAACCTTGATTCAAACAAGAAAATAAATTAAAACTTAATTAAAAAAAATCATGCCTCTTTGTTTGCCATTTAAACAGTACATTCTCAATATCAAAAAACAAAACATCTCCAGCATGCTTATGACTTTTTGACTCAAGAAATTTTCCCATCAACAATTGCTATAAAATTAAACACCCAAACTGTTATTATCATATTAAGCAAAAAAAAATATACAAAAGAAAAAGTGCGATACTTACCAATCTTTTATTGCAGAAATATATTTTGCACTAGTATCTTGATCATGCTTTCGGTTATCCAAACATTGAACTTTCTTTGCTCCAAAATTGATTACAACAATAAAGTAGTGTTTGTCCATATAGATTGGAATGAATATCTACAATTCAAATAAAATTTAGTGTTCAAAACCTTAAATGATTTATTCTATAAATTTAAATTAAAAATTTAAATCATTACCAAATCAACTGTGTTCAAGTCCTTGTTGTTTGATTGCATCCATCTATTCCAACATCCTATAATGGACCTTTCATTCTTTTCTCCATCTCCAAGATTCTTAACAATATTTTTCAAGTATAACTATTAGAAAAAATATGAAGAAATTTTTAGTGATAACGTAATACATTTAATGCAATATATAACACTTTCTAAGCAACAGTTATCATACTTTTTAAGAGAAAAAATTTACTTAAAATGAAAATCAACTTACAGAGAATCCAATGCCAAAGAAATAGCACTTCATGCTATCTTGAGTCCGATTCATCAGTAAACACCATCCATCAATAACAGTAGTGCATATCATCTCATTACTATTCAAGGTTGCAATGTCATTCCAAGGAATAAAATATTCTCCATCAAATGCAAACACATTTTCACTAACACTGGAAAAAAAATCAAGAAATTAGACATCTTCTAATTACTTTTAGTGAAGATAAAAGTGTATATATTAAAATATTAACTTACTCTTCAATAAATGATTTATCATGAACAAACTAGTAATCGAGAAGATGTAATTCATGAATTTGTAATTTAGATAGGATTTGCTTATTGTTGTTGACAAATCGAGAAACAAATGGACAATCATCTTCGATATGCCAACCACCATCATCATCAACATCATTTTCAGCTGCTATATTTCCCTATAGTTCACAACAAAATTAATATATAATTAGATTACAGGCAATTTTATGCAAATTTAATTAAATTACAGCACCAAGGCAACAACCACTGCCACCCCATTTTTATTCTCATAATTCCCTTACTCAACCCAACCAAACTCAACCATTCTCGAACACCTTCACCATCCAATTTATTCAATTCAAGCAGACTATATTGCCACAGTACTCTCAATTAAAACAACCCAATCTCAACCAATTCAATATTGAATTTTCAAACCAAACTGCACACACTTCTATCAGCAAATTACTGCGACACACTGTATTTCCTCTCAAATAGCATCAAAACATACATTCAAATTCAAACACATTCAAGCCATATAAACCATTCAACTCACTATCTTAGAGCATCATTAAAACCAGCAACAAGCACAATATTTAGATGAAACTCACCCACTGTTAGCATATCTCCACTGCCATTCATTAAGAGCAGCTGCTCATAGCATTTCAGAATTTCATATTAAGGTTAAATAAACATTGCAACAGCAACATTAATGCAACAATACTTCCATTCTCAATTTATTCCATTCCATTACCTAGCAGCAGTTGCAAATATTCTACTTCATAACACAATTGAATATTTAAAACTTTAATCATCAAACACAATACTTTATAGTGCAAATATACTACTCCATATCTCAAATTAATAATTAGCACTATAACCATTAAATCTGGTACTTTGTAGTGCAAATATTCTACTTCATAACACAAATAAATATTCATAACTTTAATTATCAAACACAATACTTTTTAATGCAAATATACTATTTCATATCACAAATAAATAATCAACACTTTAACCATCAAACACAATACTTAATAACACAAATATACTACTTAATAGTACAAATGAATAATTATGTAGTATGTTAAAATAGTAAACTAGTAAGCAGTAAAGTCAGTTAATTACCATATGATCTTCAATTCCACCATCACCATCATTTTCAGCTGCTATATTTGCCTATAGTCCACAACAAAATTAATATATAAACTTAGATTATTGAAGTAGGAAAGTAGTAGAGTGGTAAAGACTATTAATTACCATTCGATCATCATTTTCTTCATCCGGTGTCAATAGATCAAATGAAAGCATTGCCTCAGATAACTTCTTCAAAGCCAAGAAGTTTTCAACCACCTGATCTACATATTCTAAAACTTTAGAATCTCCAAAAAATAATTGGCTATCTTGTGAAAACTGACACTGTGTGGAGCTCTCGGGTGCTTTCCCCTTCATTTGTTCCTTTAGTTTCATAACCCTTTCCATATGCACACTTATGATAACTGACATATCCCTTTTCAACAAGAGAAAGGCTTCATGCATTTCCTTAAAAAAAAAACAATATGATGTAATACTTAGCTTTAGTAGAAAACCATAATACTTTAATAAAAAAAATATAATATTTATGTAACCAATAAACAAAACATAAACTAATACTTACATCTTTCGCCAGTTTGTGTATCTCATTATTATCAAGTTCACCTTTAGGGATTGTGAACTTGATAACTCTTGAAGATTCTTCATTGATTTCATCACAACTTCTACTACTTGATCTCTCTCTAAGAACCTCATCCTCAATTTTAGTAGCAACCTTACTACTACTAATAGGATAAGTAGAATTATCCAACTCCCCTTGCCCAAAATCTCCAGCAGATATTTCCTCAAGCATCCTTTGCTTTAAATTTTCATGTGTCCAATGTTGGATCAAAGGAAGAGTTGATGGTTGAGCTATCCCCCGCCATTTTAGTCTATGAAAATATAGAATTTGCAACAATGGAACACATCCACTAACATTCTTTTGTGTGGTAGACTTATTGTATTTTGACACCGCTTTGCATAGTTTATCTAAAACATATTGGCTCCAATCAAAATAGCCAATCTCTCCAACATTAACTAAAGATTTCACAGCAGTAAAGTCTACTTTGCTATTAGCCATATGTGTAAGGAAATTTGATAAACAATACAAAACAAATGCCCTTTTGAAGTCATCACCACCACAGGATAACCTACCCTTAATCAATTCTTCAAGCTTTGAAATTGATGTGTTGTTCTCAAGTCCATATTGCTCCTCCAATTCAGCCATAATCTTCGTTGTTTCATTATGTTTTAATGTCAAGACTGGGGTAGACTCATACCTTGGCAACTGAAAAAATATCCGCAACATCATTCGGTGTAATAACTAAACTATTCATAGAATTAATGGTTAGCATGCGGTTAGAACCATTAAAATTCTCCACCAACCACTTCAAGAGTATGGAACAACCTACTATTGTAACTTTCAATCTTAACAGCCCCCCAAATCCTATTGATTCAACATCAGCTTTTTGCAAATCTGAAAAAGATGAGACCAAATCACATAAACCTTTTGGTCGACAGTGTTGGATGAAATCGTCAGGCCTGCAATAACAATGTTACTTATGAGTCAAAATCTAATTAATACTTATAGAATTAAAATGGAAGATAACACTAAACAATCATAATGTAATAGTTCTAATTAAAAAATATAACACTTGTCATAAAAAAAATACCTTTGAATGACATTTTTGCCCCGTTTCCTCTTGTTGCTTTTTTCTTCCATAATAAAAAAAAATCTAATACCCAGTCTGCAACATTGAATATATAGTCAGCACTTTAGTGATCAAACACAATACTTAATAGCCTAAATCTATTACTTCAAAGCACAAATGAATAGTCAACACTTAAACTGATAATTAGACTATACAAGAATTTAAGGTACAACCCTTTAGAATTATTGAACTCTAAGGTAAGTAGACGAAAAGTATGATTATCGTTTTGAATTACTTTCAAATTTGAAACTATCCCAAAAGATGATTGAATTAGAAAGCATGATAAATGTGTGGATGAAAGACAATACTAGTAGCAATTTGAAAGTTGAATATTGTACATAAGCGATTGTACATAGGAGGGGGTCAATGTATCAATGTGATCAATAAACAAATCACAGCAAAACCTAATACTATGATCAAATGGCATACACCAAAATTATACACAGTATAAAACATACTTCTTCACTCAATCCTAAGGGATCTCAACGTCTCCATCACCTTAACAATCAAACACAATACTTAATAGCACAAATATAATACTTTTAAACACAAATGGATACTCAATACTTTAAGCATTAAACCTAATACTTTATAGCATAAAACTAGTACTTTAGAACACAAATAAATACTCAACACTTTAACCATTAAACCTAATACTTTATAGCATAAAACTAGTACTTTAGAACACAAATAAATACTCAACACTTTAACCATTAAACCTAATACTTTATAGCCTAAAACTAGTACTTTAGAACACAAATAAATACTCAACACTTTAACCATTAAACCTAATACTCTATAGCCTAAAACTAGTACTTTAAAACACAAATGAATATTGAACACTTTAACCATCGAACACAGCACATTAAAGAACAAATATACTTTTTAATTTCACAAATGAATAACCAACACTTAAAGCATAAACTCTAATACTTTATGATGCAAATAGACTACTTTATATCACAAATGAATGATCATGATTTTAACCATCAAACATAACACTTTATAGAGCAAATATACTACTTTATATCACAAATGAATGATCATGATTTTAACCATCAAACATAACACTTTATAGAGCAAATATACTACTTAATTGCACAAAAGAACAATCACCACTTTAACCATTAAATCTAATACTTAATAGCCTAAAACTAGAAAATCCACTAGTAGGTAGCATGCATGTGCAGTATTTAGATAGTATCTCATGTGCATTTTAGATTTTTTTTTAATTTTATATATATTTGGTTACTGGACTACTTGAGATCCATTTAGTAAGTAAACTAACCTCTATTAACTGGACATGGCAGGTTCAACAGGTCATTGAGCCTAGCCTTTAAGTAGTCTAACTCTATCAATGGTCACAACCTTATTACCTTTAGAATTCTACCAAGTACCAATGAAATGAATATTGAACTTGTCCACAAAGAACATGCTATATTCTAACCATTTAAAACTATTGATTCATTGTTCACAACACTAATCCATAAGGTCTATATTTGATTAAATTGAATGACTTGAAATGAATGTATCTATGGGAAATAAATGATATGATTTTTTAACCCTTTCTCTGACATACAACAGAAGACCTGATCTAAAAGAAGTTTCTTCTTTCTCCAACAAAGTGTGGAATTGAAGTGAATGATTTGGGCACAATGTTATGTTATAGTATTCACTTGCCCAGTGGTTGTTAATTTGATGTGAGTTGTTTTCTGGGCCCTCTCACTAGATTATGGAGTGTAAGCTTGGAACAGAGTGTTGCAACAGCTGAATCAAAAAATTCAAAGCTTTCACCAAAATTATAAGCAGTATAAAACAACTTACTTCTTCACTCGGTCCTAAGGGATCTCAATGTCTCCATCACCTTAACAATCAAACACAATACTTAATAGCACAAATATAATACTTTTAAACACAAATGAATACTCAACACTCTAAGCATTAAACCTAATACTTTATAGCATAAAACTAGTACTTTAGAACACAAATAAGTACTCAACACTTTAACCATTAAACCTAATGCTAATGCTAATGTGAACTCAGTGTGTGACGCTAATGGTAATACTAATTCCAATTTTGCTAATGCCAATGTTAGTGCTAGTGTAGATATTAATGCTAATAATCCTGGAAGGAGGGGTGCTAATAGGACTAATGCTTTGAGAGGAAATGTATATGGTGGGGGGAGTCAGTGGGGGGTGGGGGAGTGGTAATGCTGCTAGGAGGAATTTTGCTAGTCTCTTTGGTAGGGATTCCAGGAGTGGGAATAGGGGGATTTTTTGTGGTTTGCCACAACCAAATATATTTGAGAAAACTCCTGAGATTCATAGGGGAATGACTGCTATTAGGTTTGGATAAGAGGAGATTACTGAGATGAATGCGCTTGAAAGTCAATTATTGATGGGGAAGTTGCCTAGGGTGAAGCCTTCTTTGGAATAAATTAGAAAATTCTTTGCTACTAAATTCATTTTTAAGGGTACAATGGAGGTAGGTCTGATTAATTACAAGCATGTCTCTTTGGTTTTTTTCCCCAAGAATGTCACTGCTTGAATAGTTTGATGAGAGAGCATATTTTGTTTAATGGGAAGAATCCTATGAGTCTTTAGGTGGTGGTCATAACATTGGGCAACAACAGAGAGCTAGTCATCAGTCTTTCTTGCAGGAAAGGGTACAACAGAATGGTAATACTCAATAGAGAATGCAGTAAACTAGTACTTTAAAACACAAATAAATACTCAACACTTTAACCATTAAACCTAATACTTTATAGCCTAAAACTAGTACTTTAAAACACAAATGAATATTGAACACTTTAACCATCAAACACAACACATTAAAGAACAAATATACTTTTTAATTGCACAAATGAATAACCAACACTTAAAGCATAAAATCTAATACTTTATGATGCAAATAGACTACTTTATATCACAAATGAATGATCATGATTTTAACCATCAAACATAACACTTTATAGAGCAAATATACTACTTAATTGCACAAAGGAACAATCACCACTTTAACCATTAAATCTAATACTTAATAGCCTAAAACTAGTACTTTATATCACAAGTGAATGATCATGACTTTAACCATCAAACACAACACATTAAAGAACAAATACACTTTTTTAATTGCACAAATGAATTGTCAACACTTAAACCCTTAAATCTAATACGTAATAGCCTAAAACTAGTACTTTATATCACAAATGAATGATCATGATTTTAACCATCAAACATAACACTTTATAGAGCAAATATACTACTTAATTGCACAAATGAACAATCACCACTTTAACCATTAAATCTAATACGTATAGCCTAAAACTAGTACTTTAAAACACAAATGAATAGTCAAACACAATACTTAAACCACTTTGCTTGTGCTTGGCAAAACTGATATTATCTTGATTCTAATATACTACTTTAAACATCAAACACAATACTTAAAAGCACAAATATACTACTTCATAACAACAATGAATACTCAACATTTAAAGGAATGGCGACAACAGCTACAAAAGGAAGAAATTAAACGGAATGAATGGAGAGTATATGGAATGTAATAGCAAAACCCTAGCAAATTTTACACACTAAAAGTATCAAAAACAAAAACTCACCTGAGATTGTGAAGAAAATCCACCTTTGTGATGAGAAAATTTGAAAATCTGATGAAGAAGGGTAGACGAACTCCCATCTCTACTACTCGGACACCACGCACAGTAAACGCGAAAAAATGGAGCGAAAATTTGATAAACTGAATTAATAAATTTGGGCTAAAAAAAGCCCATATCTAATTGTTAAAAAGAATAGCCCAAACAGAATTAATCCATAAGTTAAATAATGACCCAAATTATGTGACCCGACCTGTCTCACGGATTGAGACCCGTGAGACGGTCTCACACAAGTGTGACCCATTGCTAAATGATGAAAATTGAAGCATGTGATCCATATCAACTAAAGTCTAAGTTTAAGTTGGATTGAATATTGTTTATATATTATATACTCTACACACTCCTCATGTGTGCAGGCGGATTATTTTTTCATGGGCATCTAAGCAACACGTTGACCATTGTACCCTGATCTTTGACATAAGATTTATTCTGATACCAAATTGAAGCATGTGCTCCATCTCAACTAAAAGTCAGAGCTAATAGTTGGATACTTGGATTGCATATTTATGTTTGAGTAAATATCATTTTGGTCCCTTGACCATCATATATAGTTGGAACACATTTAGTCCTTGACTATTGCTTTTTCTAATTAGGTGCATGACTTTCTATTTAGTATTAGATTTGGTCATTCGGTCCAATTTTCTGATTACACATTGCTTGAATTCTTATCGAAAAATTAATGTCTTGTAATTAGAAAGATATTTCCGTCCTTTCAAATATATTTTATTTTCTCCTTTTATTTTTCTTCTTATTTTCCCTTTCTTCCTCCCCCACTTTTCTCCCTTTCTAGTTTCTTCTTCTCACCCTCTTCATCTGCCATTGTTATTCTCAATTTCTTCTATTCCTCAATAAAACAATTTCTTCTTCTCACTAACCTTGGCTTGGCAACACTGATAACTCTAGCTACTCAAACACTCACCCGAACTCTAGGATACTGCACCCCATAAATCATAGACACGAGGAAAGCAACTTAGGCATTCGATGTCTACAACTTTGGCATCCTGCTGCTTGAGCTTCTCACTGGGAAGTCACCTGTGCATACAACAGGGAGCGACGAGGTTGTCCATCTGGTGAGATGGGTATACTCTGTCGTTCGTGAAGAGTGGACGGCTGAAGTGTTTGATATAGAGCCTCTGAAGTACCCCAATATAGAGGAAGAAATGGGGCTGCAGATAGGGATGAGCTGTGCAGCTAAAATGCCAGAGCAAAGACAAAAAATGACAGATGTAGTGAAGATGGTAGAGGGCATTAGAATATAATGGTGAGTACTGGAAATCAAACATCCACAGGAGGTATAACACCAACTTTAACATCTCCCATGCCTCAAACATGACCTTCTTCATACAAACATTGATTTTAAAGTTTTCATAGGCTGAGTATTGTTCTGCATAATTCTTGTTTTAACACCGCCTGGTCCAAGAAGAAGTTGAAATTGAGAAGAAATGGAGATGACGGGAGAAAGTGAGATGAAGAACCGATTGAAGCTTGGATTGTTTTATTGAGGAATAGAAGAAACTGAGAAGAACAATGGCAGATGAAGACAGTGGGAAGAGGAAGAAAGGGAAAATAAGAAGAAAAAATAAAAGGAAAAAATAAAATATATTTGAAAGGACGAAAATGTCCTTTTAATTACAAGACATTAATTTTCAGTTAGAATTCAAGCAATGTGTGGCCAGAAAATTAGACCGGAGGAACAAATCAGATACTAAATAGAAAGTCATGCACCTAATTAGAAAAAAAAAGAAGCAATAGTCAAGGACTAAATGTGTTTCAGTTATGATAGTCAAGAGACCAAAAATGATATTTACTTTATATATATATATATGCTCAACAATGTGCATGCTCAACATGATTATACCAACATCTTTGATTGGGATGAGACTCAAATATGTGATCTTCCGTTTGGAATGATAACAATGATGTTATTAGACCATAAGGTAATAGGTAGAAGGGTCAAATAGGCACATCTACTACTCATAAGTGTTTAATCCGCACCTTGGACAAAAAAAAAATCTAATTTAACACATCTACTCCCAAAATTTCTTTCACTTGACATTTTTTCTAGGTTTTCCCTAGGTAAGCCTTCCATAATACTGACATGGAATTAAATAAAAATAACTTTGTTGACTTGATAATTTGTCACCTTCATTGTTGACTTTTAAACCCAATCAAACCTAATAACCCATGCATTGTTGACAATTTTTTTTTTTTTTGCGACAAATGGCACCATGGATCTTCCAAGTTATTAGCTGCTCAAGAACAAACAAACAAAAAAAAAAAAAAGAAGAAGAAGAAGCAAAGACCCAATCATCAACATTGTTGCTGGTCAATCAATTTATTCATATGTCGTAACATTTGGTACTTACTTGTGTGCTGGGGCTTTCGGCCCTGACGAGGATGATTTATTCGAAAAATGTGGTTTATGGGGATGATTTTAGTTATGATTCGTTGTCTAGTTTCACTTTGTTTATTATGAAGGATTTGAAGGGTTTGTTGGAGGTCAATGGAATTCGATCGGAGACGGTATATTTAAAAAGAGGAAAGATTGTTGTTCATGTTATGGGCGACACACGTTTTAATGGATGTCGAGTTTGAGCAGTCTGGTCGCCTAAATTTTAGTGATGGAGATTGACTTTTGTGTACATTTGATATCTACTATTTTGTACAATAATTCACCCCTTATTTTAGTTGTTTTGATGCTTATTTTTTTTATCCTAGTGAAATTGAGAATTGTTTGTGTGTTATATTGTTCCAAGGGTTGAATTATCCACAAGGAGCAACAAAGGAAGAATTTTGGAAATTTTGCACAAGTTTTGGAAGAAAAGAAAATTACCTAAGGAAGAAAATGAAACAAGAATAAGAATTGAAAAAGAATTAGAAGCTGCTTCATGGGCCCAAGACCCATCTATCTCCTATATATTCTACATATTTTCTACAATTTAAGGAGTTCCCAACCCTAGTTAGTTTTAGGTTATTTTTCTCTCTTCTCTTTAGATTTCCCTAGTATAGTTTAGATTAGTTTTACATTAGATTATTTAATTTCAAGCTTGAAATCTCGAATTGGAGTTGGATTTGTTCTTCATCATTAGTAAAGTTCTCTTCTTCCTTTATTTACTTTCTTTTTAGATTTCTTGCAATGTTTATGGTTATTTATTATTGCTTTACTTTGTTTACTTTTGTGATGCATGAGTAGTTAGCTTTTGGGTTTGAATTAGGGTTCTATTGCTATTCTTGATGCTAGGTTTATGATTATTGCATAAAGGGGATAATTTATTAACCTAGGATTTTTATGTTTGAATTGGATTATAAATTCCTCTTATTGATAATTGATACGCATCTTTTATTGATTTGCTTTGGAGAGGATTTCATCACAACGAAAGTTGGGTGAAAGACTCAGCCTAACCAATTTCAACCCAATTTTTCCTACTATGAGAATAAGGGTAATTTGGGGGCTTATAATGCTTTTGTGTTTTAAGGTTAAGATTGATGCATCACGAAAGTGGGGTAATCCTAGCCTAATTCTAGTTTATTGATTACGAAAGTAGCTAAACTGAATTCTTGAGTGCATTGTCAATAAATCCCTTGGTTAATTGTTTTTTCCCTAATTTTGAGATTGTTAGAGCATCAAGATTGCAATACCCCTAATCTGACCCATTCTTTTATTATATAGTTTATTCCTCATTTAATTTGCATCTTTTATTTTATTTCCATTCCTTAATCTTAGTTTGCTTGGATTCTAGTGAATTCCAATACTTTAGTGCCTAGAATTCTACATATCATACAAGTACGTGCCATAGTCCCAATCCTCAGTGGAACGACATTCACACCCTCTTTGTACTATCACCATTTTACTCATCAACATTTCTGACATATCTTGAGTTTTTCATCAAATTGGCTTTCATATAATCTACTGATGCAAATCAATATATTAATCTAAACTTCAACTATCCAATTTCAAACTTCAAAAGTGATGATTTTTATAATTTCATGTGACGGTAAGAATGTTACCGGATAATATTGAGATAAGTGAGTAACAATAGTTTAGTACAATAGTGTTTGTGTGTAAGAAAACTAGAGACCCTCCACTCTCCATTACAAGGTTCATTCTTTATACTGAAGGTGCAACGACTCTTCTTCTGGTGAATGTTAACGAATTCGAGTAATAATGGTCGGAGGAGTAATGATGGGGAGCCGCGGAGTAATTCCCCTCTTCAATGTGTCAGAGTGGTTGTTTGACTTCCTCGTGACAGCTTGCTTTGTCTCTAGTGGTTCCAGGTCGGGTGTCACCATGGAAGTGGTACAATCCCCAAATCTCAAGTTTGATCTTTGTTCATATAAAAAAAAAAAACAAAACAAAACAAAACAAAAAAACAAAACAAAAAGAATATTGTGAGCGCGAAAGCTACAATGATGGATTTGACGGCAACCGGGTTGGGTCTATAGCAGTGAGATTCCTATCCAGTGGTGATGGAGTGGTACATTGATCACTTTCCTCATTTTAGTTGAACCATTACAGTTGTAAGTACTGGCAAGATATTAAGATTGAAGAGAGAGAGTTGGTTGCAAACTATTTTGCATTTAAAATAAATAAATATCACTTGCCACGCCAATCATCAAAATAGGAGAGAAACTTGGAGAAAATGCTAAATGATAAGGTACACGTGAATTAGGGCTTCAATTTTAACCTGTAACCAAGTTATCACTCGTAGAGTTTGTTAACTAGTCTTCCCAGAGTTTCGTGGCAGATTCACAAAAAAAAAAATGGTCAATTTCATTTATTAATCAAAATTTGTGGGACTGATAAGGTACACGTGACTTAGTGCCTCAATTTTAAAATCCGTTATCACTTATTATCGCATTCTCTATCATTAAATTACCCAAATTTATAGTGGGCTTGTAATCTAGAAATCCATCAAAATCAAATAGGGTTAATAGTTTTATTTTACTTATCAAGGTAGAGTATATAGTTCAATTTTTATACATAATAAAGATGTCAAAATAAGTCTATCTTAAAGGGTTAGACATATTTAACTCGTATTTTAGATGGGTTGTGTATTTATAATTTTGGCCAAACTCATTTTGAATTGACTCATATAACTCACAAGTTACATGCTTACATGTTTTAATAAAATTTTAAATTTCAAATTTTCAAAAATTAAAATAAATAATGTTACAAACTTTTCAATTGAGAATGATGAATTTCAACTTTGTTATTGAATTTGAATTTAAATTTAAATGGTGAATGACTTAGTTAAGTGAATCGTTAGTTCGAACAAATCATTCTTAAGTATCGTGAACTTATGGATATCTGTGTAATGGATTGATTTTTTTAAAAAGAAAATAATTTTTAAAAGAAATGATACATGCTCTCAAAAAAAAAAATAAATAAAAAAATGATACATGATTTTAAATATAGTAAATAAATAATTTGTATCAAAATTGATAGGAAAAGTGTCAAAATAGACTCTTAAACTATATGAAAATAACAATTAAACTTTCAAATTATTAAAAGTTTTAATTTGATCTTTGATTTAGTATAAGCTCTGCATCAATTAGATGAGTAATGCAATTGCTTTTTTTTTTTTTAAATAATTAAGGGACATAATTGCTATTTTGTTATAGTTTGAGAAGTTATTTGATATTTTATATCGCATGATGTTAATATATTTTAAATACCTAATATCTTTATTTGGTAAATGATTAATGCATTTAATTTGAAGAAAAGTGGAAATTTTTTTCAATAATAAATTAGTTAACTTGGTCACGTTTTGCAATTTGCTTTCCGTACTCAGAGTTCCAGAGTGGTCCCTCCTGAATAAATTTATTTCCTGAATATTCAGATCGAAATCAACGCTTCAGAATCCACCGTCAAAGTCAGTTAAAAACCTAGAAAATTCTCGAACCAACCAGAGCGTTGTAGAACTCGGAAAACCGCCCACACAAGAAAAGAAAGAAACCGGCATGGCACGCGCACCATATTCTGATCCAACAACGTTAAGGAAGCTCAGAACATTCTGGAAATCCAGCTCTTCCCTTATAATCTCCCCCACCCTTCCTCCTCTCTCGCATTCTCAAATCTTCAGAGCTCATTCGTATTCATCAGCTTTCCTCGTCTCTTTTCCAGACTTACTTGTTTCGTATTTAAATTGGCTTTTCGGTTTTTTGTGATTGTTTATTGAGAGAAAAAAAAAAAAATTATGGCCGGAAAAGGTGAAGGACCGGCGATCGGTATCGACTTGGGCACCACATACTCCTGCGTCGGAGTGTGGCAACACGACCGTGTAGAGATCATAGCCAATGATCAGGGGAACCGAACCACCCCCTCCTATGTCGCCTTCACGGATACTGAGCGTCTCATCGGCGATGCCGCCAAGAATCAGGTCGCCATGAACCCTACTAACACCGTCTTTGGTACGTCTCGTCTTCTTTTTGTTTAATGTTGATAAACATAAGTATAAATGCGTATATTTTTGGATTGATTCTGATGTGATTTGGAATTTCTTTAATTCGAATTGATGTAGATGCTAAGCGTTTGATTGGGAGGAGATTCAGTGATCCGTCGGTGCAGGGCGACATGAAGTTATGGCCATTCAAGGTGGTCGCCGGCGCCGGCGACAAGCCGATGATCGTAGTGACATACAAGGGTGAAGAGAAGCAATTCTCGGCAGAGGAAATCTCTTCGATGGTTCTTACAAAGATGAAGGAGATCGCGGAGGCTTATCTGGGAAGCACAGTGAAGAACGCAGTGGTGACGGTCCCTGCTTACTTCAACGACTCGCAGCGACAGGCCACCAAGGACGCCGGCGTAATTTCCGGCCTCAATGTGATGCGCATCATCAACGAGCCCACCGCGGCGGCGATTGCGTACGGGCTGGACAAGAAATCCAGCAGCTCCGGCGAGAAGAACGTGCTGATTTTCGACCTTGGCGGCGGCACTTTCGACGTTTCTCTGCTCACGATTGAAGAGGGGATCTTCGAGGTCAAGGCCACGGCCGGGGACACGCATTTGGGGGGCGAGGATTTCGATAACAGAATGGTGAACCATTTCGTTCAGGAGTTTAAGAGGAAGCACAAGAAGGATATCAGTGGGAATCCACGGGCGTTGAGGCGGTTGAGAACGGCCTGCGAGAGGGCCAAGAGGACTTTATCTTCCACCGCCCAAACCACAATCGAAATCGATTCTTTATTTGAAGGAATTGATTTTTACACCACCATTACCCGGGCGAGGTTCGAGGAGCTAAACATGGATTTGTTCAGAAAATGTATGGAGCCAGTGGAGAAGTGCTTGAGGGACGCGAAGATGGATAAGAGCAGCGTCCATGATATCGTCCTGGTCGGCGGGTCCACCAGGATTCCCAAAGTCCAGCAATTATTGCAAGATTTCTTCAACGGGAAGGAGCTCTGCAAGAGCATCAACCCAGACGAAGCCGTGGCCTATGGCGCCGCCGTCCAGGCGGCCATCCTGAGCGGCGAAGGGAACGAAAAGGTTCAAGATTTGCTCTTACTCGACGTCACTCCCCTGTCCCTCGGCCTGGAAACCGCGGGCGGGGTCATGACGGTTTTAATCCCAAGAAACACCACAATCCCCACCAAGAAAGAACAAGTTTTCTCCACCTATTCCGACAACCAGCCCGGCGTTCTAATCCAGGTCTACGAGGGGGAACGAGCCAGGACAAAAGACAACAACTTGCTAGGCAAATTCGAGCTCTCCGGCATCCCGCCAGCCCCGCGAGGCGTCCCGCAGATCACCGTCTGCTTCGACATTGACGCCAACGGGATCCTTAACGTTTCCGCCGAAGACAAAACCACCGGGCAGAAGAACAAGATCACCATCACCAACGACAAGGGGCGGCTGTCCAAGGAGGAGATCGAGAGAATGGTGCAAGAGGCCGAGAAGTACAAGTCGGAGGACGAGGAGCTGAAAAAGAAGGTTGAGGCCAAGAACGCCTTGGAGAATTACGCGTACAACATGAGGAACACGATCAAGGACGAGAAGATCGGCGGCAAGCTGGCGGCGGCGGATAAGAAGAAGATTGAAGACGCAGTGGAAGAAGCCATCCGTTGGCTCGACGGGAACCAGCTGGCGGAGGTGGATGAATTTGAAGAGAAGATGAAGGAGGTGGAGAGCATCTGTAATCCGATCATAGCCAAGATTTACCAGGGCGGAGATGCCATGCCCATGGATGAAGAAGATAATGTTCCTCCTGCCAGTGCTGCCGGACCAAAGATTGAAGAGGTCGACTAAACAGAACAAAATTTTCTTCTATGTGGCTGGGGATGTTGTTTTCATTGTTTTACTTGTGTTATTATGGCATTGATTTTCTTCATTAATTAATCACAAGACTTCGTTTTGAGGCATTATTAAATGATTATTTATAGCTTTTTTTTCTTTTTCTTTTTTTCCTTCCATTGCCAGCACAATACCAAAATAAGTTCTATTCTCGGTGCTTAAATTTTAAATTTTACTCTTTAGATATGATTGACAATTTTTTAATCGTATAAGTCCTAATATAAATGTTCTAATGTAAATATTTACATCAAAATTTTGTGTGTGAAAATAAAAATTATAAGTACTAAAATAGGAGTTTACGTAGTATTTTCCTAACAAAATTGATAAACAATTATGGGGTTAAATTGGTAACTCAATCGAAATTGAAAATTAACAAAGGAGAACAAAATTGATAAACAATTATGGGGTTAAATTGGTAACTTAATCAAAATTGAAAATTAATAAAGAAACCCCTTTACCATTTGAGCTAGTTGAGCTAGCTAAAGATTTAAGATTATAAGAAATTATTCTTAAAGAAAAGATGATAAGAAATTGAAATAAAATTAGGGGTGTATTTAGTTCGTACATGAGAATTTAAATTGGTATAGGTATTAAATACTTGATAAGAGGTAATGGATTTTGGTGAAAGTATTTTACATGTTTGGTGGTAGAGTGAAATGAGAATGATTATTAATAGTTGGGGAAGAAATGGGGAATAGAAATAAAATTTATTTAATAAGAATATGAATTTTTTAATTGATAAAGTATTTCAAACTCATAGTAGTATTCTAAAAACATGTCAACGAAACAATAACAATCACTTTAATACCTATACCTCATATCAAAACACGTCAACCAAACACACTCTAACATCAGCAATCGTTATATCGTGGACCACGGTGCACATAGCAATGTGCACCCTGGTCCAAAACAACGTCGTTTTGATGTTAGTGGACGCGGTCGCAAATGACTCCAGGGAATTCATTATCTATAATACACATAATAATTATCTAGAATACACAGAATGTTTGCCTAGAATACACAGAATATTGACACAAAATACACAGAACTCATCCTCCTAACATTCAAACACATCACAACCTATGTTAATAACATGAATACAGAATATTGACACAAAAAACACAGAACTCATCCTCCTAGACATTCGAATACACAAACACATCATAACATGTGTTACTAACATGAATACATAGAACGGTTGCTTAGAATACACAGAATGATTGCCTGGAATACACAGAACGATTACCTAGAATACACAGAATATTAACATAAATATACAGACCGACCGAAATGAGAAACGTGATTTCCAAAAAAAGGGACAGTTAGTTTATCATTTACGTACGTGGTGCACTGTATAATTTGCCCTAACATCAGTCGATCCTCTAAAAGAACTCCCTAGCCCAAACACCATTCCCTAAGCCTACTAATCATGGCCCAGCCTCGTTCCTTTTGCTCCTTTTTTTTTTTTTTTGGAAATATAGGGGAGGGGTGACCCAAGCAGTCTTAAACACCTGCCTCACTGACTCTTTTAATAAATGCCATCTTCACTGCCCCTTTTACTCGTCAATAAATCATCCCTAGCCATTGAGCCAAATAGACCTGTAGGCCCTATAACCAATTGTTATATCACGGTTCAAGACTTCAAAGTTCACATTACATTGCCAATCTTAATTCAAAACAACATTCAAATTATATTTAAGCAGATAACATATTATGTATCTTTAGTTAATAAATTGTGTGTCTATTACTATTTATAAATTGTATAACATATTATGTGGTTGTAATTAATAAATTATGTATATGTAGTTAATATATTATGTACCTTTAATTTATTTATAGAGAAAAGATACAAATAAATCACTGAACTATTTGGGGATAACAATTAAGCTATCGAACTCGAAATTCATGAACCTGGAAAAAAAGAGCAATTAGCATTTTCAGCAGATTAACAACAAGTTTGTGCTGATTAAGATGCCATGTGTAATTTTTATTTTATATTTTTTTAAAATTATTATCCGACTAAGTATTTGACCTAAAAAAAACATTTGAGCTACCCATCACTAACTAATAAATAAATTTAACTACCAATCACATGATGACACCTCAATAGGGGAAATGCTAATTGCTTAGTGTGATTTTTTTTGTTGCTTAGCTACCACATGATGACACCTCACATTTGTAGCCTACGAGATTATATCAATTCCTTAGTATCGCAGACGTGTTCAGTGAGCCTCTTAAAATTATAGTAGGACATAGAAAAATTGAAATCAACTTTCAACCGATATGGTTCACCGAACAGTGGGAAGAAATTACGTCGCATTTTCAAATAGCACGAACAGATGATGTGATCTTATTCAATGTAGCAGACAATGTTATACAAATGTTGGTTATTAGTAACTGTCATGTTGAAGATATTTATCCGTGGTCGGTTAAATATTACATTTGTGACAATCTGAATTGTGAACTTAACCGTTTAAATAATACCGGATGAAATTTTCATCAATTTATGTTTATCATTATTATTATTTAATAATTTTTATCTTTTTAATTAACTTACTAAATTATTAATCATCTATTAATAATTATAAATATATTCAAAATCATTATTAATTAATAATTAATCATGTCTAATCAATAATTAATAATTAATCATGTCTAATCATTATTTTCATCATACTAATTCTCGGTTCGTTTCAATAATGCACAGCAAAAAAAAAAAAAAAAAAAAACTCTTTGTCCATAATCATGTCTAATCAATAATTAAAAAAACTCTTTGTCCATCTTAGGTGATGGAATATGAGGTATTTGGATTTTACCCAAAGCTGATACCTATTGTTGGGGTATACTGGAAGCAAAAAAAACTCTTTGTCCAAAAAAAAAAAAATCTCTCGGGTTGTCCATTAATACACAGGGAAAAACGGACTCCTTGAGTCCGACTTTCTTTAAAGCAAAGTCGGACTCACGGATGCATCTTTACCCTGTTTGAGGTCAATTTTCATGCACGACTTTTTGGGATCCAATGTTGCTACCATGACCTTCCCGGGGAAAGCACCCCTCTGTTGGCAACCTTGGCCGGCGACCGATTTTCCAGTTTCCAAGTGTTCGGAGGTCTCATGGTCAACGTCATTCTTAGAGTTTGTGTTCGGAGATTGACCGGCAGTATGCGTATGAATGCATTAAGGTTGGTTGGCGCTGAATTGCTCTTTGTTGTTTTACCTCGGCTTGGACCTTACTGAACTAAGATGGCGTCTTAGAGTTTGGATTGGAATGGAAGTGGTTTCTCCGTTCAATCGTGTTTTTTTTTGGTTCTGTCGTCTTGGTGGTGAGGTCTGCCGACGGTGAATCGGTGATAAATGGATGAAAGAGACGAGCGCCACTTAGTCGCCTTCTGCACGGCCGGGCGACTGTGAAGGTCGTCACCGATGGTTGATGGTTTGATTTGTTCGTCGAAATTTAGTCGGATGTTCGCCGGAAATTCACCGGAATTGTAGGAAGAGCGTATTTGCTCCAAAATAACAAGCTTGAGGACCTAATTGAAGCTTTTTGAAGTTAAAAGGCCTAATTGCACAATTCAATATAATTTGAGGGTCTATTTAACACTTATCCCTTATTTTTATGACCATTCATTTGATTAACTCATTGTGAATGAGTCAATTTATATGTAATCAATTGATATTAAAAATATTAATGTACTAAAAAAAATTGATATTAAAAATAATACAAAGTAAAAAAATTGAAATAATCCTAAAATTTAATGCAATATTTGACATGCAATTTAGTCATAAGTTCAAATAATATTTTCTTAAATAAATAAATAAATATATATATATATATATATATATATATATGGTGAATTCAAGCCAATCCAATTAATTAGTAGTCCAAAATAAATTCAAAAACTACCCAAAATGGATTTCTAAACAATGACAATTGATGTAACTAATTGATCCGAGGTATACGTGGATCAATAGACTCGCATAAAATATAAGGGTAAATTGGTAAAGATTTACCAGGGCGGAGATGCCATGCCCATGGATGAAGAAGATGTTCCTCCTGCTAGTGCTGCCGGACCAAAGATTGAAGAGGTTGACTAAAACAACAAAATTTTCTTCATGTGACTGGGATGTTGATTGTTGTTTTTATTGTTTTACTTCGTTGTGTTATTATGGCATTGATTTTTCTTGCTTAATTAATCACAAGATTTCGTTTTGAGAATTTGAAGCATTATTAAATGATCATTTGTAGTTTTTTTTTTTTTTTTCCTTCATGAGTTATACTCTCAAATATTTTCCCTTAATTTTTACTTAACATGGCAAGCACTTGATGATAAGTTAAATCTTTCACGTGGATTCTAATATAAATGTATACATTTTTTGTGTCCCATGTAAATTCTAATACAAATGTATATATCTTTTGTGTTTAGAAGTAAAAATTAAAAGTAGAAAATATGTGTTTAGAAGTAAAAATTAAAAGTAAAAAATAAGATTGATAAAATTAATAAACAATTATGGAGTTAAATTGGTAACTCATTAAAATTGGAAATTAACAAGCAATTAAGAAAGAAAAAGTGCAATTTTTCAATGTTCTTATCCTTGCCTGTTGGCTATATCTTAATATCTTATGCCTGATGGTTTTTAATCTCGGGTATTTAATAAGAATTTAAAATAATAAAAGTTACGGAGTATATTAATTTGACATTAGGCAGACAAAAATAATATTAACAAGTCTCCCAACATTTTTAATATATATTTATGTGCTAAATGTTATTTGATAAAATAATATACTTTCAATAGTCTAATGTGCTAGCTTTCAAAAGATATAATTTCAATACACAAATAATCCTCTTCATAAATCTGGATTATAAATAAAACATTCTTATTTCTACACAACTATATGGACCATAATTCATAAAATAATAATTGCAAACTAGTGCAGCACAATGCCACAATGCGTCAAGGCCCAAAGTATACTCCCTATCGCATTTTATTATTTATTATTCATTGATTAAATTAACTCTTTTTTTCTTTACATATACTAGTATTTCCACCCGTCCGATGCACAGAATGAATTTGTTATAATATATTAAGAATATTTGGATCGATATATAATTATATAAATTATAACATCAAATATTATATAGTGCAATTGAAGATATGTTTTTGATCGATTATGTTTTCTGGTGTTATCTTTATTTGAATTCGAGCAAATAATTGTTTAATTAATAGCTAACGTATAGATGTACGCATTTGGTGTTAGAACTTTAAGAGATTTTATATATCATTGTTTAGAATTTTTATAAATTGGGCAAATATGCTCGTTCTCTAGTAACTCATCAGTTATAGGAATCAATTGTTATTCTAATTCATATGTATAGAAGATATATTTTTGTGTAGATATATAGCAATTTTTCCATCTTGAAAAAAAATAATATCACCGGTTGTATTTACACATTATTGAAAACCTCTTTGTAGACGACATTGGTAGTAGCAACACAATCTTGTCCACCCTTGTCTAGAACTAACACTTTCAGGCCATCAGGATGGGTGACTCAGGAGAAAGTCACGTACAATTGACGGTGATTAAAGATTGATTTTTCAGCAATAACCCAACGTGAGTTAGTGTTCAACCCTGGCTTTTGTTGATAGTCATGGCATGTGCAAGCATCAATGGGAATTATTTATACTGGAACTTGAAGGACAATCTCGTATCAGAAGGAGTGAGAGACATTCGAGGGATAAGAACTTTGGTTCTTTCATTTGTCCCATTAACTATTCTTGCTTCAACAATGTGATCTACCAATCTTGTGATTATGAGCCGCATACCGTTATAAAGACTAAGAGAATGGTGTATCTTCCGCAATAACATAACAGGTGCACCGACCTTTAATGTCAATGAATGATTAAGAAAATCATACAATCTCAAACTATTTAAGAATTTAAGAGCGTGTAGTTCTAATAGATTTTCACCGTTTGATTCTGCCTTACACAAAGAGTTACAACTTAAATATGTTTGCCCTTTTGCAATATTCATGTCGTACATGTACTGATTAATTTGATCAACGACATCTAAAGTCGGCGAGCTAATCACTGACCTTCCAGCTGCGACTCATCAAGCGTGCCATATTTTGAACTTGAAATTTTAAAAAATCATTTTTAATGTAACCAAAACATTGAGTCATAATAGTATTGACATTGAAATTTTAATTTTATGATCTACATGTATATATTTTGTGATTTTTTCCATAAAATTAGTTTTGATAGTCAAACTGTAAAATATATTGATTTTATCAATTATTAAATTTCAAAATGTTTCAGATTCACATGTATATATAAGTAAAACACACATCTAAAGCCTAATTTTTTTTGTCAATATTTCATACATATAAAACAAGTCTCATCGGGTATCAACATACCAAAGCGATCCATGACTACCAACCCACCCTAACCCTAATTAATACTCTACAGGCAGTCCATCACTTTATCTCCCTCAAATTTACCTCCTACAATTATTTGTTTTAGAAAAGTAAGCTTTTTTTTTTTTTTTAATTTCTTCGCAATCAAAATCTCAGTGGATACGTTGATGATACTTGAGTGAGATATGAGTGTTATATGATGCAAGTAGGTGTTCCGGGTCAAGAGAAAGGTCGATGGATCAACTGAACATTACAAGGCTCGATTTGTTGTCAAATGGTTCAATCAAGTTGAAGGAGAAGATTACTTTGACACTATCAATCCAAAGGTCAAGCCAACCATGGTAAGATTTCTTTTATCTCTTGCCATAACCAAAACTGGTTAATCCGCAAACTTGATGTTCACATTGTCTTCCTAAATGACTCCCTATGTTAGAATGTTTTTATGAAGCAATAATCGTCAGGGTACATATACAAAGATTTTCCTAATCATGTATGCTTGAAACAAACACATCGGTTCAAGCGTCTTCATGACTTACTTTTAATCGGCTTCAAGGATTCAAAAATTGATGTGTCTTTGTTTATCTATTCATATGCTAACACTCAGATTTATTTATTGGTTTATGTTGATGATATACTAATAACGGGTAATGACAAAGGCCTACTACTGACTTCTATTACAAACAAGATAGTTGATGTCTTCAAAATAAAATATATGCGACCACTGAGCTTCTTAATGAGAATAGAGACAGTTAAAGTAAGGGAGCGATGGTCTTGTTACAAAGAATGTATATGATTGAAATACTAAAAAGGTCGGGAATGGAACATTGCAAACCAATCTTAACTCCAATTCCACTTAACAGTAAGCTAAGTTCAACAACCACAAGTCAACTATATGAAAACCCTACACAGTACTGCAGCCTTGTTGGAGTACTTTAGTACCTAACCATCATATCACTCGTTCGGATCTCTCATTTGCAGTCAACAAACTATGTCAGTTCATGCACTCTGCAAACACTGAGCACTAGGTAACAAACAAGTTCTAAGGTATGTCAAAGGGACTCTAGACTATGACATGCGTTTTACTAAATCTGATGACTCTAATAATATCTATGCTTTCTCGGACACTGATTGAGTGGGGTGCCCTAATGACGAAAAATTCACTAGTGGTTTTGATGTCTTTATTGACAAAAACTTATTCTCTTAGGCCTGTCGCAAGCAAAAAACAATGGCTAGCTCCTCAACATAAGTAGAATACAAAGTTATAACAAATGTCTTAACAAAAGTAACATGGCTAGTTGCTCTCATTCGTGAACTTGAACTCACCATAGCAAAACTACCTTATATATCAACTTAGCTTGTTCTCATCGTAGAAACATTCAGTGAATGCGAAAATGACAATGGGTGCTAATGATGTGGATGATGGTGTGAGCATGGCTATACGATATTAGGACAACAAACTCAAAATTTTTGTTTAATTGGCCATTGTGATTAAGACAACAATTGCATTTTCTGATCAGCCGAGATGAAGGATATGATTTTTAGTAGATTTTGGAGTTCATTTAACCACTTAAGCGTTGATTTAAGAGATTTTCGAATTAATGATTTAGAACGCATCAACCCTCCATGTTGTAAAAAAAAGAAATTACACTTGGCTTCCAAGTCATTGTTTACTGCTTTTTACCTAGAAATTACCTTTAAAAATGTCAATTGCACTTTTTGTTCAAGTTAGAGTGCATAATTGTACGTTTTTTAAGTTCTGAGTGTTAGTTGCACTTTTCTAAATAGTTGAAAGATTTATTTGACTCTTATCTCTTTTATTTTTGTCTCAATATCTCGGAGGAAATGAAACAAATCCAACCAAACTAAATCCATTATGAATAATGCTCCTACGAATATATTGCAACATTTTTTATATTTATATATTTGTTATCTCCATTTTACATTTATTAATCATGAATTAATTCAACTATTTTTTCTAGATTTATAGGTGACAATCCACTTTTAGTCTATTTTTCTAGAACACCTCCCTTTGGTCCTAGTATTATTGTGACATGGTCATTTTTGGTCCTCCATCAACAAAACCGTTTAAATTCCATAAAATACAAGGGCATTTAAGTCTTTAATTATGAATTTTTTTCAAAAAATAAAAATAAAAATTTAATGGGTCAACCGACTTTGTATGAAAAAAGATCGAAATATCCTTGTATTTAACGACATTTCAATGATTTTATTGACGGAGGGCAAAAAATGATCATGCCACAATAATACTCAGACCAAATGAGAATGTTCTGAAAAAGAATGACTAAAAATAGAATTAACTCTATTAATTATTTATAAATTCACATTTTTAACACATTAATTATGCTCAGCTTAAGTGGTTGTCTAATTAACATTTAGTCTTGCTTCTAGCGACATAGTAATGTTGAACACTTCTTGTACGCAGAAATATTCATGCGGTGGAAGAGTCTATAATTACTTTAAAAAATTCAAAATTCATTTTTTTTAATATAAATCTTGGGACAAATTTATAAAATTTAAAATGTAATCCAACGAAGTAAGAAATTTTAGGTTATAAAAAAAAATTATATAAAGTATACATCAAGACATCAATTTGCATCATATCATCTAAAAATAAAGTTGACAGATGTTTCTTATGTTGCATTTTTGACGTGTGGAAGGTAAAAGAAAAGTTCATGCTAGTTGTCATTATAAAGTGTTTTAGGTGTATGAATTTGTAGATTTAATTTAATAATTGAAATTACTTTTTTTTAAAAAAAAAAATCAATCCTTTTTCATACGGTAGTTTTAACAAATACGGAGTACACCGTAACACGGTAACAGCTTTGGAAAAAAAAACTCGCTAAAATTTCAGTTTTTGGCTCATTGGCTGTCTCTTACCATCTGCCGATTTAAACTGACAGCTCAATCATGCTATGATTACTCTGATATCATACGTACTCTGATATCATACGAAGTGTTTGCGTATAGTAACTTTGTTATATTTAGTCTTAAATTTTTAAATTAATCACATGTGATCTTTAATTTTTAAATTGTTACCATATTTAAATTACCTATTATTAGCTAAAGACCTTTTGATCAAGCGACACTCGGTGTACACTCTCATGTGGAAGGGAGTGGGTTCGAGCCTCAGTGGAGGTATCTGTTGACTTTTTGTGCTTTGAACAGATACTACATTGTAACCGAGTCAGTAAAAAAAAAAGTTACCTATTATTAGGACAATAATAATCTGAAAGTGAGTCAGTAAAAAAAAAAGTTACCTATTATTAGGACAATAATAATCTGAAAGTCAGAAGGTTACGAGTAATCAATTTAAATATTTAAGAACGTGATAAAACTACTGTATTCGGAGGATTCCAACAGGCGATATAAATCTGTCTTCTTTCTCACCTGACCCCACCTCACATGGTTAACAAACTCCACCTTTTAACTTTCCGTTGTTTTTCTTTTTCCCATTGCAGGCTTGCAGCTGGTTCTTCAATGAAGCCAGAAAGCCCCATTAAATCGTAACCCCCGCTTAATCTCTCTCATACTCATAGAATCATAGCTACACTTCTGTTGTGGAGTGAGTTTTAGCAGTGACTGAAATGATGGCCGGCGGGTCTATCTCTTCCTTAAAATTTAACAGTAGAGGAGACTGCAATTCATTGGATCATTAGTAATTTGATGGAGTTTTGATTTTGTTTTGAACTGAAAGAATGGAGGAAGAGAAGGCAGGTCTGACGGCGAAGCTTATTGAGCTGGTGAATGAAATATCTGGTATTTCGGAGTTCAGGTGCACGGTGAAGAAGCAGTACTGTAACCTGGCGAGGCGGCTGAAGCTGTTGACTCCAATGTTCGAAGAGATTAGTGATATCAAAGAAGCCGTCCCTGAATCTTCCTTAAAGGCTTTAGTTTCTTTCAAGGCGGGTCTCCAATCGGCTAAGGATATGCTCAAATTTGGGAGTGAAGGCAGCAAGATTTATCTGGTGCGTTTCTTCACACAAAGAGCATTTCTTTGTACTTTGATCTTGGATTCGATCGTTCTGTAGTTGTTATCTTAATATGCTTTGACTTGATGAAGAATTTAATTTGTGCATACAATGAAATGGAAAGGAAAGAAGGGTTTCTTTTGTTTTCTCTGTGTTCCCTTTAGGTTAAAGGAGTTTATTTTTGGATCTGTGGTTTTGTTTCCTTTTCTTTTTGTTTAGTCATTTGAGCTGTAGCTTACTTGGCTATGAATCTAAAAAGGGCATAATAAAATTTTTTACCTTTTTTTGGGGTATATTTCTCAAATTTTTATCTTTTTTATCTTTTTGTTTAAAATTTTTTGTATGAATTTCTTTTATCAACTGAAAACTCACAAGATGTTTTATCTGTAAATATGTGGAAGCTTGGGGATGAATTAACATTAGGTGAAAAAGAAATTATCTTTTCTAATCACTCTTTGTTGCTACTAGGATCATTGAAGTACATAAAGTAAATAGATACTAATATCCTTCCCTATTTGCAGGCCTTAGAAAGGGAGCATATCATGAATAAATTTCAAGAGGTGACAGTTCAGCTTGAACAAGCTTTGAGTGGAATTTCTTATGAAAAACTTGACATATCTGATGAAGTTAAAGAACAGGTAGAAAACAGTTCTTGGTGTAGCAAATCTTGTTTTTTTCTGCAATTAGCTTTCTGAGAACAAGTAAAACCAGTAAAATCAATTCTCAATATTCTTTCCTTCCCACGGGGGTGTGTTCAAAAATTTAAAAAGAAAAAACAACAGACTAATGATGTTCAAGTTTGGATTACTTTACCTAGCCATAGTTTTGGGTCAGTAGGGAGATTGGAGTTGCAACCACTAAAATGATGCAGCATCTACAAAACTTAATTGGCCGGGGGGAGCAGTAAAGTATCCTTTGAATATTGTTAATGAAAGAATGGAATAACTTATTGTTTCTAATATCGCACAGACTTTAAGTGATCATACTGGTGAATATTGTTTAGCTGTAATCAACAAGAGTTCTTTGACAGGAAAGTAGCAAAACTTCAGAATTTTATGCCATCTAGTGTTTCTTCTACCTGACTAATTATATTTTTCAGGTTGAGCTTGTTCTTTCTCAATTCAGAAGAGCGAAAGGAAGAGTTGATACACCCGAGGATGAACTATACGAGGATTTGTTGTCTGTTTATGAAAAGAGCAGCAATGCGGCCACAGACCCAGCTGTATTAAGGAGATTGGTTGAAAGGTTACAACTAAGTGGAATAGATGATCTAATGCAAGAATCGCTAACTTTACATGAGATGGTTTCTGCTTCTGTTGGGGATCCAGGGCAGAGGATAGAGAAGATGTCCATGCTATTAAGGAAAATTAAGGATTTTGTGCAAATAGACAATCCTGACATTGATTCCTCGAGGGATAAGTCATCAAGAAGAACTGGCCAAGCATGTACAGAGCAGAGTCTCAAAGCCCCAGTGATTCCAGATGATTTCCGTTGTCCTATATCTCTGGAGTTGATGAGAGATCCAGTCATTGTTGCAACGGGGCAGGTATTATAACTAGTTCTTATTTTTATTCTGAGATTTGTTTGCATACATATCTTATGCTCTTGCCCTTTTATGACCAAAGAAGTATTTCCTCCAGATTTTGCTCTCGTCTTGTATTTTCATAGAATTTTCACTTCTTTCCATGACTGCTACGCCGTGCTAAAAACTAAAATGCATAAAGAAAAAGTGTAAAAATGGTCAGATTTAATGTAGAGTTCACCATTTTAAGACCATATAAAAGTCCAATGAATTGGGAGGTAACTTTGGTGTAAGAGAGCAATTTTTCTAGTAGTGCAACATACAGTTTCTTCGAACTTTGTAGTGATTGTATGAATCTCAAATGGGAAGTTTGTGGTTATCCAAACTAGTGATCTATTTGCATAGACGATACCCCTTGATGGTCTCATGCCAAATAGACAATGCGGTTCCTACTAGCACAAACCAAAACAGCACTGAAGCCAATTATTTTTATGTTGGTTCTGATATGTTTCATTTTTTTTCACTGCAGACCTATGAACGTTCTTGCATTGAGAAATGGCTGGAAGCAGGAAATAACACTTGCCCAAAGACGCAGCAAACCCTCGCTGGGACTACTCGGACACCCAACTATGTTTTGCGCAGCCTTATAGCTCAATGGTGTGAGGCCAATGGGATTGAACCACCCAAACGGCCCTGTGATTCTCAGCCTAGTAAGAAAACTTCTGTATGTTCACCCGTGGATCGCTCAAAGATAGAAACTCTCCTCTGCAAACTGGCATCTGTCAACCATGAAGATCAACAGACTGCTGCAGGTGAAATACGGCTTCTTGCTAAGCGCAATGCTGACAATCGTGTGGCAATAGCTGAAGCGGGTGCCATTCCTCTGCTTGTCAACCTTCTCTCCATCCCTGATTCTCGCATCCAGGAGCATGCAGTTACTGCACTGCTTAACCTTTCCATATGCGAGGACAACAAAGGAAGAATCATATCTTCAGATGCTGTGCCTGGCATTGTCAGTGTGCTCAAACGGGGTAGCATGGAAGCTCGGGAAAACTCAGCAGCCACTTTATTTAGCCTCTCAGTTGTTGATGAAAACAAGGTCACAATTGGTGCTTTGGGAGCAATTCCTCCACTGGTGACACTGCTAAGCGAAGGAACCCAAAGAGGGAAGAAAGATGCTGCAACCGCGCTTTTTAACCTGTGTATATATCAGGGTAACAAGGGTAAGGCTGTGAGGGCTGGAGTTGTGCCCATACTAATACGCCTGCTAACAGAACCTCAAGGCAGTATGGTGGACGAAGCGCTAGTTATGCTCGCGATATTGGCTAGTCATTCTGAAGGGAAGGCAGTTATTGGATCTGCAATGGTAGTTCCTCTTTTGGTAGATGTTATTGCAAATGGGACTCCTAGGAACAGAGAAAATGCGGCTACTGTTTTGGTGCACCTCTGTTCTGGAGACCAACAGAATCTAGTAGAAGCTCAAGAACTAGGTGTGATGGCTCCCTTGCTTGATTTAGTACAAAATGGAACCGAAAGGGGAAGGCGAAAGGCCACCCAGTTGCTCGAAAAAATGAACAGATTCGTCGAGCAGCAGAAGCAGGTGAAGGCGCGTACTCAAACTCAGAATCAGCTATCACTGCCATCCTCCTCAAGTACTGCTTTGAGCAGCTGAAAACTTTAGAGATTTGTTTTTATGTTTTTTTTTTTTTTTCTTTTTTGGTAGGGGGTTGGAGGGCTCTGATTTAACAGGTCATCTCAAGCATTCCATGGCTTTTTGGCTTGGTTAGGGGGGGGGGGGTGTTGAGCTAGATGTATACTATCATTATAAAAGGCCATGAATGTAGTGGGAAAACTCAAAGAAAACCTTGACATGAATGCAACCAACTGTATCATTGCATATACAAGAGTGAACATCTTAGGTTCTTATTGGAAAACATGTTTTCAATGTCAAAACCTGATAGTACTAGTTTTCATGGTTATTTTAGAGACTGAGTGATGCTAGTGACCAACCAGACTCGTCCACATGCCCATTCAAATTTTTTTCTCACTTAGCAAAATGTTGACACAAAAAATTTAACGGTATAAATTGGACTGATAATATTGATCATTGAGGTTTTTTATTGAGTTTATTATCGGAATAGTCCCTCGACTATTGCGAAATTACCAATTTGATCATCGACAATTTTTCATGTCCAATTAAGTCTCTCGACTTTGAAAATTTTAACCAATTTGGTCCTCTGTTTATTTTGCCGTTAAAATCGGGACCAGATTGATAATTTTGTTATAGTCAAGAGATTAAATTGGTAATTTTGCTATAGTCAAGGGACCATTTCAGTGAAAAATTAACTACCAATTTGGTACCTTGACTATAAAAAAATTACCAATTTAGTTCCTTGACTATAGCAAAATTATCAATTTGGTCCCAATTTTAACGGCAAAATAAACAGAGGACCAAATTAGTTAAAATTTTCAAAGTCGATGGACTTAATTGGGTACGAAAAATTGTCGAGAACCAAATTGGTAATTTCACAATAGTCGAGGGACCATTTCGGTAATAAACTCTTTTTTATTATTATTATTTTTTGAATAAATTAGAGCTTAATTAGAGCCAAGATTTTGCTCTGACATGAGCGTGGTTTGTGTTAATCTGATTGAGTTATGTGGTGCATTTGTGGAGTAATTGTGATGCATTCTTCTAGTTCATTAGTTTCGGGGATTGGATGCAGTGGATTTTGAGAAGTCTGATCCACATCTAATCCACTAGTAATGAATTTTCATTAAATGGATTTGCACCCCATCCATTTTAAGTGGATGCGAACAGGATGAGAGGTGATTTGACAAATTTGATGGATTAGAGCAGATTTAATTTAACAAATTTGATGAATTAGAATAGATTAATTTGACGAATTTTTACTCCCCCTACCCTCTACAAACATGGGCCAATATGATCTCCGACTAGCGTCTCACCGCTTTTATTGCATACTTGGTGGAGATGTTTATGATGTAAATTGGCATTTACAATTAAACAAATGTTATTAAAAATTTGGTTTATCCTCATGGACTAATGAGTGACATATAAACCACGTCAATAGTCAATTTTTAGGAATGCAAATTTTATATTTTTAATAATTACTCCTTTTCTCTCATTTTAAATGCCAAATTTGATTAATGAGTTTTTTTATTATTTTTTTAATTTTTTTTGTACTACTGACTCTGTTATAGTGCAGTATCTATTCATATTAATGAGACTTGATTAAAGATAGAAGTAATACTCAAATATGTTCCTGAACTACATGTGAAAATGCATTTGTGTCATCCCACGAAAAAAAAAAAAACCTAAATAATCCAAAATCATGCAATTAAACAAAAATTGACTAATCATTATTCCATGGACAATGGTCCCACAGTACTATGTGAATTATAAAAAAAATACACTATAATATACTAAAAGAATATTATTTTATATACTATCAAAAAATAAATTTTAATATATTAAAAGTACATTATTTTATATACTATCAAATAATATACATTCAACACACAAATAATGTACTTTTAGTATATTAAAAATGTACCCTATATTCATGATTCACACAATAAAAAGTACACTTTTAATATACTAAAAGTACAATATTTGTGTACGTAAAGTACATTATTTAATTTGAAAGTATATTATGAAGTATTTTATATATTATCAAATAATGTACATTCAGTACACAAATAAAGTACTTTTTGACATCATATAATATTAAGAAAAATACTTCATGTATTCTCAAAAATTTAATCCCAACTTTTACTTCCACTTGTGCAAGGGCAGAACCAAGATTTGTTGGTGTGGGGGCCAATCACAATTTGAAGGAGAATAATAAAATACATTAATATTCATTTAACATATTCAAAAACACATCATTATATTACAAATCTACTAAGGGTGTGTTTGGTAAGGCGGAAAATAATTTATGGAAATCATTTTCTAAGTTTTTGGTGTTTGGGAACATCCGAAAAATGTGGTCAATGGAAAATGAACTCATTTTTCCGGAAAATGACTTCTGGACAAACATTCCGGAAGTCATTTTCCAGAAATGGAAAATGGCTTGGTACGTAGAGAGGGACGGCCCGGCGGACTGGTTTCCGCCAAAAACCAGTCCGTCGGCCGGCTCTGGTTTCCGCAGAAACGACCTACGATGTTTTTATTATTATTATTGTTATTATTATTATTATTATTAATTAATTTATAATTAATATTATTAGTTTATATATTTTTATATTTTAAATAAAATAATAAAAATATATAGTTATACATTTCTACTCATTTTCTAGAAAATGAACCAAACACACAAAGACAGTTTTCCAAAGTACATCCAAACAAGAAGCTGAAAATGAAATCTTTTTTCAGAAAGTGACTCATTTTCCAGAAAACATTTTTCATAAGTCATTTTCCTACTTTCTAAACACACCCTAAAATTTAGAACGTCTCTCTTGCACGTCACAAAAATTATCTATAATTGAATCTATACTAAATTGTTTTGCAATTTATTTTTCAATGTATACTAACAAACAATCATTAAGAAATTCATCTTCCATCTTGTTACGAAGTGTAGTCTTTACTATATTCAAGACAGAAAAAGATCGTTATGTAGTAGTTGTAGATACTGGAAGTGTGAGAATGAGAGTTACTACTCTAAACACAAGACGATAGATGTTCGATTTTATAGTTTTCACCAACCATTGGCATAGATTAGAAATACTTTCTAGTGTACTGAAATCAGGAAGTTGTTGCACATGTTCAAAATGTTCAAGTTGCATTTTCAATTGTAAAATCTCATAAACTTCAAAGTCTTAGGGTAAAACTTCTCTACCAACTTGCAAATGTCATCAATTTGAATGATATACTCATCTCTTTTGGATCTAACGATGAACTGAGAATAATTAACTCCATTGCTTTATCATCAAACCTATTGCTCAACTCTTGCAACTGGGAATCAATCACAACATTAAAAATATCAAATTTGTAATGATGTCCAATTGTTAATTCATCTTGTTGATGCCTAGCCCTTCTTCTTCTTGCAATATATTGAGCATCAAAATTCGGCACAGTTATGTCGACAGGTTTACAAAAAGACTTCACACTTGCAACTAATTCATCCCATCCACTATCTCTTAAATTTTGAATAAGCAATTTAGTAGATAACACAAGATACATTGCATTCAATATTTCTTGAGATTGAAGTTGCCACGCAAAACGTATTAGAAATCTCCAAAATTTTCTCATGAGATGCATAATGAATACAAACTCAAAAGAAGTGAGTACCTCATATGCTGCATCTGTATCTCCACAGTGAGCATGTGTAGTTCCATCTTCAACAATATTAAGTAAAACTTCACATGTTGCACTATACATTATCATCAAACTTGAAATAGATTTCAAATGAGAACTCCAACGAGTATCACCCGGCCTTTGAAAAGAACCAATTTGATTAAGACCCCTCCCACTTTCAAGCTCATCAATACTAAGCAAATGAGCAATACTTAAGGCATGTGCAACTTTCAATTGGTCATTGCGCTTACATGATGCCCCCAACAACATTAATAATAGAGTTCAACTTGAAAAATTGATGGGCATGGATGACTTCCTTTGATGAAGCTACTAATGCTAATTGCAATTGATGTGCAAAACAATGAACATAATAAGCATAAGGACATTCATCCAAGATTAACGCTTTTAATCCATTCCATTCTCCACACATGTTACTTGCACCATCATAACCTTGTCACCGAATATTTTGAACATCAAGATTATGACGAGATAAGATAGAAAAGATAGATTATTTCAATGTTCATGCAATAGTGTCCTTAACATGAACAACTCTAAAGAAATGTTCTTGTATAAAGCCATCTCTATTAACAAATCTCAAGACAATTGACATTTGTTCCTTCTTTGATTCATCTTGTTCTTCATCAACAATGATACAAAATTTTGCATCACCAATTTCTTCTCGGATAGTACTTTTTACTTTAGTTGCCAACACTTGCAAAATTTGCTTTTGTATTGTTGGTGATGTATATTATGCATTTCATGGAGCTTTATCAAGAACTTTTGTTACTTCATCATTAAAAGATGCAATGAAACTCAATAGCTCTAAAAAGTTTCCACAGTTCGTTGATGTTATTGACTCATCATGACCCCTAAAAGAGCATCCTTGAAATGCAAGCCATCTAGTTGCCTCAATTGAAGTTCTCAAGCAAAGTCTATTCTCTGCTATTTCTTGAGATGTGAATTTCTCAATATGTTGTGCAAAGTGTGGTTGTTGGTTCATGAGATCCGTATAAGCTTTCTCAGCATTTCGATGAGGGGAGGTGAGATCTTTCCCAATATATATGTGCTAAAAATGAGCAATTTTTCCATCTCTAACTTTCTTCCATGATCTAAACCCATTTATAGTAAAAGCATCCAATCCGGAAAGCCCATCCTAAGTATGAAACAAATAACATGGCAGACAAAATGCTACATCTTTACTAGAAGAATATTCTTACCAAGAAGAGAATAACTTAAACCAAGATGCTTGAAAGTTACGAGGATGTTTTTCTCCCGATTTTGGATACTTTGAAAGCAAGCATTGAAATGGGACGGCCTTGATATAAGCTCTCCTAACTTCATCACGCTTCTCAATGGGGCACTTCCATATTGGTAGTCGCAATCTCGGTTCACGTTCTATTGCTTGGATATCAAACTTCTCATCGATTTCAACTCTTTGAGCTTTTTCAGGACGACTTTCAGAATTCAATGGTTTAATACCTGTAAATGGATTTACTTGAGATGTTAAATCTTCATAATTCTTTCTTTTAAAGAAAAGATCAATTCTTTGTCTTTTCCATTTCAACTCAATCTTCTCATGTTCACACTATTAATTTTTTGACAAATCAATTGAATTAACTAAAATCAAAAGAAAAAAAAAAAGAATAAATAGACTTAGATTAAAGTAATAGAAGTTTAAAGATTTTGGTAGCAAAATGACAATTTATTATTACAATAAACACAATTGTAATGTATTTCATTTTTCTTAGCAGTAAGAGAATATTTTTTTTTAGTACTACTGACTCTGTTATAATGTAGTATATTTAGAAAATTTGATAAATAAAAAATAATAATATACCCTGATTTCGAAGTAACATTCACTTGAATTGTGTGTCTTCAACTAGATGTTTCCAGACAACATCCCATACTACTTCTGGCCTATTCAAGGAATTGGTTGTCAATAATGTGACAAAAAGTTTTCTCATTGATTAAGCAGATAACCAATGACTTGCCTCCTCAATTGCATCAATGTATTCCTTATCATCATCTAATAATCCCCGTGTATAACATGCATCTCTAAAAGCCACATACTCAATCCCATTAAATGTACGGATGTCTTTAAAACATGTTGGGCCACGAACTATATTCAGAAGCATCTAAGATAATATAGCTCACCAGTACCAGGCGGTACGTAAAAAATACCGACAATTGAAAATCTCTTTTTCTTTGGATGCCACTCTTTAATGTCTTTTTTTCCAAACAAACTTATTTGGCATTTCAATACAACTCAACAATCTAGCATCTTCACATCTATTGTTTGCATCAAACCACCCTAAAAACATGCTCTACCCAATAGTATATCTATTCATGACATCGGCGATACTATCATCATCTTGGAATACAACAGATTAACAATCAGGCAAATGGAAGCTTAACCTTTCAACCAGTGGTGTCCTGTATTGCACTTTAAAGCCTAAAAGACGCCATGTAGCCTCACATGTGAATACATACCGATAATTGTAGTACATGTTTATTTCATCAGTCACTTCATTACCATTTCCGTCCACTGTACTCTTGTAAAATTAAGTTGTGACACGACCATTTCCTTTGTTAACGTACTTGAAAATATATTTTATGGATAGATTGGTTACACCACTCAACGTTCAGTCAATTATTTTATTTGTAAGTTCATTAATGGTATGATTTGTAATTCTTAATTTAATAGTACAGTATTGCAGCCAAAATACAACTTAGATAAAACAATTACAAAACCATTATAATCAACAATTATAAAACCAATAGGAAACAATTAAAAACAGTCAGTAAATCAATCACATGGCTTTTCAAGAAGAGATGACAGATTTTATTCGAGTTAATTCCAGCAATAATGGTCCCCCAATTATGTTGATCTTCCAAAATTAGTCATCGTTTTTTAATTCCATGCAAAGGTTGGTTGAGAATAGTAGAACGATTATCTAAACTTAATTTGCAAAAAAAAAAAAATGGTGGCTTACCTCATTGTTGTGAAACACACATTCACGGCACTTTATACTGTCGCTAACATTGCAGTCCGACACTAAGTACATTCGCACACATCTGAGTTTTATGGCACTGGAGGTTCTCATTGGTGAGAGCTCGTTTGCCAAAAGGAACAAAGGCGCCATTAACAAATTGTTGTATTCTACTGAGTTTTATGGCACTAGAAGACTACCCTTATAGCGACGGACAGACATTACGATTGACAAATCCGTCGCAATAGACGACCTTTTGCGACAGAAATAGCGACAAGCTTGCGACAAGCATATCGCTTGTGTAAAATATTAGATTTAGAGCAATGGCGATGATATTTATGACGATATTGCGACAAATGTAAGACGCAATTGAGATGTTGTCGTAAAGTCCAACAAAAATGTCTTAGCAGGAAACCTATTTTTGGCAGGAAAACTTGTGACGTACAATATTCTGTCGCAGACTCGCAGTTGCTTTGGCGGAAAATTATTTTTCATTGAACCATGACATATATAAATAATAATTTTAATATACTTTACATTTGCATTATTATTAGTTATTTCACAATATATAAATATATAAAGAAAAGTATATATATATATATATATATATATATATATATATATATATATATATTATTAGGTCAGGTTAAGGTCGGCCGTGCTCTCCCGTGCGGCCGTGCGGTTCACACCACTCAATGTTACGAAATACACCACTCAATGTTAAGAAACACCACCACACAAATATGCACTGTGGTGTGTTTCTTAACATTGAGTGGTGTATTTCGTAACATTGAGTGGTGTGTGACCGCACGACCGCACGGGAGAGCACGGTCGCACCTGAACCAAAATCTATATATATATATATATATATATATATATATATATATATATATATATATATATATATATATATATATATATAATTAAGTAATTAAATATATAATTAAGTAATTAAAGGCCTTGTGGTCAAGCGGCATAGCTGTGGCCATTCCAAGTGAGAGGTCACAGGTTTGATCCCTAGTGGGGGCGTTGGCTCGTTGTGCTTCAGTAGGAATGTGTTGGAATAATTTTACTAAGTTGGAGGTTGGTATTGAAACCTCTCAAATTTAAGTGCAAAACTTTTTTTTATAGGGCCTGGGCCTGGATATGTTTAGAGGGCCTTGTGCCAAGGGAGAATAAAGCCTTGTTTTTTCTCTGTGTTTTTTCCCTGGGGTTCTAATCCCTTTTTTTTTTAATTATTTAATATTTGTACGAAGGAATGTGCATGAATAATTTTACTATTTAGTTTCAAGAAAGGAAAATAGTTAATTTCATATTTCATCTTGTGATTTCAATACTTTAAAGGTTTGGATTTCTTCATTTTAAGCTTTGGTTTATTAGAGAGTTCTATTAGAATTCAATGTGCTGCAATAAAGTTAATTCATGCTTTGCATACTGTGTAGGTGGTCTTTTTTTTTTTTTTTTTTTTTTTTTTTTGTGTGTTTGTTTGTTTAACAAGATTGTATTGTTAGTAGCACTAGTACAAAATAGCAAATTAGCTACACCTATAAAAGAGAATCCACTACACCTGTAACGGGTGTAGCGAATTCCAGTGTCGCAGATAGGCCTAAGCTTTCCGCATCACCTGTTAAGGTGTCGCGGAAAGCTTGCGGATTCCTTTTTTATTTTAAATTAAAAATGTATCTGCGGCACCTCTTTGGAAAGAGGTTCCACAAATTCTTGTTTTATTTTTTAAATTAGAAAAAGTATCCGCATCACCTCTTTGGGAAGAGGTGACGCGGATACCTTTTTTTTTAAAAAAAATTTAATTAATTAATTTATATATATATATATATATATGTGTGTGTGTGTGTGTGTGTGTGTGTGTGTGTGTGTGTATATATATTATTGTTAGAAATAGAACAAAAACACTATATTTTATTGCTTCACACACTCACTCCACTGGCATAGTACATTATTATAATTTATATGAACTCAAGAAGCATTATTAAATGCATTCATACAGAATTATGAGTTAGCATAATTTCAAAAACTTCATTAAAAACTTCAATATTTTTACATGTATGCACTAGAAGAATATTCAACAATATATTCACAAAATCACATATATTCATTAATTTCTCTGCATTTAAACACAGCACCACAACTATGAAAAATGGAACCTGCAAGAAATTACCATAGAATAAGCAATAATATACAATTATATAGGATCGGAGGTTTATGCAGACCGATAATCTAAAGATGATCCTTGATCCATCAGTGAACACAACTCGAACTCCTTGTTTGGATGCAACACTTTCATCTACCTGAGACAAAAGCATATGAATTGAGTTAGCCAAAAGAGATTAGTAAGTGAAAAGAATTCAAGGTTTGGAATTCTTTTGCCAAATGTGTGAAGCAAGCTCACCATACTTATCACCGGCCTTACTGGTAGAGATTAGTTCTCTAACATAAAATCATCTTATTGGGTCCTTCAGATTCACATTCCTGACAACAAAATATCATGCTTGAAAAATGAAGTCCACTAATTCCATACTTCAGAAATTTTATAAACTGCAACACCCATACTAAATAATCCAAATCCTATACACACATACTAAATAATCCAAATCCTATATACACAGACTAATTTAGTCCAAAAATTAAAATGTAACCAATATTATTATAAAGTCAATTGATGTGGAGTTGGATAGCGTACCTTCTTAGCAATTTCAAGAAGAAGTGCATTTTTCTGTTTTCTTTTCCCACAGTAAGATACAATCAAGCTTAGCTCAGTACATATATCATCATTCTTTGCACCCTACCTGTTCCCAGCAGTGAAGAACTTATCTTCATATTTCATACAATTTATAGGGTACAAATACAGAAGTAGCAACCAGGGATCAAATTTAAAGAACTAGAACTCTATCTTGATGCCCTAATCATATTAGGGACCACTCAGGATTATGGCTTGCACTCATTATAAAGCCACCATTAGTCTGTACATTCATTTTGTGGCAGAGACAAGGTGCAAATGCACAATACAATTGTCAACTATCCAACATAAAGTAAGAAAATGATGAACTTTATCTTTACTAAGCATAAAAATATAATACAAGCTTTATAGAAATTAAAACAATTACCTTCCCACCAATCCGAAAAAGTTCAGCAAGATCATGGAATTGCCCATGAATGTCCCCACAAATTGTCACAGGGCTTTTCACTGGCTGCATTACAAATGTTGCAGAATGAATAGCTTAAATATCTTAAATACTGATTTTCAGAAACTTACTGGATGGATCAACATAGGAGAAGTCATCAGTAAATTTGACGATATAACTTCCTAAACACACAATAAATGCTTTAGTAAGTGATCTGAAAAGAATTCAAGGTCTGGAATTCTTTTGCCAAAAAACTATCCCCTATTGGCACCATAAATGTGATCATATATTTTAGATACCACCCATACTAAATAATCACTTAAATCTATCGTTCCTATAAAAATCAATATATCCATTTTTTTATGTACTACAAGAAGAATGCATCCAATTCAATACCTTTAACTTGCAGCATGAGTTGCTAATCCTACAGACTTACTCTGCACGTGCGGCTTGGTCCTTGCCAAAACCCAATACAACCCTCCAAGGTCCTCTCTCTCTTTCTCACTCTCTATATACATATATATATAAATAAAGTAAATTGTGGGATTTGTTCTGGATAGTCGTTGTATACTATCCAGAATGCAGTCTTGCATCCACTAAGCTGTGCCCGAGCCGGGGCTATGTGTATATATGTATATATATGTATGATTTGATAGTACTATGCTGCGCTTTGTCTCTTCTATAATTAGGGTCTACTCATGAAGCATTCACTTAGGTGGATTAAACTCTAATATAATGAAGATACTATAGTTGTATGATTGTTAGAACTGATACCAGATCATGTGTTCTCTACTGATGGGTTGCTATTTTTGTGTTTGGTATGCAGATGTGGATTGCAAAGGGGGAGTATGATGAATCTGGTCCGTCCATTGTCCACAGAAAGTGCTTCTCTTCTAAATATGATCTTTTCTGATCTCTACAGTTTTTTTGTGCTAAACATATTATATATATAGTTTCAATTTTGATTTCTCAAAATTTATGTTCGTTTTGTTGGAAAAATTTGCACAAAAATCCAAAATCTTGGGTGTAAATTTTCAAGTGTGTTTATTTCTTGAACCTTTACATTTGATATTTTGAGTAAAATTTTTCATATTTTTATCGAGTAATTAGTACATTAATTCCTACTCTTATTTTCTACTCCCTAGCTATGAGTTATGATTTGGTCGGCATGGGATTGCTCAATTTAATAGGGAGCCATTTTTTTTTTCTTCTTCTTCTAACCAAATTTAAACATAAGTGGAAGTAAAAGTTGAGAGTATGTTTTTGGGATTACATGAAGTATTTTTCATTTTTATTATGTAATGCAAAACACATCCATCTATAATCACGCCTAATTGCTTTTCATTTTTTGACAATTTTTAATTAGTTATAATTGAACATTAAATTAAAGGGAAAAATTTGTGTGAGACGGGTCAGGTCAAAATGAAATGTAATATTTATACTAGCAAATTTAATACTAAATCATGAATAAAATATTATATTTCATCTTGACTCGACTCGACTCACAGATCATTACACAAGTTCCTAAATTAAATCATACCCCAAGAGAAAGTTGAAATGAGATGAAGTTTAATCATTTATAGTAGAGAAATTTGAATTGAGATGAAGTTTAATCATTTATAGTTATGGCTTACTTATTACACTTCGCGATCTAAACAAAAGTTTAAACCAAACTTAAGGACAAGTCATTATTGCTTTTTGATGCCAGAGAAACGGAGAATTAATTATGCATATATATTGTATGGAAAATTAAATGTTAGGGAAAAGTGTCAAATTGGCCCCCTAAGTGGGGTGGATAGTGCAATTAGGCATCCTAACTGAAAAAAACTCCATTCAAGCTCTTTAAACCGGCAAAAAAGTGCAATAGAGTCATAAATGACTTGTTTATCAGGTTACTACTCCTTGGACTGAAATTAAGTGCAAAACTTTGTAATTTGTATCACATTTGGTCATAATGTCAAATTAATTTGTATTCTATAAATAATTTCAATAATTTTTAATTTTTTTAAACAAACAAAAACCAAAAAAAAAAAAAAACAAAAGTCGGCAATCCCAGCTGGGGACTGCCGACTTTTTCTTTCTTTTTTTTTTTTCAAAAACATTATTTAAATAATTGTTTTTATATTATTAAAAAAGTTTTGTAAAATTATTTTAAATAATCTAAAAATAATTATTTTAAATAATTTAAAAAAAAATAAAAAATAGAAAATTACATTTTTCGTCTCTAAATGAGAAGTGAGCACAACAGAACGAAAAATGCAATGTCAACATATTCGTCCGTGAGTTAAACTAAAATTGTAAATTTCGTCCCTAATGTTTTATTAATAAAGGCACAAAAAGTGCAACATCAATCATAACTTAGGAACGAAAAATGCGTATGGCCAACACTTGGGGACGAATTCTACAAATTAATTTGACAGTAGGACCAAATTATTAAACGGTCGGTGGCTGTTTTTTAATTTTTTTTTTATTTTTTTATTTATAATAAATAATATTTTTAATAAATAAAAATATTTTTTTGAACTGAAATAAATAAAAATATTTGTTTTGAAAAATAAAATAAAAAATGAAAAGTGTCAAATTAGCCCCCTAAACTGGGTGGATAGTGTAATTTGGCCTCCTAACTGAATTTGACCTGATAAACAAGTCATTTAGGACTCAATTGCACTTTTTTGCCGATTTAGGGGGCTTGAATGGAGCTTTTTTCAGTTAGGGGGCCTAATTGCACTATCCATCCGACTTAGGGGGCCAATTTGACACTTTCCTCTAAATGTTAAGTATTCCAAAAAAATTTAATTGATAAATTTAATATTAAATTATTAGATTATTAGATTCGATTTTAAATTATTCAAAATTAGGTCTACAATTCAAATGTTTAATTAAAATAAGCGAATAAAAAATATAACTTTAAAAAATGGCGGGTCTTGTTGTGCAAGCCTGCCTAGAATTATGAGTTTATTATCTTGGAATTGACGATTGTTCGCTTGGCAACCCAACAACAGTTCGTGTACTTGCGGATTTAATCCGTGCAAAGAGGCCAACTGTTGTTTTCTTGATGGAAACATTCGTGGATAGACATAGAATGGAGTTTGTGCGACTGCATTGATGCTGTTGGACATAGAGGTGGCTTGGCTTTGCTTTGGGCAAATATGGCGGACCTGACAATTATTAGCTATTAAAGTCATCATATTGATAGTTTGACACTACTCTTGCGTTAGTTAGATGTGGGCATGCCGATTTGGCGTTTCATAGGATACTTTGGATTAGGGATGGCAATTCAACCCGCCCCCGACGGGGAATACCGATCCCCGCCCCGACGGGGACGGGTTCGGGGAATTATTTCGGGGAACGGGGGCGGGGATGGGGAGAAATTCCTAATCCCCGCGGGGAACGGGGACGGGGACGGGGACGGGGAGGGTATTCCCCGCCCCGACCCCGTCCTCAATCCCCGCTCCCCGCCCCGTCCCCGATTCCCCGTATATTATTATATTATATTATATATTATATATTATTTATATACAAAGTATATAAGAAATTAAAAGTTAAAATTTTAGAAGTTCATTTGTTTTGTTATGTACTTATATTTGGACTTTGGGCTTTGAAGGAGTTTGAAACAATTTAAAGTGTTTGGTCATTTTATGATTATGTATTTTTGTTTCAAAGTTTGAAACTTTGGATATTCATAGTAATTTTAGAGTTTGGATATTTTAATTTTATTGATTTATGTATGTTAATTTGAACTATGTTTAAGGATTCAATGCTTAGTTTTTTTTATTTATAATATTAGTTTTTTTTAATTTACATAATTCAAAAAAATCCCCGCGGGGATTCCCCGTCCCCGAAAAATCCCCGCCGGGGAACGGGGCGGGGACGGGGAATGGGGATGGATTTCGGGGACGGGGACGGGAACCCCATTCCCCGCCCCCGCCCCGCCCCGTTGACATCCCTACTTTGGATTCCTTGAACGACAGCAGAGGGAGACTATAACGATCTTCTTGACCAATCTGAGAAACGAAGTCGGGTACCCCATCCAGAGTGGGTTATTAATGGGTTTAGAGAGACAATGGATGATTGTGGATTGTTGGACTTCCCTTTTGTTGGTAATCAATTTACGTGGGAACGCTCTCGTGGCTCTAGTAATATGGTTGAAGAGAAGCTAGATTGTATCCTTACTTTGTAAGATTTTCCCTAATAATATATATATTATATATTATATATTAGTGCCTTAATTAAGTGGTGCAAGTTGACTAGGCTTATTAAGTGGTTTGGTTGTACTAAATAACTAGTAGTAGTTATTCAACCAGACTCTGCGCCTATATAAACCTGTATATAAACCTGTATTGATGGGATACAGGACAAGCATTGTATAGCACATACAGTTTCCGGTACTCATACTGCTTAGTAGACACCAGTACACCATCTAGGGTTCTGAGTCAAGTATGGGACAAATATGGTTCTGAGTCAAGTATGGGACAAATATGGTTCTGAGTCAAGTATGGGACAAATATGCTGCTTAGTAAACACCAGTACACCATCTAGGGTTTTGAGTCAAGTATGGGACAAATATGGTTCTGAGTCAAGTATGGGACAAATATGGCTGACGGTCTACCGTTCAAGAGGCATTACATCAACTGTGGCTGGAGATCAATACGGCTTCCGCTTCCGCTACTACGAATCAGGTTTCTCGTATACTATTCTGTTTGGTTAGATTATTTATATCTAACATTTGGTATCAGAGTCTTTATAATCTCTGTCCGGTTGATTGTTTTGCCTAAAACAATATTAAGTTCTATATATACATTAAGTTTTGTATATATTTTGATTTCAATTACATTCGTTCTAATTCTTCAAAATTTGCATACAAATATATCATACATCTATTTGGTTATGATATAATTAAGTAAATCTGGCATGTATATTTTTGACTGAATTAATTGTAATTGATTTATTTAAGATGGCTAGAATTAATTTTTTTTGTTTGATTTTGAATTACTGATTCAATTTCGGCATTAAGAAAAAATATTAATTAATTCCAGCATTAAGAAAGAAAAAAAATTCAGCCACGAGATATTAATCCTTGAAATTACTGCCCCCGTTTGTTTTTTTTTTCTTTGCCGATGACGGCGGAGGGACTTCGAGTTTCGGGCAACGGTGGCATCAGCGTTGCGACAAGGAGAGATGCGGAGCCGGCAATGGTTTTGGATTCCCCATTCGCTGCTTCCCCATCCTACTGACTCCGGGCTGCAGCTGCTATATCTCGGCGCTGATTCCTCTGGTGGCGACGATGGCGGCGCGGGTTGGAATGGCAGCGGCGGTTGTTGGCGTTGCGCAAAGGAGGGACGGCGGAGGCGAGGCTGGATACTTCTGGCGACGTCTCTACTCGTTCTTCTTCGTCAGGCGACTCCGGCGACTGGCTGCAGCTGCTCCATCTCCGTGCTTCTATAAAGGTCGTCGGTCTGCGGAGGCGACGTTGCTGCTCGATCCTCTCCTTCAGGTGACGCTGGAGACATCTGGTTGCTGCTGCTCCGCGTTCCAATCGACGTTGCTGTTTTGTTTCCGGCGCTGCGGTCAAGGATGCTGGAGACGTGGCGAACGACGGCGAGGCGTGACGAGGGGAGATGGCGGTGGCGAGCTGGATTTCTGTTAACGGCGTCGTTGCTTGCTTCTCCCGTCGGCACCGCATCAGGGTCCGCTGCTGCTGCTTCTTCCTATCATCCGTCGGCTCCTCATCAGGTAAGCTAGGGCTACTTTTGAGTCATTAGAGATGAAGATGATGATGGAATAAAAGTTTGGGCCGGGTCAGGCCCATTTGGGTCAGACCTGGTCCAACAAATTTTTGGGCCTGTTATGGTATTTTGTGCTCAATTCAGTTTTTTCCCTTCATCATATTTGGCCTTCCTCTCAATTTAATTCCTCCTTAATTCATTATTAAATTATCATTCAATTTGGGGCAAATATTAAGTTTTAATTTGCTATTTGAATTTTAATTTAATATTAATGTTATATTGAATTGCCTAAAGTATTGCAATTTATTTAAAGATATATGGGCTAATAATACATTAATATGTAAATTCAAGCATGCTAGGTATATTTGTTAAATATTTCATTATTGTTTCAATTATACATTCTTTAAAGCATGCATTAAGGTTGAATTTAGCATATTATTACCTCATATTATATATCATTCAATTTTTTGGATCCTTAGGTCAATTTAAGTCATTATGGCCTATTAAAGTAGCTTGTTTGGTTTCTCATTTAATTTGAGCATATTTTTTAGTCCTATTATTGTTTTGGGACTTTAAAACCTATTTTGAACAAGCTAATTTGGGACCTATCTTGGGTCATTAAAGTATGGATCCTACCATTATTGATTGATATTTGAATAATAATTATAGCTCATTTTGGATTTATAATATGGTTATTAAGTTTTAATTATTACTATCTACCATATTTTGTTAATGGTATTCAGTGATGGTAATAATATTAAGTTTGGATCTATTTCAGTACTAGACCTTTTTTCATCCATGTTATAGCTCACTTGGACCATTAAGAATTATAGGTCTAATTTGAGCATATATGTGCTATAATTATTGTTTTGGCCTGTTTTTGAGGCATTAAGGATTTAAGAATTTAATTGTTATTTTGGCCATTAAGATTATAACTATTGTTTAAATTAATTATGTTTTTTTTTTCTAATTTATCAATAGTTTTCATAGCTTTAATAATGATATTAATTCTTTAATTTTAAAGCAATATAGTTGGTATATTGTCTGTATAATGGTAATTTGGTTATTACCTTAAATTTAGTCTCCCTAAATATTATAATAGTCATGTTTAATTATTATGTGATATTGAGATTAGTATTTGGCATCCCTTCATTACAGTTTCGCCTTTATTTTAGTTATTATTAATTGGCATTATTAGTTACTGTTATCAAGTTTAGGGACTAATCTCATTTATTGCTTTTCATAATAATTATTATTTCATGGTAATCTGTCATATTTGGTACATTGGTAAGATTACCCATGACAATTCATTTTAGTACATGACTATTAATGTTGGTAATTAAGTCCTACCAACAAATCTTTTAGATACCATTGGACGCTGCATTGAGGTTACTGACACCAACAATGAAGATGGGGAGAATTATGAAGTTTTTTTTTTCTTCTCTTATGGATCGTCATCGTTGCTAGCGCAATGGGAAGATGCGGTTTGCATCATTAAGGTATGTCATTAATTATCTTTTATTATTAATTGGTAATTAATGCTACAGTGACAGTTAATTGCTAATTTGGACTAGTCACATAATTTCTCTTTAGAAATATAGAAACATTAAGAAGGTGTATTACCATAATTTGGTTGTCATTATTAAATGTTAATGGTGATTATAATGTTGCTTATTACCATTAAATATTTTAATTAATGATACCATTAATATTAATATGGTATTCAGTTATGACTCCTGAATTGTTTCCAATCAAGCGCATGTGACAATGTTCCAATTAAGAAAATATTATGGATATTATCATTTTTTCTTGACATTAATGTTTTTCGGACTTTAATTTTTATCAAGTTTTCAAAATTATATCCGAAAATGTTTCTAAAGTTAACGGTTGTAACCATTGTTTTTCCATATTTAGCCTCCATTTAATAATATTATTATGGCTATTTTAATGCTTTTGGATTATTTGCAATTTTTCCATTAATGATAATAATAGTATTAATTGGGTTATGGAGAGTGATTTTTGGAAAAACATAATTGCTAGGCAATTGACTATTGCCATCTATTCCATAATTCATTAAGTTTTGAATTATAATTTTAGTTCTTTATGCCCATATTTGATTAAGTATGAATAATGAATATTTGGTGTAAATTCATATCCTCTATTTGGTTCATACTCTTCAGATAGTTTATGCATTCAGTCACATTAAATGCATAATATTAAGTTTAATTATGCAATTTGGGTTTTGTGAGATTTTGTTTTACAAATGACAATATATTCTTTTTTTAAGATATTGTTGAATTTGTAAATTCAGTCTATTTCTCACAAATTTAGTGTGATGCATTAAAACATTTTGTAATGGGCTTAAAGTTTGAAATTTCAAAGTATATATTCATTAATTTGGGTCCCTTTGGATTGGACTCATTAGAGTTTGAATATTAAGTTTATACTTTGGAAGCTCATATTAAAATTGCTTTAAGTTACGCAATTTGTTTAGAATATATGAGTTTAATGCTTAATTTTATGCATATTAATTTGTCCACTGCATAATATTCTGGTTTTAAATTATGCAATTTTATTATTATGTCTTCAATAATGCATAAATTTATATTGGAATTATAATAGTTCCTTATTAAGTTGGACTTATGCATAAATTTTAGTTATGGTAGTGCATGAATTTAAGCACATTTGGACCGTTAATTTAGTTCACCATATTTTTTTTTTAAAAGAATTATTCATAGGTGAACTATTCAGTTTTGGATTATACCCTACAGCTTTTGTTTATACCCCAAACAGTTATACATTTTGTGTATATGAATCAGGGAGGCATACTAGTTTTATGGCCATGACTTAAGAACATCTTGGCCACTAGTCTCCTTAAATTGGTATTATCTAAAGAGTTGGTCTTTAGTGAGGTTTTGTTTTACAAACTTTTTTGGGGTATATACATTTGGAATCTCCCATCGTGATTTGGTATAATCTGTCAAAAATTTTAAGTATTCCTTGCAATGTGATTTGATTTCAGTTCATTAAAGAATAGCCATATCATCTTTAATTTACTGAAGTCTCTTAAAGTTTCAATCTTGGTTAATTAAAGAATAACCACGGCTTATTCAATTTCCAAAGATTATTAAGTTATGATATTATAATTTTTAATTTGGTTGGGGAGTAGCCACAGCATCCTTAATCAGATTAACTTATATATATCTCTATCTTGATCACATAAAGATTATGCAAGGAGTTGATAAATGTCTAGTGATCTTATAATTTTATTTTGGTTGGGGAGTAGCCACAACATCCTTAATCAATTAAAATTATATATTAAGCGGTTTATCTTGATCACATAAAGTTTTAGACATATAAGTTGTGATTAACTGTATCTAATATGATGGAATTTAGCCCACAGGCAATTTCGTTATATTTGTATAATTAATTAGGATGAAATACTGGACTATGATCATAATTTAGCCCACAAGCAATTATGCATCGGAATGTAGTTAGTAGTTTTATCAGTGATGATAGAAACAAATCAATTTATTTACTTTATGGTTATTTGTAAATAATTTTTAATTCTATCATGAAGTTTAATTTTATGATGTAAACTTGGGATCATATTTCTTGAATTGCCCACAAGGGTTAAGGAAAAGAAACTTGATTTCTTTTAAGTTATTTTTATCATAATGGTTGTAATGAATCTTATTGAATTAAACTTTAGTCCACAGGCAAGTTTTATGTCACTTGATTCTTCAACTCATTTGATAAATTGTTTCATCATAAATAAAAATTTTCAGTTGGATCTAATTGAGTAAGACTTTAGCCCACATGCAAGTTTTATGTCTCTAGATTCTTCTGGCTATTTGATAATTGAGATAAAATATTATCATAAAGGGTTTCTTAATTGGATTTAATAGAATTAAAACTTCAGCCCACAGGCAAGTTTTATGTCAATAAATCCTTCAACCCATGAGATAATAATTTTTTTTATCACAATTTCTTAGAATTTATAAATTTAGTTCAATTATAAATTCTAAATTTCATGGTTTGCATTGGCAAATCATGTATTCAGTTATTTTCCAAAATTTAGCCACTTTTATTAATTATTCCTCGAAAGCTTACTAAGTTCTTTTGACTAACTATAGTAAGTTACGTGATATGATATACTTATTTTTGGATTTCAAGAATAAAATGTATCTTTTGGACCAAATTCTAACTTGGTTTTGAAAGGTGTATTTTGTTTATTTAGTATGTCCAACTATGGTGTGGAATTATATCTTCATTATTTATTTGGACTTTAATTAGAACCAAAAATTGATTATTTAGTATGCCCAACTAATGGTGGGGAATTTTATCCTCATTTATTAGTTGGTCAAATCAATTATGAGTATGTATATCATAAATTTTGCTAAAGAACAGTGAAAGTGATCATTTAGAAAAAGATCATTAAGATACTCCACTAAGGATTATGGATTTAACTATTGTCTTTATACATCTCAATGCAAATTGGATTGTATGTCAAACAATAAGTCCAAAAGATTCCACAAGTATTAATCTTGAATTTGTTCATATAAATTCATAAGTTCAAATTATTGGACATTTGGTTGTGCAACATATTTATGAAAATGTTGTAACAATATTAAGGAATTTATTAGAACAAAATCATCTAACTTGTGGTGCACTGTTATTCTTTAGCATTTAATAGAGTCTTTAGTTTCTTCAAAATTGGTCCTGGGCCATTTTGGTATGTAAGGCTCAAGACAATTTTGCGAGACATAAAAGTAAGACTCATAAATGTTCAGTTAAAGTGGATATTGTGATTATTTGGGAAGTTATGGTGTATGTTAACATTCCAAATTTATGGACTTAGAGTTTTTTTGTTTGTTCTCTAAGTTATTGGAATGATTCTATGACTTAACTATCTTTTGGCTATTTTAATGAGTGGGAATGACAGACGTGTCAACTCTGAGCTCTTAGCTATTAGAGGTAGTGTTCAAGGTCAGAAGTCATGGAATACAGTTAGCATTATGCTAACATTAAGAGATCTCTACTTAAGGCATGCTTTTAAAGATTTTAGAGATCATACAGTGTACTCTCTTGTACAAATATTTTGGATGGTTTCTCTCTTCAGTTGTGCATATAATATATTTTGAGAAACATCCCTTAAGTTATACCGAGAATAAACATTGGGTTTGTTCATGAGGGGCCTAAGTTGGAGAATTAAAATGCATGTGACCATAATGGATATTACTCTGTAAAATAGAAGACTTATCACTATGATTCGTGTGTTTTGTTCTTTGATGAAGGTTGTGCTAGTACTTGCACCAAGTGGGAGAATGTAAGATTTTCCCTAATAATATATATATTATATATTATATATTAGGGCCTTAATTAAGGGGTGCAAGTTGACTAGGCTTAGTAAGTGGTTTGGTTGTACTAAATAACTAGTAGTAGTTATTCAACCAGACTCTGTGCCTATATAAACCTGTATTGATGGGATACAGGACAAGCATTGTATAGCACATACAGTTTCCGGTACTCATACTGCTCAGTAGACACCAGTACACCATCTAGGGTTCTGAGTCAAGTATGAAGTAGACACCAGTACACCATCTAGGGTTCTGAGTCAAGTATGAAGTAGACACCAGTACACCATCTAGGGTTCTGAGTCAAGTATGAGTAGACACCAGTACACCATCTAGGGTTCTGAGTCAAGTATGAAGTAGACACCAGTACACCATCTAGGGTTCTGAGTCAAGTATGGAGTAGACACCAGTACACCATCTAGGGTTCTGAGTCAAGTATGGGACAAATATGGTTGACGGTCTACCGTTCAAGAGGCATTACATCAACTGTGGTTGGAGATCAATACGGCTTTCGCTTCCGCTACTACGAATCAGGTTTCTCGTTTTACTATTCTGTTTGGTTAGATTATTTATATCTAACATACTTCTGATTCCTAGTTAACAATGTTTGAGGGAGCCAGCCTTTAAGTTCGATTATTTGCCCTTATAGATCACCTGCCTTTGATACTTTATCCAATTACAGTGCAACGGGTGTGTAAAAGATCTTGTTTTTGTTTTCATAATATGTGGATTCGTGAGGATAAATGGCGCGAAATTGTTTTCCAAAGTTGTTGTAAAACGACGGGTCTTGATACACCATTTACAAGAATTGAGTGTTGTGGTTGTGTGACATCTGGCAGTGGGGACGGAATTATAATAAAGATGTTTTGCGGAGAATAAATCAGTGCAAGGCTGGTCTTGAGGTGCTACATTCTCGGGGGATGTTGATAGTTTAAAGGAACACTCTTATGTGGAGAGGGAATTTCTTAGTCTCGTTAACAACAACATTCTTTCTGGAAGAGGTACGAACTGCTGTTTTCCAAATGCACCTAAATAAATTCCCCAGACCGGATGGTTTTGGGTTGGGATCTTTCCAACATTTCTAGGATATTGTTGGGGTTGGGGTTGGGGTTTGGGGGGGGGGGGGAAGTGACTTCTTTCTGCAGAAGATTTCTTGAGACAACGAGCCTACCTAAGAAGGCCAATGATACATTTATTGTGTTATACCTAAAAAAACTAGTCCGGAGTCTATGAAGGATTTACGAACGATTGCCCTTTGCAACGTTGACTAAAACTACTGTTACAAAGGTTATCTCAAGTGCGCCAATAGACTGAAACTGTTGTTACAAAAGGTTATCTCAAGTGCGCAAAGCGCATTCGCACCGGGTTGTATGATCTTCGATAATATTATGCTTGCTTATGAGGTGCACCACTTTTTAAAGCTTAAGACACAAGGTCGAGAGGGCATGGTGGCTATGAAGGTCGATATATATGAGGAAAGCCTATAACCGAGTTGAATGGGGGTTTTTAAAGGCGGTAATGATTAAGATGGGGTTTGATCGCAGGTGGGTTGATATTCTCCTTGAAATGGTAACTTTAGTTAAATACCATATACTGCATGAGCAACGCCACCTTGGACCTATAATCCCTAGTCTGGATAGGTGAGCTCATGCAAATTTCAATTATCATCTATTTCCGTTGCTGTTGGATATTACTTGGAGTACGTACTAATGAGTTACAATTGTTCATGTGGCAGATGTGGATTGCAAAGGCAGATATGGGGAAGTGTTTCTAATTGTTAGAGAATTTTAATTTATCCATTTTCTCCCTTTTTGTTTCATCTCCATGTTGTTTGCTTGGAAGTGAACAACGGCCGAAGAAGGTTTAGAAATCCAGATTCTGGATGTTACTTTTTTGTTTTTCATGAACCAAGCTTTTCCATTATATAAACCGTTCCATTTATAATGTATTTGTATAAGCGAGCTTTCCCCATTTCCTGCATGCCATTATTAGCATTTTTCTTCCAGATATGCCATTGCTAGCAAAGAAAATACGAGCAGAAAATGGGTAATGCTACACATCTGATCTACAATTATCTCCAAATTAAATATGCCTTGTAGTATAGAATTTAGATATTGATTATTTTCACTTCCAAGTATTTATTTTACTTGTCAAGGACCTTGTGGTCTATACTGCATTGTTATAGAGTTAGTAGTATTAAAAAAAAAAGTATTTATTTGTATTTATTTTACTTTGATGATGCAGGTTATATAGCAGCACAAACAACTTTTATAACATTGCTATTAAGCTTGAGGGTTCGGTTATCCGAGGAAAGAGTGCGGGTGGCACCATTCTTGAAGGAAGCCTCGCAGAAATCGGCATCTTTCTCCACGGTGGAGGCTGCTGAAGCGACGTCGTTCACAACTTCCGCGGTTGGACTAGATTTGAGACGCTGAGACGCGGCGTCTAATGCTCCCACGGCCGCGCTATAGTAATTGGAGCACTGAAAATAAGCCACTGTCAAGTCAGGATTATTTGGCTCTGTGAGCAGCTCCTTGATCTTCGTACCCGTCACCAAGGCATTGGTGGCCGCATTTGCGACTGCGGTTTTCAGTAGATCATCCAGTGACTGAGAAGGACTTGTGGCCAGAACTTGAAGGCAGAAATTTTTATCAATGGCTTTAGCACACAGATTCTCTATGGATTGCTGACTTGTGGTTGGTTTCACACAGAGAAACAGAAGCCATAGTATTAGGGAGGCTGAACAGATGGAAATTTTGGCCATTCTACTGTTTCAGTGGATGATACATGTAATGGGGATTGTTACTTTTGTTAGTGTTTATATGGCCTCAAAGTCATTGAGTGAAATTAATGCTATGCATGGTAAGAAATTATCATAATCAGAAAGAGATTCAGCCAAATCATTGTAAATATTTGCTGGTGATTATCAGAGAAAGAATATCTCTAGTTTTTTTTTTTTTGAAAACGAATATCTCTAGTTAAAAGAGGGAACACAAAAAGTGCTAGGAATATTTTGTAATTAAATTAGACTAGTATTGTCCCGTAGGATGCACGACTAACTATTAAAGAGTTGTTTGTAATATTATAATGAATTAATAATTATCAAAATTATTTGAAGTTGTTTATTAAAAATTTTGATCAAACTATATTATATAAATTATTAAATACATCGTGATAAAGAATTAAATATTAATTTTAATATAAACAATCAATACAATTTCAGATAAAATCAAACAATTCTAACATGATATTTAATTATATCATATATTTATTAAAGTTAAACTACTACATATTTTTCTTACCATAACTGAAATTCAAAGCTATTTAATATGATTAAACAAAAATTATTACAAAACAATTATCTATATATATATATATATATATATTAAAACAGAAGTGCTAGCTTTCCCGCTCATTTTAGTCCAAAAAATTTGAAATCAGTCAACATAATATTATATAATAATTCCTTATCAGAAATTCTAGTCTTCATTATCATTCCTTATTTATGTTTAATCTTGCGTATTTTTAATATATATATATATATATATTACTATATGATGTATATTATAGTATTCAAAAAAATATTACTATATTATGTTAATATACGTAATTAATATCCTCTCATGATAATATACCATGCAATTTAATTATGGTTCAAAATATTTTAATCTTGCGTATTTTTTTTATTTTATATTCGTAAACAATCAAATTACTATATGATGTATATTATAGTATTAAAAAAAAATTACTATATTATGTTAATGTACGTAATTAAATTCCTCTCATGATAATATTCAAAAAAAAATCCAAAAATGCAATCAAATTACTATATGATGTATATTATAGTATTAAAAAAAAGATATTACTATATTATGTTAATGTACGTTATTAAATTCCTCTCATGATAATATTAAAAAAATAAAAATTCCAACAATCAAATTACTATATGATGTATATTATAGTATTAAAAAAATATTACAATATTATGTTAATGTACGTAATTAAATTTCTCTCATGATAATATTAAAAATAAAAATAAATTCCAACAATCAAATTACTATATGATGTATATTATAGTATTCAAAATAAGATATTACTATATTATGTTAATGTACGTAATCAAATTCCTCTCATGATAATATTAAAAAAAATTCCAACAATCAAATTACTATATGATGTATATTATTGTATTCAAAAAAGATATTACTATTGTTAGACATGTATGCCCTAGGAGCCAGCATTTATTGTTGTGGGCATTAATTTCTTATTAAATAAATATAATAAATAATTGTTTTATTTATTTTATTGAGGCTTAGTTAATATTTGATATTATTCCATACAATCTTCTTAATTCTTCATTTTTAAGTGTTAAGAATATGAGTGACGAAGAATTAATAAATGAAGTATTGTAAAAATGTTCCTAGTTATAGGAATTCTAATTGGGCATTAGAATTCCGATAAGACTAGCACATTGTCTTTCTTATGGTGAGTCTCATGCCATTCTGTATAAGATACAGAGAGTGGACATGTGGATGATTGTTAGAGAACAAGTCATTGAACATTGACTGACTACAACGTACCGCATGGTGTTTACCTACGTGTCATCGGTATGTTGTATGTTACAAGTATGCAATAATCCTTTGACTTGAGACGACATGGTTGTCTCGTACATATGGTGGACTAGTTTTTGCCAGTATGCGCCTTTTGTTCCTTATGGGACTATAAGTGTACTTGGTGGCCTAGTTCAGTATTGTACGAAGACATGTGTGTGTTCAATAGAGGATCTACCGCCTTGAGGTAACAAGGATGTTCCAGTCTATTCAATAATCTCTGGCCAGAGTATAATGAAGTTGGACTTCAGGTTAAGAATATTGAATAGACATTGACCGGGTTTATGGGTTTGACCAAGTTTGACCATGACCTTTACCTGGTTCGGAACAAGTGTTGTGTGGAAGGAATGTTGCATGATATTTGTAACGGAAAGGTTCATTATAATATATTAAAATATATTCATTGTTAACTAGGTAGTCATGACATACTGCTAGGTGTCACTCATGACTTACGAGTTATTTAATAATGAGTTATTAAATATTACTCGTTGCTAGTTTGACTATGAACCTAGAAAGTCACACCTTAATGGTTCGTGGTAATGCTGAGAACTTTAAAAGAAATCGATAAAGAGTTATCGATATTGAATTAATACATTAATAATTGATTAATGGATTAATTCAATATTAGATAGTTTTAGGCTTTTAAAGGCTAGCACCTTGGGCACAAACCAGGCTATATATATATATAGCCTTACCCTATTTCTTAATAGAGAAGTGAAAACCTTTCTAACTTCCCCTTTAAACATAGAATCATGAAAAATGATTTGATGTTTCCGCTGCGCATGTATGTTTTTCCAACAGTGGCATCAAGAGCCAGACTTTTTCTATTGATTTTGTGATTAGATTAATTTGTGGCTTTTGATTTTTTATCTAAAAATATTGGGTTAATTTATTCATATAATAATTTGATTATCATATGAAAAATGTTTTTAGAATATATATTTGATATATATGAAATTAAAACAAAAACAAAAACAAAAACAAAAAAGGTTTTTTTTTTTTTTTTTTTTTTTTTGTTGTTGTTGTTTTTACGTAAAAAGTGTTTTACGTGAGTTTCATATATTTTTGAAATATATGAAATTAAAACAAAAGGTTGGAAAAGGAAAAGGGGTTTTTCTTCTCTTTGCGTAAAATATTCTCCGGCCATATCTGCGTTTTATTATTTCGATCGTCTTCGTTCCTGCGTCTCCGGTCGGCGTCGTGCTGGTTGAAGAGTTCAATGGCTGACGACTTCCAGCAATAGATGCAGTGGGAGTCTTCAGAAGGAGACTCGGTGTTCTCCGGCGATCTGCGAATCCAGGCTTACGGCGGGACTGCTATGGAGATGCGGCAGTCTGCACTGGCGATCTGGACGGAGGCAGGAGACGCGGCGATAGTCGTCGTTGTTCTTCAGCTCACGACCGGAAAACGCGGTGCTGGTGCGATAGGCTGGCCGGAGTCGTTGTCCACAGCCGGAAGTCCGTTGGCCAATGGTGTTAACGATGCTGATGATACTGCCGGAAAATAGGAGTTGACCGAGATTTAGTTTCGTTAGCTGTGTTTTACGCATAGGAAAATAATATTATGGTAATAGTATATTATTAATATATTATATATAATAATTAGAATTATATTACCAAATTAAATATTAGATATTTTTGGTGATATTAATTGTTATTGTATTTGAGAAATTCCTATATATGATAATTTGAATTATATTACCAAATAAAATATTAGATATTTTGGTGATATTGATTATTATCATATTTGAAATATTTCTATATTGATAATTAGAAATTAATTACTACTATTTAAATATGAGATATTTTGGTAGTATTAATTATTATCATAATGATTATTTTCTATAAGTGAAAGATTAAAATATTTTTGGAAGATTAGATGATAATATATTGTTATTATTACCATTATTTGAAATATGATTTTTATGGTATTAATAATTATATTATTATAATCTTGAAATATTTATTTTTCTCCTTAAATAGTGATTCTTTTTGTGATAATTGAATTCTATTTAGGTAAGTTTTCATGATTATAATATTTTAGATTAAAGTGTTTAATTTAAAATAATATTATAATAGTAATTAATTGATTACATACAAATTAAATTTTGGTATGAAATTAATTAATTAATGGAACGTTTTGATTTGTTATATGGAAATTGCATATAAAGTTTTATTTAGATTGCCCCAAGTTTTTATGGTATAATTGGATTATATCTTATAAAGCCACGAATTAATGCATTATTTATTTTATGCTATGTATGGATTGCTTAGCATGTCGGTTTGGTCATGGACTTAGGACCCTTTGAATGAATGCGATTTATTTTGGGTTTTGCACCGTTTTTGGTGATTAATTAAAATTGGGGACTGCGTGCCTCTTATCTATTATTGTAATGTAAATCTCTTCCCGAAATATGTACCCCTTTTATGGTAGATAGGAAATGTATGTATGAAGAATCGAAGACTTCAAGAGTTGAAAACCCGAAGACTTCAAGAGTTGAAGACTTAAATATGTATGATGGAAGCTTACATGTAATAGATATGATTTTAATTTTTCACTATTCACTGTGCACGGTCAAAATTTGTTGGCTCAATTTTGACCATTTAGAAGTCCATGACCGATATCGAGTTTTGATACACTCTCATTTGTACCTATTTTACTTGTGTTTTTATGTAGGTTTTATAGTTAATTGTGTGATAAAATGTTGTGTCCAATGCTTATTTCCTTGTTTTCATATTTAAAATGGTATAATGCTTGGTTTAGATGTTTTTGATGTGTTTAGAAGTGCATTAGAACCATTTGGGAGCAAAAGTCAATCCAAAGGAGCCAAAGAGTTGTAATTCCCGCTACCATGGCGACATTTTGGTAATCGGACCATATCTCTTACTATGAATATCCAAATGAGATGATTCTTGAGCCATTGGAAAGAAGACTTCAAGGGCTACAACTTTTATGAAGACATCAAAGTGTAGATCAAAAGGAAAAATGGTCAAAAGATCAAAGAGTTGTAATTCCTGATAAATATGGCGACACCTCGGTAATTGGACCATATCTCAGCCTAAGAATATCCAAATAAGGTGATTCTTGAACCATTGGAAAGAAGACTTCAAGGGCTACAACTCTTATGAAGACATAAAAGTGTAATTCGAAAGGGAAAAGGGTCAAAATCAGGATGCAAGTTGGAATTGCGTCACAGGAATTTTCGACGCGTCGAACTCAACTTTCGACGCGTCGAAAATTCCCAAAAATGAGGCAGAATAGCCTCATTTAGGCGCTGTAACTTTTCGACGCGTCGAACCCAACATTCGACGCGTCGAAAGTCACAAATCTGCGAATCTGCACTTCTAAAAATTGTCATTTTTGCCCCTCATTCTCCACCCACTATAAAAGCATCATTTTCTCTTCAAACCTTAGGCTTGGCTGCGGATTTGGACAAAGGAGATCAAGAAAGGGAAGCTCTCATCTTCTCAAAGAGCTCAAAAGGGAAAATCATTTGGAGAAGAGAGATCAAAGAGAAGAGCTTGGAGGCATCATTCGGGAGAATTTCTTCCTCTCTTTTCTATTTTAAAGCTTTATTGTATATTTGTTGAATCTATTTTAGCCATGATAGGCTAAGCTTTCCTTTGAGATTTTTGGATTGATAAGTGTTTATGAACCTATGTGCCTAGTTCTTTAATTGCTTGAATGAAATATCTATTTGGGTTTATTACTTGTGTTGTAATTGTGGCTTAATTTCTTGATGCTTGTAGTTAAGGATCCTAATTACTTGTTTCATTGCTAAATTTGTCTATGAATTAGAGCACCCACAATTGCACTTGATTCTTGTACCTCGAGAGAGGACATGTTGATTAAGGGATTTATTGTGAATAGCTCACGAGAGTGAGTATTCCAATTGTGAATAGCCCACGAGAGTGGGTATTCCATTTATTGCTTGTTCTTGATTATACGTTGTGAATAGCTCACGAGAGTGAGTATTCCAATTACCTTATTTTGGGATTGAATTACGAGAGTAATCTTTCCCTTTTAGATTGCAGTCATCCACACTTGTTTAACCCGAATGATTATTTCACTTTAGATCATCCACACTTGTTTAACCCGAATGATTATTTCACTTTAGATTGGCACTAGGTGTTTAACCCGAATGATTATTTCACTTTAGATTGGCACTAGGTGATTAAACACTTTGACCTCCAAAAATCCCGCTCTTAATCTCTTGTATATAAAAATCTGTTTGCCTTGCTTCATTTATTTTGTTTTCATAATTATAGATAAATACACATTGTTAACGTAGGAATAGCTTCTCGTGAATTAATTAGTAACTAGTGCTTGATACCCCGCTTCCCTGTGGATCGATAACCCCGGAATACTCCGGGTATTTGCTTGTACCTCAAAATGCTACGACCAAGTTTACTTTTCATGCACTTTATATATGTGATATATGTGAAAATGTTGCATGAGTAAAGTGAAATTTAATAATTCTTAAAATCTTCCCTTTATTAAAATATTAAGTTGTAAACGGTTAGGCCTCAAGAGTTGAGATTACCTAATCGTGGCTCTCCACCATCGTAAGAAATCAAATATTTTTCTTAGCACGGTGTCGGCTATGCCAACATAGGGGCAACGTGTTATTTTAAAATATTTTGTTTTTCTTATTTTAACCATGTGGTGCGGTAGCACTTAGAAACTTTGCTTTTCAAGAAACCACTAAAGGTGAGAAAAGTTAATGTTCAACTCTACTTGTTACCAGGATGGTGGGTTTGACTTAACTGAGTCCATTGGGCTAAGATGCCCCTTAAGGTGAGGTTCAATGGGCCATGGAGCCCAAGTTTAATAAAATCGAATCATGCATGAGATGTATTGGCAAGAGTTGGCCACTAACAAATTTTTCAAAATTCCAAGATGCCCCTTAAGGTGAGGAATGAGATAAATTTGTAAGACCTCGATTACCCATTAGAAATCTTCCAATGGGATTTCCGTTTCTTGCTTGGGAAGTGCAGGATTCGAAAAATTTAGTTGGAGGTACTATTTGATTATATAATCAAAAATCAAATAGTTTAATAAAGAATCGTGTCTAATAATTAATGTTATTTTCTGCAGTTATTTTGAAATGACTTTAAATCCTTTGTCAAAAATACTCAAAGAAAATAAACTTACTGAACCAAATTTCACTGATTGGCTCCGAAATTTGAGAATCGTTCTCAATTTGGAAAAGATCGATTATGTTTTGGACCAAGACCCTCCATTGATTGGTATCATACCAGATGATGCTGATGTTGATCAGCTTGATGTTCATAGTGCTGAGGTTGCAGCATTTTATAAGTGGAAGGATGATGATATGAGGGCTAAGAGTTATGTCCTTGCCTCTATGACCAATGAGTTACAACGTCAGCATGAAAAGATGCCTGACGCAAAATGTATCGTCAATCACCTACAAGAGTTGTGCGGTGAGCATAGTAGGATTGCACGTTATGAGGTTACTAAGGCTTTATTTTGAGCAAAACTACAAGAAGGAGGAAATGTAGGAGATCATGTTCTTAATATGATTGGCTTATTGGAGATTGGAAGAATTAAATATTTTCCTTGACTCTGAGCTTGAAGTAGACTTAATCCTAATTAGGAAATGTAGGAATTTAAAATTACAATCATTTTTTTGCCTAATTAAATAATTAAAAAATGCTATATATGTTAATTTAATTTATAGTAATGGTTACCGTAAATATTTATTATACCATAAATCATAGTCTACTTTAAGGTACACTAAACTAATACTCTGTATATTCTTTTCAACTTAAGTTCAATTTTTTTTATATAAAAAATAAAATTAATATATAAAAATACATCATTAAAAAGTTCTAATTAAAAACTTTTAAATAACACCTATATTGATATTTTATTTTAATGTATTAAATTAACATACAATTATATTAAATCACTATATTATATTCATTTTCAATATAATATTGGTTCATTTTTAAAATGTTGTAGATTGATTTTTTACAATACTATTGTAATATATAATTAAATTTAACATAGATTTACATAATAATATATATTAAAACAGAAGTGTTGTTTTCCCGTTCATCCTAAGAAAATACTTCTGTTTTGAAATTTAAAATTACAAACATTTTTTACCTAATTAAAAAATAACAAAAATGATATATATGTTAATTTAATTTATAGTAATGATTACCTAAATATTTATTATAACATGAATCATGGTTTACTTTTAAGGTACACTAAACTAATACTTAGTATATTCTTTTTCAACTTAAGTTCAATTTTTTTTATATACAAATATAATTAATATATACAAAATATATCATTAAAAAGTTCTAATTAAAATTTTTTAAATAACATCTATATTGATATTTTTATTTTAATATATTAAATTAACATACAATTATATTAAATCAACTTAATTACGTACGACAATTGAAATAATTATTTTTCAAACGTTTCATTCGCATAAAAGTAAACTTTGGTGCAAAATAAAACAAAAATAAATCTCATTGTTATTTGTAATTCTATTTTCCATCATTATATTGCTATATATATAGATCTCTATCCTTCATAAAGTCATAAATAATAATATGGTAATTTAATGGTAATAGAATTTATAAAAACAAAAATATATATTCTATTAAAATAAAAAACAAATTCTAAATCAAAATAGATATGTAAAATTTAATTTATTCTAATAAGATAAAATTGTAATTTAAAGTAATATATATATATATATATTTATATATATATATATATATATATATATATATGTATGTATGTATGTATGTATATATGTATGTATGTATGTATGTATGTATGTATGTATTGCTAAAAAGAGAAAATAATAACTATAATACATATATACATATTGATTGAAACATTGTTGCATGTCAAAAGTTCACCCAAAAAAATTATTGTATGTCAATTTGTTTACTTCATCTAACTTTAAAAATAACTACAAAATTATTACTACTATTTATAAATTTCTTCCTACATGAATAATGTTGGTTTTCACAGTTTAAAAATGTGAAAGGTAAAATATATCATTATTATGATTTTAGCATTCTACTAATAACAAATATAAGTATTATTGTATTAATTTAAATGTTTTGTAGTACAAATGTTGTAAACAAATTTTATAAAATACCATAAATTATAAAAATTTACAAATCTAAAATAATAGTTACTCCGTATTATTTAAATATTATGAGCCCAAAACAAATTAATTTGCGTTAATAACATAACTGAAGAAAACTAACATAAAAATGAACTAATTGAACTAACTTACATTTGCGAAGTTTGAAAAAAATATAATGTTATTGAGTAAATGTCTCACATTTAAATATAATGTTATTAAATTAATTAAAATTCACATATTTACGAATGATGCATCATATCGAGATCTATCAATTTAAAATGAAAAAAGAATAAGAGACAATAGAACTAAAAGAAATAAACTTTCAATAAATTAGTTAAAAACATATCATATATCTACAAATATTGAATTGAACCACAAAGTCTATTGTGGACCTATTAATTAAATGATGATCTAAAGATGTTTTGACTGTACTATATCTACGGGTTGAAAAATATTTAGAACCAAAACTAAATGGTTTCCAGACATTTATTACTATTTATGATAACAGACAATAGTTTAAGGCAAAAACTTGTGTTTGACAGTCTAATGGTATCAATCCGTGATACATGTCGAATCTTTAATTAACGATGTCAAAGATCTGACCCGTCTTACGAATTGAGACCCATGAGACGGTCTTACACAAGTGTTACTCAAAGTTTAAAATAACACCAAAATAGATTTTGAAACAAAACTCAAATATCAATGTAAAATTTTAAAATAAGAATGTGTTTTCATGCAAGGAAAAAAAATATAATATTTATCAATATCTATATAATAAAAAAATTATCAATTTCTATTTTTATCCATTTATGTAGACATATATTATATTTATAATTCAATTTAATTATGTAAATTTTTCTCTATAAATTTATATAAATATTTACATGAATAGAGATTATATTACTCATACAAAATTTTAATTTTTATGCTACGATAATAGATACTTGACTAAATATATAAAAATCCAACTATATTATTATATTCTACATTTTAATATATTTGTATGTTTTAAATTTTTTTATTTAAGTTCATAATAAAAAAAAAATTTCCGTGCACCGCACGGGTAAAATACTAGTTTTTCTTACAATAACTGAAATTCAAAGCTATTTAATAGTATTGTACCAGTGTGATGCACGGACTAAATATTAAAAAATATTGTTGTTGTGTTATAGTGAGATAAGTATTATTATAATTACTATTATGATAGACTCAATTTAAATATAATAAATAGATGCATGAATTATGATAGACTCAATTTAAATATAATAAATAGATGCATGAATTTAAATTTAAATTAAAAACCAAAACATATTATTAAGTAATAAAAAGTAAATTGAATATTACACATTATTAAAAGCTTCATGGTAAACATCGGTACTAACGGTATTTGAGTCACCTTAGAAGGATCAACGTACAATGCTACATGTTCAATGCACGGGGATGAATATTAGACAATTTAATAATATTACTATTAAGTATTTATTGTCCAATAATATCAGATAAATAATAAATTGACAAGAAAAATTTACTACTGTGTAATAATCAAAATTGTATCCATAAATTGCATACCAAATATAAACAAATAGATTATCTTGAAATTATAAGAACTTACATCAATTGAAATAACATCAATTAAATTGCATGATCATCACTTATATATTTTCCCTATACAAAAATCCATTTATAATGGTTTTAAAAAAATCCATTTATAATATTTATAGGTAACTAGTATTTTCACCCCGTGCGATGCACAGAATTAATCTATACTATTAATAAAAACAATATCCTCAACTTTAACTTCGCCCAAAACACTCTTATACTATTAAGGTTTGCGTAAATATTGTAAAAATGTAATGAAATTCTATTCGTAATACAATTGTAAATTAAATATAACTAATTCAATTCCAAATAAAATATATTCTTACCCCGTTCTAGACTCAATTTAAATATAATAAATAGATGCATGAATTTAAATTTAAATTAAAAACCAAAACATATTATTAAGTAATAAAAAGTAAATTGAATATTACACATTATTAAAAGCTTCATGGTAAACATCGGTACTAACGGTATTTGAGTCACCTTAGAAGGATCAACGTACAATGCTACATGTTCAATGCACGGGATGAATATTAGACAATTTAATAATATTACTATTAAGTATTTATTGTCCAATAATATCAGATAAATAATAAATTGACAAGAAAAATTTACTACTGTGTAATAATCAAAATTGTATCCATAAATTGCATACCAAATATAAACAAATAGATTATCTTGAAATTATAAGAACTTACATCAATTGAAATAACATCAATTAAATTGCATGATCATCACTTATATATTTTCCCTATACAAAAATCCATTTATAATGGTTTTAAAAAAATCCATTTATAATATTTATAGAGTAACTAGTATTTTCACCCGTGCGATGCACAGAATTAATCTATACTATTAATAAAAACAATATCCTCAACTTTAACTTCACGCCCAAAACACTCTTATACTATTAAGGTTTGCGTAATATTGTAAAATATGATAATGAAATTCCTATTCGTAATACAATTGTAAATTAAAATATACTAATTCAATTCCAAATAAAATATATTCTTACCCCCGTTTCTATTTGTAATACAATTCTAGATTAGAATTATTAATCGTAATAATACAATACATATATTTTCCTGCAATGCAATCTATACTATTAATAAAAATAATATCATCAACTTTAACTTCCCGCCGAAAATACTCTTATATACTATTAAGTTTTGCGTAATATTGTAAAATATGGTAATGCAATTCCTATTCGGAATTCAATTGTAAATTACAATATACTATTCGTGATACAATTCTAGATTAAAATTACTAATCGTAATTATACAGTACATATATTTCCCTGCAATGCAATTTATACTATTAATAAAAACAATATCCTCAACTTTAACTTCACGTATACTATTAATAAAAACAATATCCTCAACTTTAACTTCACGCCCAAAACACTCTTATACTATTAAGGTTTGCGTAATATTGTAAAATATGATAATGCAATTCCTATTCGGAATTCAATTGTAAATTAAAATATACTAATTCAATTCCTAATAAAATATATTATTACCTACGTTCTTATTCGTAATACAATTCTAGATTAGAATTATTAATCGTAATAATACAGTACATATATTTTCCTGCAATGCAATCTATACTATTAATAAAAATAATATCATCAACTTTAACTTCCCGCCGAAAATACTCTTATATACTATTAAGTTTTGCGTAATATTGTAAAATATGGTAATGCAATTCCTATTCGGAATTCAATTGTAAATTAAAATATACTAATTCAATTCCTAATAAAATATATATTCTTACCCACGTTTCTATTCGTGATACAATTCTAGATTAAAATTACTAATCGTAATTATACAGTACATATATTTCCCTGCAATGCAATCTATACTATTAATAAAAACAATATCTTCAACTTTAATTTCACGCCCAAAACACTCTTATACTATTAAGGTTTGCGTAATTTCACGCCCAAAACACTCTTATACTATTAAGGTTTGCGTAATATTGTAAAATATGATAATGAAATTCCTATTCGTAAGCGTAATATTGTAAAATATGATAATGAAATTCCTATTCGTAATACAATTGTAAATTAAAATATACTAATTCAATTCCAAATAAAATATATTCTTACCTCCGTTTCTATTCGTAATACAATTCTAGATTAAAATTACTAATCATAATAATACAGTACATATACTTCCATGCAATGCAATCTATACTATTAATAAAAATAGTACCCTCAACTTTAACTTCCTGCCGAAACCACTCATATACTATTAAATTTTGCGTAATATTGTAAAATATGGTAATGCAATTCCTATTCAGAATTGAATTAGTATATTTTAATTTACAATTGTATTACGATTAGGAATTTCATTACCATATTTTAAAATATTACGCAAACCTTAATAGTATAGGAGTGTTTTGGGCCGGAAGTTAAAGTTGAGATATTGTTTTTATTAATAGTATAGATTGCATTGCATGGAAGTATATGTACTGTATTATTACGATTAGTAATTTTAATCTAGAATTGTATTACGAATAGAAACAGGGGTAAGAATATATTTTATTAGGAATTGAATTAGTATATTTTAATTTACAATTGTATTATGAATAGGAATTTTATTATCATATTTTACAATATTACGCAAAACTTAATAGTATAAGAGTGTTTTGGGCGGGAAATTAAAGTTGAGGATATTGTTTTTATTAATAGTATAGATAGATTTATAATATATTCTTAATAGAATTAGGAGCCCAATCATATCCATGAGCAGCCCAATTATGTATCAACAAATCCAACACTACATATAGCCCTACATACACCCAAAAAATGCCCAAACCCGATCCAAATTGTCTAAAGTATAAAAAGAAGAGGAAAACATAACCCTAAACTAAAGCTTCAGCCGTTGTCTTCCAACCCTCTTCACTCCCAAATTTTCCTTCTATCATGAACCAAGTAATCTGTAGCTAGATGATTACACTCTCCAACCAAAAACGCTTAATCTGTGTAAGGACTTACTGTCCTAACAGATTACATTCGTATACGATGATCTGGTAGTGCATATCAACAACTATTTTGATGAACTCATGAAGAAGATTACGGTAACGGTCGCCTCTATCATTTTAGTTACTCTCTGTATATCAGTTCTAGAAACCTCACCATAGATACAATGTTAACTCTACAAACCATCTCCTTCTATTTCGATTTTGTGTTTTTGCCATTTTTTTTGTTACCAATTACCTCTGAATTTCGCTGTAATCGGTTCACAACTCAGGTCTCGGGTCCCGATTACAGGGAAGAAAACCCTAATATTTTCTTCATCAATCTCAGCAATATGAAACACGCTCAAGAAATAAATTCATCAATCTTTGAATGTAATATTTTCTTCATCAATCACAGCAATATGAAACACCGCTCAAGAAATAAATTCATCAATCTTTGAATGTAATATTTTCTTTCGCTTTGTATTCGATAGACAATGAAGTCTCTGAGGATGTATATATGTATATACAAGTGTGGAACTAAGTGATACAACAGCAACACAACAGTGCAAAAAATATAAAATAATAGGAAATCAATATAGAATAGACTACTCCCCTACCCCCTTTAGTTGAAAACACACGTTTCCTATTAATTAAAATACCAAACACAAAAGAGCAACAATAAAATAAAACATTTAGTATATAGGCTGGAAAATGAACCAACTTGATTGAAGGCCCAAAACGACCGTGTTTTACAAGGGGGAAAAGTTTGCCAATTTTATTTACCAAATATGTTTGGCTTTATTATAGTAGAGATTTTGATAAGCAAAAGAGAACCAATGTCTACCTTGTATTGTAAATATTTTGGTCCAAAATTTTTAGATTCTGTATTTTTTAGTTGTTGAGTGCTACTGACTCTGTTACAATGTAGTATCTGTGAGTCAACAGTTGCCTCCTCGAATCCACTCCCATCATCCATGTGATAGTGTTTTCCGGGACACCGGGTGCCACTAGACCATAAAGTATTTGTTTATATGTAAATAATGTATTAACAGAAGATACAAAATTTTTGTATCATGATTCACGATGTAATATGAACCGTAGTATAATAATTAAGCAAAAGTGTATTTTGTTGAAAAATTTAGACCCCTTTTATTTTATTATTTTATAAGATAGTATTTTTCTCTTTATTTGACAATTTGTACGTGTTATAAGTATTGCTGCTAGCTTGCTAGTCAACAAATAATATTCAGCCCAACCTTTTTTTTTTTTGAAACTATATTCAGCCCAACCTAAATATCCAAAACTCAATAGACAATAATTAGCCCAACCCTTGTTCGTTTCTCAGCTTCTCCTTTCTCTCTCAGTCTCCGACTTTCTGATTCTCCATTCTTCCCTCGGCTCTCGTTTCTCCCTCGTCTCTCACCGCTTCACGCCCTCTGCCCTCAGCTCCTCACATCCTCAAATGCCAAACGGTCAAAACCTCACTACGGCATTATTGCAGTGACTCAGCGGCGACCGTAATTTTTACATATTTGGTTATTTTTATTATTTTTCTTTAACAATCAAGTCTCTGACTCTCTAGATTAATTAGTTTAATTATTTTTTTTTAGTTATTATTATTATTTTTTGACTTTACTACTATTTTGCTTGCTTCTGTTAACTGCTGCTAGCCTGTTACTACTAATTTTGCTTCATGTTCTTTATTTTAGCATTGTTAAAACATAATTGATCTTAAAACTATAATTATTGTAAATTTAAATTCATGAAAACTCTACATTGTTTCTAATCCTTGTACTGGACAATGTTTCAATCATCATTGTAAGTTTCAATTCAAAACATTTATGGTTTGTGAAATTATTTGTTATCCTTTTCGGGGACCGAAACCGACAATCTTCATACTTCTTTTGTTTAAGAGTCATTGAAGTTGTTACAATTTATTGTTTCTCTCCTATGCAATCTTCATACTTCTTTTGTCATTTTGTTATTCAAACCACTCATAATGTTTGAAATGTGAATGCTAACAAGTAAAAGTTGCAAGCTATCATCTCTTTTTTAATTGCATTATTGTGGTACATTTGGCCATTTACACACATTTGGTTAAATCTGTTTGTGCATTTTTCAATAAATGCCTGCCATATTGTCTGAGTTTGTTCTCTTAACAATTCAAACTTAAATCTACTTTTGGTATAAATGATTAAAATATTTTCGCCTAATGAGATTTGGTTTTGTAATGATCCAGTTTGCTGCAAACAATGCCACTTTTCTTCATTAGCTCCTTAGTTGCCTGATTCCTTTGATAATGAACAGTTGAACACATTACTCAGTGCTGTAAATAATTTATGAATGTCCATATGCTAATACCCCAAACCGAACTGAATTCTGAACTTTATCGAACTGAACCGAACTACAATGTTAAACCGAATGGTTTCATTTTTTAAAAAATAGAACAAATTGAAACAAAAAAAAAAAACTGAACTAAATACCGAAACGCCCACCGCTATTGGAAAATGCTATTTAAAGTTTTAATTGATGGGCTTTGCTATTGGGCCTTTAGTTTAGTTGGCCAGGTAGGTTTGGGCTAAGACAGATGTTTCTTCTTCTTCTAGAAAAAAAGATGAAGATAGCCCACTAATTTCTATCTTTAGTTTTAGAAGTTAAAGAAGAAAACAGTAATCTCCGGAGAGATCGACGGTGACTCGGCGTTCCCAATAGTACTACAAGTTCACCGGGAGCCCAACTCTGTCTTCTGCTCAATAGGATCAACCAGGTATTGTATTTTTACTATTTAAGGAAATTTGCCACTGTCCTCAACATGCTCGATGAAATTCTTCTGACATTCAGGTTTGTTTAAAATGTCAGTTATCAACCCTTTTTGCACTTGTTAAGATAATTTTCAGATTTAGAGTAGTATGCTTATTGATTTATATGACGCATCCTTACTCATGGGCTGAGTAAATTAAAACTGTCAGACCTTTGTGGTCATTAAGCAGATTGTTGTTGCTATTAAGTCTTGTTCTGAACTTCAGATATTTGCAATGGAAAGTCAATGTTATTGATTACTTATTTGGTTTATAAATGGTGCTCAGATGCGTACTTACGAAATCTTTACTTGGCTACTAAGTACTAAAGCTTAAGTGTTTGAAGCACAGGAGATTCTGAATCTTCTGGATAGTGTGGAAATAGCCAGGAGCATTTACTATTTTCCACACAGTGAACTGAGGCCTGCTTGGGACATCACCTTTTGTGGCATGCATTTTAGATACTCTGGGTTTCACAGTATAAAAACTGGTGAAGGTTGATATTCAAGAGAACCCTTGTCGCTATTTGAATGTGGAATCAACTAATATTAAACTGTTGAGGGTGACATTAATATGTGGCTAAATTGTGGGAAATCCTCGTTCTTGAGGAATGTGAGAAAATTCTCGCAATCACAATTGGTTTTCCAGTTGTGTTCTTTCTCAGACATTGCTCAGAAGAAGACAAAGCTTGCCCCACTACAGGTCTTTTGCACTCCCTCTATGTCCTGTACATAGGTACTCATATTTTATAATCTTACAAATGCTTCTCTTGTAGGAGCAGAGAATGATAGACCGCTTCCGTATATGGGCAAAAGGAGGCGATGGTGGCAATGGTTGTAACAGCTTTCGTCGTAGCCGGCACAATCGCTTTGGAAGGCCCGATGGTTGGATTTCACAAAAGACTTGACAGAAATGAAACTGTTTTATCTCTTTCTGTGTTTCCTTATTATACATCAGCCTACCGTTCTAATCCAATTTCTTTCCTTGTCATGCGCTTAATGCACTCTTTTTCCCTAACAGATTTCTTCTGATTTTTATTTAGTTCGGTTAAGTTTTTATATTTCTTTGATGCCATAAACAATTTGGATCATATTTGCATAGCACATTTGCACATCCTGTCTCTTTGATACTCCACGTAATTTTAGGCATTTCTCTTTGTTGTGTTTCACTTCCTTGGAGAAAAGGGCAGGCATCACACTTTAGGCACTTGCTACCTCTAACTATTATGTTTGATATATCAATTACATAAAATCATTCATAGACTTGTTCTTATGTTTTTTCAGGTGGAAACGGTGGACGAGGTGGTGATGTTATACTTGAATGTTCTCCAGCAGTCTGGGATTTCAGTGGGCTGCAGCATCACATAGTGCGTTTTTCTTCTCTTATTGGCTACATATTTCTATATCATATTCTGTTTCATTTTTTTACCTATGTTTTGTCCTAATTTACTTGCTATTCTTTTCCTCTAATCATGTTCATTGTGGCACAATGTATTACTTGATATATATTTACAATTATTGTAATTTTCAGAATGCAAGGAGAGGGGGGCATGGAACTTCCAAAAATATGATAGGAAGCCGAGGCACTGATGAGGTTGCGCTATATACTTTTTGTTGGTCCCAAGGGGATGGGGTACAAGTCTAGAGGGGTGGGGGGGTGAATAGACTTGTATAAGATTTTGCAAATCTTTTCAACCTCTCGTGTGTATTGAACTTAGGATGTTTAGGTTCGATACCTCACGAGGTGAAGACAAAGTTTTATGCGCAGCGGAAATGTTATCCCCTTTTAGTTAGCACGAGTTT